>NC_057392.1:83870126-84201736 GCF_019320065.1 Cervus canadensis
CTCCATCCTTCTTTCTTTTCCTGCTCTACGAACCGAGCAGCTCTCGGGTAGCTCGTGTTACATATTGGTCTCCCTGAGATGTGTTCAAACCAAGAATTCCGCAACCTAAAGAAACTTGAAAAGCACTCAGCTTCGTCATTTTTAAGATCCTGTTATAAGATGCCTTATGCTCTAAATTAATTCTAAGTGTCTTATGTCAGAGCTGGCAAAATGTAAAATGTTGATTATTTGGCAACTTTTTTTCATTGATATATAGTTGATTGACAGTGTTGTGTTAGTTTCAGGTGTAGAGCAAAGTGATTCAGGTGTATAGTTCTGGAAAAGGATATATTCTTTTCCACATAGGTTATTTCCATATAGGTTATTCTTTTCCATATAGCTCCTGGTGCTATACAGTAGGTCCTTGTTATTTATCTATTTTATATTCAGTAGTGTGTATCTGTTAATCTAAAACTCCTAATTTATCCTTCTCCCCCACTTTCCCCTTGATACCTGTAAGCTTGTTTTCTGTCTCTGAGTCTATTTCTGTTTTGTAAATAAGTCATTTATATGATTTTTTAGAGTCTACATATAAGTGATATCATATGATATTTGTATTTTGGCCACATTTTTAATCAGCCTCAACTTTTTTGATGATTTTATATTTCTAAAGTAAGGTTTAAAATGTTAATTTTCTGTGCTTGTCCAAGATAACCATATCCATCAATTTATAATAGTTTATTGGGAGAAAATAGGCCAGATTGTTCAATACTTTTTTTTACCTTTTTTAAATTGAAGTATATTTGATTGTTCAATACTTTTGACAATTGCCTCACTATCTGCTGAGATTTATCAATATCTATCAAATAGTAAGTGACCAATCATGATCAATAAATTAATGTATTATATCTGTCCTAGCTGGTCTATCTCTATTTAAATTGTTTGGCTTACCTTCCTTAAAGGAAACCGATCTCATTTCAACTTGTTGTTATAAAGGAGCCTACCAAAATACATAATAAAAAGACATAATTTGCTCAATTTGAGGAGAACAAAACAAACATATAATAAAAAAAATAAATCCGGTAGTTGAGTTATTTTCCAGAATTGTATCCCTGGAAATTTTCAGTTTTTAAATGTGGTTTGCAAATTTAATTCTGAGCATTCTAACGATCATGGTAAGGAGGGAAATAAGATTAGTTTAAGAAAACCAAGAATGTCCATAAATAAAAATATGATAATTGCTCGGGGGCAAGGGAGAAGACAACTGTTTGTTTGGTTGATAAGGCTGTATTCAGTGAATCTAGTTCATCAAAAAGATATTTACATTATGCAGCAAGCATATAACCCCTAAACATAGCAATAGAGTGGTGGTTCCCCGCTGGAGGCAGTGGGGGCAGTTTTATGGGCAGACTGGGACTCTTAGTAACGTCTGGGGAGAGGCAGGTGCTTCTGTCCTCCAGTGGGTAGAGGCCAGGGATGCTGCTAAAGATCTTCCAGCGAATGGACTGTGCCCGCCCCCGACCCTCTTCTACTAAAACAAAGAATTCTCCAACCCAAAATATCAGGAGTGACTCAGAAACTGCAACAGAGCCTGGCTTCTCAAAGTATAGTCCATGGACCAGCAACACTGACCTCACCTGGGGACTTGTTATACATTCAGATTCTCAGGCCTATCTTAGACCTACTGTATCAAGCCTCTACAATTTAACAAGATCCCCCATGTGATTCATATGTACCTACCACTGCAACAATGAGAAATTCCAGTGTGTCCTACTAGTAGAGAAAATAATTTTCTTCCTTACAGTGATTTGCTGACTCTTCATTTAATTGTTGTTGTTTACTTGGTAAGTCATGTCTGACTTTTTGCAACCCCATGGACTCTAGCCTGCCAGGCTCCTCTGTCCATGGGATTTCCCAGGCAAGGCTCCTGGGGTGGGTTACCATTTCTTTCTCCAGGGGATCTTCCTATCCCAGGGATCAAACCCAAGTGCCCTGGTTGGCAGGCAGATTCTTTACCACTGAGCCACCTGGGAAGCCCCTTTCATTTAATGTTTACCTCTTAATTGAGGAGATTGTCTTTCTTCTCAAGGACATGGGGCTTAGTCATTTGGACTGTTCATGGCACTGAATTTGTGGTTGCAGTTGTTCCTTGATTCTTCTCACAGGATATGAGTTTTAAAAAGGAAGGATTGGCTTGGAAGCCAGAAAATTCTACTCCTTGGTTTATGTGAATTTGTACTGTGTGACCTTCTGACTTTTTAGGAACACGGCATTTAGTTCCTCATGGAGGGTAGTTTCAATAACCTCAGAGTACCTTGGATATCAAATATGTCTTCAATGATGTTTAGTCAAGTTGTGTAAATGAGTTAGAAACATTTGGATTACATTTCCCTTAAAATATGCATAGAATTAAAATTAAGCAAAAATATGTTGGAGGCAATGCATGTTTTTCTAATCCCAAAACCTTGAAAAATGGGTTGAGACAAGTTTCTATATGTGAATACACATATCATTGGTATTTACAGGTTAATCCGATTGTCCTTCATTCGTTTTACTAAGAACTGATGTCATTGTACTTTGGACCATCTTTTCTCTACTAAATCTACATCAGATTTTCTAAGTTCTTCTAAAAATAACCTTGAAAATATTTAAGTAAAAGCTATCTTTTCCTGTAAATATAGACAAATTATGACTATTCCTATATCTCCTATCACATCCTTCTACTGAATTTTTATTTTACAGTCGTACTAGTTCATAAATACAATTATACCCTGGGGTTTTATGTTTGCTTGATTTTTTAACAAAACCTTCAAATTCTTAAAAATAATGTAATCTATATTAAGAGAATCAAGACAAGCATGGACATTTATCCTCATAGAACACTAACATTGTACAGTTTCTCCATAATTCCAATATCAATTGCCCATTGAACACTTGAGATGTTTGTTAATGTTTCCAGTAATTTTGTCATGGTTAGCTTTGAATTCTCTGGACTATTGTGGATTTTTAATTTATGTGTGATAGCAAAAAGAATTATTCTGTCTTCCTGAAGTAATTTGTTAGGTATATAAATTAAATGGTTTATTTGAGAATTTAAAGCACTAAAACAAGAAACAGTTTCCAAAGCAAGGAATAAAATATAGCATATTGCCATCCTTGGTATGTTCAAGTGTTACCTGTGAATACCTTTCATGTAAATTATAGCCCCCTAATGGATAAAGGTACCTATTTAAGTTCAGCTTAGAAACTAGTTTTTTAAACTCTTTAAGAAATTCCCAAATGTTTTTTAGTCAAGCATTATTATTGTTATTAATAACTTTTAAGCTCATGCACATTTTAAAGAAATGTAATCCATGTGTTTCAAATTCATCCTCACTTTATCCATCAAGATATGGTTTGATAAACTGGCAAACTCTTCTGATACATATGAAATATTTTACTGATAATAGAAATCTTATCAAGTAATGATTTTTGCTGGTAGTAAGAGGTGTGCCCAGATTGCTGAAATTTTAACCCTATTGACTTTTGAAGACAAAAGTCTTTTTCTGGTTTTGGTCATACTCCTTTTCTTCCATCTCAGTTACTGTTAAAAAACAATGCCAACAACAAAAAGAACAAAACATAACGTGACATGAAATCATAGAATCAGACAGGGAGATATGGATTGGTTATTCTACTCAAGATAAGCTTGGAACCACCCCTATGATAAAGTAGTGATTAGGTACTATAAATCAGTTAAAGAATCTAAGAAAATTCCCCTTACTTTTTCTGTTCCAAAGCCTATACCCCCTTCACCACCACCTTTTTGGGATGAGTCTCAAATAATTTCTATTAGCAAGTCATTCATTTGTGTTCTCATTGTTTGTCCCTTTCCCCCCAAACCAAAGGGTCTAGCATTGTCCAGACAGGAGGAGCTGGAGTCAAGGACCTAGAGGGTGATGCGGGGGTGGAGTGGCCCCAGGGAACATCCCCAGTGTCCCCAGAGCAAGTGAAGCACTCACTGCCTTTAGCCAGCACGGGCCAGGGGTGACAGCACCAGCCCAGAGGACAGGTAGGGTTGACATCTCTCTTGGGCAGCTGACCAGGGAAAGAAATCCATTGTAGCAGGAAGTCCAGCTGAAGTCAGCCAGCTTAAGCCTTCTCAGGTCACTGCCTTCTTCAGATGAATGACCTTCCAAGAATTACTTCTTTGGGCCCCGAAAAGGGGATTCCTGGAGCCGTTCCCTATCCTTGCATGAAGTTCCCAGATGGGCAAGCAGCTATGGTCTTTTCAGCTTGGGGAGCTTCAACCCGGTCCAGGGAGAGACAGAGTAGCACTTGGAACCTGAAGAGCTTTCCTGGGACCCTAGAGCAGGACCAGGGTGCCTTTCTTTCTTTTCCACTACCTTGGCTTACAGGGCTCTAGCTTCAATACCTGTTATCTAACATCCCCCACTGGCACACACTTTGCGAGATATGCGCTGAGAGTATCGAGGTTTGGAGTCCCAGACACAAAGCTGGAGTGGGGCGTCACTCCAGCCCCTGCAACTGAGATGAGAAGCAGGCCACGTGGGGCTCTGAATCAGCATGTGGTCACATCCCAGCAGGCGCTGGACCTTCTCTATTCCCAGCGCCCAACACAGGGCCAGACGCAGAGCAGGCCCTCAACGCACACAGCTGAATGAATGAGTGAATGAACAGACAGGTGAACCACCAAAGAAGAGCAGGAGCAGGCCTGCCCAGAACCTGACCTTTAATGTGCGACTGAATTTCATGTTTTTGTCACGTGGGCTTTCACACTGCCTGTGACATTTCACTTACAATTAGGTCGGCAGCCTTTATTTCAATAGGAAAAGAAAAGTTTAGGGTGTTATTATGCAACATAAAAGGTTGAGAATACGCAGAGACTGCCACAAAGAAACAAATTAGATCTCAAACTCAGCATTAAAAAAGATTCAAAATGGTTAATCAGTTGCTTTCAATATGTGCATGATTATTTTTCAAAACATTTGCTAGATTGAAGAAAATACTGAATCAGGGAAAACTGATAATTGTTCTATTTAGATAAACGAGCTTCTTTATAGTTATTCATACAATTAGAGGAGAAAGTGCAGGAGTGAGGCTGCGGGATACAGTGGTTAGAAGCATGGGTTCAAGCAGCCAGAGTGGGGGCCAGGAGTCACTATTCTATAGTAACGGCCACTGTGTATTGAGAATTAAGTGAGCTACGCACCAAAAAAAAATTATTCCTAAAAGCTTTTGGTATTCTAAACTCAAAATTCAATCAATATTCATGTTGTAGGCTCCAGCTATCATGGACATTAATTACATGTGGATTTTTGTCTATAGGAAAAAATGGGGTGGGGCAGGCAAGGAACAGTGTAACTCCCCATAGCCTCCACTGCCTCTGCCTGTATATAGGAAAGGCGTGGGCTGAGCAACGGATGGATAGCTCTGTCTCCTGTGGGGAGAATGATCTTATTTTTCAAACTAAAAATGGCACATGTGAGCTGGAAAAAACTGTCAACTTATTTATATCCAATAGATGTTTATCAGATACAGGTCTTAGTTGCCGAGTATTTTGCATTTCTGAGACTGCGATTGCCTGAAATTTTTTGTGTACACAACAAACAACTCATCACTTATCCTTCAGAAGGCTAGTCCACTGTGATAATTTTGTGACAGCTGATTAACTGAATTTACCAACCACAGTTGATAAACTGTGACTGAACCTCAGTTCAGTCAGTCAGTTCAGTCACTCAGTCATGTCCGACTCTGCTACCCCATGAATTGCAGCACGTCAGGCCTCCCTGTCCATCACCAACTCCCGGAGTTTACTCAAACTCAAGTTCATCAAGTTGGTGATGCCATCCAGCCATTTCATCCTCTGTTGACCCCTTCCCCTCCCTCCCCCAATCCCTCCCAGCATCAGGGTCTTTTCCAATGAGTCAGCTCTTCAAATGAGGTGGCCAAAGTACTGGAGTTTCAGCTTCAGCATCAGTCCTTCCAATGAACACCCAGGACTGATCTCCTTTAGGATGGACTGATTGGATCTCCTTGCTGTCCAAGGGACCCTCAAGAGTCTTATCCAACACCACAGTTCAAAAGCACGAATTCTTCGGTGCTCAGTTTTCTTCCCAGTCCAACTCTCACATCCATACATGACCACTGGAAAAACCATAGCCTTGACTAGATGGACCTTTGTTGACAAAGTAATGTCTCTGCTTTTTAATATGCTGTCTAGGTTGGTCATAACTTTCCTTCCAAGGAGTAAGCGTCTTTTAATTTCATGGCTGCAGTAACCATCTGCAGTGATTTTGGAGCCCAAAAACTAAAGTCTGACACTGTTTCCCCATCTATTTCCCATGAAATGATGGAACCAGAGGCCATGATCTTAGTTTTCTGAATGTTGAGCTTTAAGCCAACTTTTTCACTCTCCTCTTTCACTTTCATCAAGAGGTTTTTTAGTTCCTCTTCACTTTCTGCCATAAGGGTGGTGTCATCTGCGTATCTGAGATTACTGATACTTCTCCTGGCAATCTTGATTCCATCTTGTGCTTCTTCCAGCCCCACACTTCTCATGATGTACTCTGTATATAAGTTAAATAAGCAGGGTGACAATATACAGCCTTGACGTGCTCCTTTCCCAATTTGGAACCAGTCTGTTGTTCCATGTCCAGGTCTAACTGTTGCTTCCTGACCTGCATATAGGTCAGGTGGTCTGGTATTTCCATCTCTTTCAGAATCTTCCACAGTTTATTGTGATCCACACAGTCAAAGGCTTTTGCATAGTCAATAAAGCAGAAATAGACGTTTTTCTATCAACCAATAGCACAACCCAATTCTAATCCATTAACTAGTGGAAAAAATTCCAAGTGAAGTTAATTTTTTATCATTATCAAAGTATAATGTTTACTGTAAAAAATTGGAAAATAGAGAAAGGATTAAAGAAAATTATCCTTAATCTTACCAGTTTATCACTGTTAGAAATTTTATGTATTTCTTTCCAAGACTGTATTGGAAAGCATTTTGACCTTTTCAGGAAGGGCTGTTTTTCAAAGATGATGAAAAATACTTTTTAATCAGATGGTGAAAATGTGGATTTCAGAAACATAGGCTAATTTAAAAGTTCAATTTAAAAATCTAAGCCAGCCATGTGTAATTATAACTACCTTTTGCTACAAAATTTAAGCAGGATAATCTTTTAAATGAAATACTTTTGTTGAAGTACCAGAAACAACAAACCTACTAGTAAGTTAGCATTAATTAGTATGTGAAGAGTTCTCAGATTTCAGATAAAAATTATCAGATTTTTTATGAATAAAATCTCATAGCTATGTTGAATCTAGATCAGTATCTTTCTTTAAAAGGATATTCTTTTGCCATACCTTAGTAAAATATGTTTCTTTCCTGGCTGTGGCATTCTCTTTGATACTAAGATTAAATGTAACAATTCAAAAAATTTCAACGTCCTTCGAACAAGTTTGAAACATAGAGAAATATTTATATCAAGTCATGCAATATAAATCATTGTCACCAGCTTTCATTCTAGACTGGAGTTTGGCAAATTTTTTCTGTAAAAGGTCAAGTAGTAAATATTTTAGGCAGAGACGTTCCACGAGGTCTTTGTTGCAGCTACCCAATTCTGTCACTGTAGTGTAAATGCATGGATGGGCATGACTAAGTTCCAATAAAACTTTATTTATACAAATAAGCAGTGAATCAGACAGGTAAACCAACAGCTCTAGCTTATTAAGCCTTATTCTAGACAGTCAGTTTTTACTGGCTGTCATATTCACCTAGAGTTTAGATGCAGTTTAAGAGTTTCTGACCTATCCCCCAGCCGTTGTACACACAAGACTTCCAGTAAACATGGCTCGTTGACCCCATGTTTATCTCCACTATCACTAAAATGCCACATAAATAATAATGAGGAATTAAAAACTATAAACATAGGAGAATAGAGAAAACAGCAGACAAAGGATGTCAACAGAATGTTTGGCAAAGCAAAGGAGATGCAACCTTGGCAGTAAACAGTGCCTCAGTTCAGTTCAGTTCAGTCGCTCAGTCGTGTCCGACTCTTTGTGACCCCATGAACCGCAGCACACCAGGACTCTCCGTCCATCACCAACCCCCAGATTCCACCCAAACCCATGTCCATTGCATCAGTGATGCCATCCAACCATCTCACCCTCTGTCATCCCTTCTCCTCCTACCATCAATCTTTCCCAGCATCAGGGTCTTTTCCAATGAGTCAGCTCTCCGCATCAGGTGGCCAAAATATTGGAGTTTCAGCTTCAGCATCAGTCCTTCCAATGAACACCCAGGACTGATCTCCTTTAGGATGGACTGGTTGGATCTCCTTGCAGTCCAAGGGACTCTCAAGAGTCTTCTCCAACACCACAGTTCAAAAGCATCAATTCTTCGGCGCTCAGCTTTCTTCACAGTCCAACTCTCACATCCATACATGACCACTGGAAAAACCATAGCCTTGACTAGATGGACCTTTGTTGACAAAGTAATGTCTCTGCTTTTTAATATGCTGTATAGGTTGGTCATAACTTTCATTATAGGGGACTGGAGTGAAAAAACAGTGCCTAGGTAATATCATTTGTGGTCCAAGGGACGTGAGCATGAGAGGGCTTTTGTCAGTTCTGCTGAGCTCTAATGATCTAGTTAGGGTTGGAGGCAGCAAACTGCTTCTCAGGAAAATGGGGCCCAACCTGATGCAGTCACTGCCAGAGCTGCCACACTTAGCTTATTTGTAAAACTCAGAGTAGTTGGATGAGGGTAGGGGTGGAGGTCTTGACTCCAACTGTAAATGTTTTGATATTCAGTGGGCTTTTTAAATGAGAAGAATAGTGCCAACAAGGACTAGCAGTTTAACTGTTAGTGCTTTTTTTTAGAGCTATTAAGCTATTCTGAAACTCCCTCCTACCGTCTCTCTGAGACCCAAGGTAACAGTTTGCTCCTATCTGTACAGTCACTTCTGGTCCTCAGTGATGAACTTCCTCACCTGAGGAAGGAAGGGGCAGGAAGTTGGAAAACAAGAAATGGCAGAAAGCAGGTTTCTGGGTACTGATTTGCATATCTGGGTCTCTGTCCACAGAAGGAAGCTCGGACCAAGGGAGGCTGGTAGCTATGGTGCCAGATGGGCTATTCGGTATCTAACTTCACAGCCCTGCCTGGGCCCAGCAAACAAAGACAGAGTGTTGGGAAGCCATGTGCTCTGTTGTGACCGATACAAACTTCAAGGGTCACTGGAGTCATATATAACAAGCTTCCCTAACTCTGAGCCAATAACTCCCATCTCCTTTTCCCAGCAGATGTTTAGAGAGTTGAAGAGAAAAAAAGATATGCAAACTTGATTTAGGTGGTTGTTTTTTTTTTTTTTTTTTGAGATAGACCCCTTTTGTGTTCCTTTCTGCCTTTTGTCCCAAAACCGACTCGTTATATTCAGGTCCCGCTTGCTCCATTCACAGGGAAAACCACTGGACTTCTTGAGTTATTGCGAACACTATCTCATTATTGTGTTTCCTTTGATTTGACTTCCTCTTCTCGTAATGAATCTTCCTGTCTTCTCTCTCTCTGTGATGTTCTCCCTCTCCTGTCTCAGTTCATTGTATTTGCATTTCTTTCTCCCATGCACATTCCTTCCATTCTTTAGTATTTGTCTACTTTGTTTGAGAATGTCAAAGCAAAAACACCCCCAAGACCCCATACGCACAAACTTTGGACTTTTCCTGGGCAACTTCTCAGAGAGCATTTTACTGACTCTAAGCCGTCCTAATATTGATGGAGGTGATTAGGGGAAGGGGCTGTTCACTGATCTTCCATTTTGGCAAAAAGTAAAATTAAAATCAAATTCAGCAGCCCCTTCTTCCCACCAGATTTAGGAAAGGCGTGGAATACAAGGAACTGTGAACCCTTCCTGGTGATAGTGCTTTAGCTCTGCCTACTCTGCCGATCTGATGCTGCCTGCTCCTGGTGCCTCTGGTTCTCCACCTGCTGGACTTAACACTAATGTGGATACTGAAGGCACCCTTGGCAAGCACATGTGCAGACAGCCTGTAGCTTTTACCCTTGGATTTAAGTGACAATTAATTGTATTTGGGGAAGGCCTGACCCAGTAAGATGAGAGAGCTGTAAGAGGGGGCATTTGCCACGTTGGACCTGCAGGAAGAACTTTGTCCATCTCGCTCAGAGCCAAGTGCAAGTGATTCAAACAGAGAGGAGTTATAAACTTAGTAAGGAAATAAATTAACTCTACTACCTTTTGTTATGCTCCTTATTACCATTTTATTCTTGGAGCGCAGTATAGTCAACATGGTTTCCTGTAAATTCACTGGGTCTGATTTGAGTTGCTTTTTGTGAATATGGTCTTTCTTTATATATAATTTTATGTATTTATTTATTTCTGGCTGTGCTGGGTCTTCGTTGCTGCTCGGGCTTTTCTCTAGTTGCAGTTCTTGGGCTTCTCACTGTGTTGGCTTCTTTTGTGGTAGAGCACAGACTCTAGGGCTCAGGCTTCAGTAGTTGAAGCACGTGAGGTCAGCAGTTGTGGCTCCCAAGCTCTAGACACAGGCTCAACAGTTGCAGCGTACGAGCTTAGCTGCTCTGCGGCAGCATGTGCAGTTTTCCCAGATCAGGCATCTAACCCCTGTATTCTCTGCCAATGAGCCACCAGGGCTTCAAGCCTGGATGCGGTCTCTTAAAGCTGGAAGGTCTTTTGTAAGCATCCTTCTATATAGGCTTAGAAATTAGACTCCTCCTGCAGCCAAAAATATGGAGTTTTCAAAGTTCTGTTCCAAGAGTTGCCAGTGGATCTTAGATGTAATCCAGGACAAGTTAGCTTTGAAGTCATCTATCGTGGAAGAGGTTTATACACATTTAAAAAGAAAAAAACTAGGCTACCAGATCTAGCATAGCCTTTGAGGACAGTGTACATCAGCCTCATAGCCCAGGTTCTTTCCCATCATGGAGCCCAAAGCTGGGCCTGTCTGCCTTCATCCTTCACTTTGCTCACCCTTGCCAGTCCTAGAAGTCTCGACACAAATGTTGCTTCCTCAGAGCAGCCCTCTCTGACCACCACCCCAGTGTAAATTAGCTGTTCTCATACTGTTCTTTGGGAGTTTTTCTTTTTTTTTCTTCTTTTTCCTTCATAGTACTTATCACAGTTGTATTTTTGTGCGTTATTCTTTTTTGCTTGCATCCACCGCTAGATAAAATGAGTAGCACATCTTTTATTTACTGTATATTCTATGTCTGTACTGTAGGGGCTCAGTAAACACATGTTGAATGAATGACCTTTTAAAAATTCCTACGAGTCTATGTCTATACTGTACTAAATTCCTTTTGATATGTTTTTTTACTGCTTAGGAAAACCAATTTTCAAGGTGCCTTTTTAATAAACAGTTACCTATTTATTTGGCTGCACTGAGTCTTAGTTCTGCAGGATCTTTTTATTTTTTAAGTTGCAATATGCAGGATCTTTAGTTACAACATACAAACTCTCAGTTGTAGCATGCAGGATCTAGATCTAGTCCCCTGACCAGGGATCGAACCTGGGCTCCAAGCATTGGGAGCATGGAGTCTTAGACACCAGACCACCAGGGAAGTCCCCTAAAACCAATCTTTTATAAGGAGCTCTATTAGCGCAATCTAATCTTTGTATGTCTGGATATTTTGGATTCTATTTTTACAACTTCTGTTTTGACTACCTTCTTTCTAGCCACCCCCTTTCCCCCTTAAACAAGAAAATAGAGAATTACTATAAAATATTGAACAAAGAAATATATGTACAGCATAAATATTAGAAATAGACCACCGTTTGCTTTCTGTAATTGCTTGTCTTTGTATCAGTGTTCGTATCAAGGGGCTACATATTCATCACCATGAACTTCAGTTTCAGTTTAGTCCATCAGTCATGTCTGACTCTTTGCAACCCCATGGACTGTAACATGCCAGGCTTTCCTGTTCATCGTCAACTCCCGGAGCTTGCTCAGACTCATGTCCATAGAGTCAGTGATGCCATCCAACCATCTCATCCTCTGTCGTCCCCTTCTCCTCCCACCTTCAACCTTTCCCAGAATCAGGGTCTTTTCTAATGAGCCAGTTCTTTACATCAGGTGGCCAAAGTATTGGAGCTTCAGCCCCAGTCCTTCCAATGAATATTTAGAATTGATTTCCTTTGGGATTGACTGGTCTGATCTCCTTGCAGTCCAAGAGCCTCTCAAGAGTCCTCTCCAACACCACAGTTCAAAAGCATCAGTTCTTTGGCTCTCAGCTTTCTTTATGGGATTATTCCTCTAGTTTCTAGCTCCAGTAATTTCCCACATGGACTTGCTCTTTCCAAGTGGGTTGTCTCATCATGAGTAAGAATAGCTAACTTTACTGAGCATCTTTCTCAGTAAATGAATATTTGTTGAATAAAAGGATAACTTAGTAATTGTTTTTAATTAATCCTGATGAAAAGCATGTACCATCTAGTGACCATTATCCTCATTTTATAGATGAAAAAAGAGAAAGTCAAATAGCCAAAGTAATATGGCCAGTGGATGGCAAAATCAGGACTCAACCCTAAATACATACCTTGTTGCTGTCTGTCCATCCCACACTGCCTCTTTGGAAGTTCTGTTTTCATCCACATCCATACATTTTCCCACATCATTGCTCCTCTGGGTTCCCTCTGTTCAACTTCTCTAGGCCCACCAATCATCACCTCTAGATCAGTCTTAGATTCTCTGTCCTCAGTGATGGCAGGTACTGTTCATCTTGTACTTTGCCTTGGATTGGTTTTTAAAATATGTATGTATATGTATTCATATACTACTAATAGCTCTTAAATTGTGAGACTCTTCAATGAGTCTTTTTCTAGTTTCAGTATCCAGCCCAATGTACCACACTTGATAAATCTCCAAAGTGTCTGTTGACAATGATGATGTTAGATATTTCCCTGGTGCCAGATGTCAAATGAAATCAACCTTCTTCAAGCGTACTAGCTGTTCATATTGTTATGGCAACTGCATCAATGGCAGGTTATCTCTAACATCTTTCAGAATTTATGTTCTAAGAATACAGCTCATATACATTCCTCAGAAGCTTTCAGTTATACTTGTGGCCTGCAGCATTGAGTTTCCCTTAAGTCTAGAATTATGTTCTAAAATTAGCTTCCATATTCATAGTGTATCTCAGAACTGGCTGCACAAATTTAGTTGCTTTCTATTCAGTGAAACTTCTTTGAGCAGCAGCAAATGAAACAAGATGCTCCCTAGTTTTCCCATGTCAGACACATGATTGTGGAATCAACTTCCTGGTGGACATCTTGGGAAAGCCAGGCTCAGTTAGGAGTTGCTAAAGGCCACTTAAAAGAGCTTGAGACAATAGACATGTATGTTTGGAGTGCAACTTGCAACAACCTATCTGACATCATCGAACCTCTTGGTCAATACATATCACTGTCTTAGGAGTGTTTTATTGAGGTTGTCGAGGGGCAGTGAGGCCAGAATGCCTTAGTTCAGAACCACCAACCAGAGAGAAGAATGAAGTGGATGACTCACATGTAGACAATCTTAGGCTCATCTTCTTTTCCTCCAGGGGGAGAAATGTAAACAGACCCATTTTATTAGAGTTTAATACTAAAATTTCCTGTGCCCTAAATCTGGTGTCTGTTATACATTTTGCAGAATCATGAAGTAATTGGTAGCACGTGGCATGGTACCTGCAGGTGATCAGGGTTTGCCTGCCTAACCTCCATACAACTATTTATATATCTCTGCTTGGTGGAGCCAAATGTTTATTTATAACACATGGGCTTCCACTGACTCCATGTGACCACAGAGTGACTCTCTATCATTGCCAGAAATCAACCACATTTGCATCATGCAAAAAGTACAGATGTAAACTTATTTATATACAGACACATCCATATATATGTGTATTTAATTTAAAACTCGTATAAGTTCCAAAATTACTTTCATGTTTGCAAATTGTGCTAGCTTCTATGAGAATATTCCAGATTTGTTTCTCATCATATCACTGTTGACTACTTTGTATCCTTACTATTTGGACATCTAACTTGTATTTGGTGACCATCAAGAATACATGGTAGTTTTGATTTGTGTGTCTCTTATAATGAGTAGTGTTGAGCATCTTTTCATGTGTTTGTTGGCCATATGTATGTCTTCTTTGAAGAAATGTCTGTTTAGGTCTTCTGCTCATTTTTTGATTGAACTGTTTATTTGACTGATATTGAGCTGTATGAGCTGCTTATGTATTCTGGAGATTAATCATTTTTCAGTTGTTTCATTTGCAATTATTTTCTGTCATTCTGAGGGTTGTCTTTTAATCTAATTTATTGTTTCATTTGCTGTGCAAAAGCTGTTAAGTTTAATTATGTTACATTTATTACCACCTCACATCAGTTATAATGGCCATCACCAAAAATGTACAAATAATAAATGCTGGAGAGGATATGGAGAAAAGGGAACCGTGCTACACTGTTGGTGGGAATGTAAACTGATGCAGCCACTATGGAGAAAAGCATGAAGATTCCTTAAAAAACTAGGAATAAATCTACTAGATGACCCAGCAAGCCCACTACTGGGCATATACTCTGAGAAAACCATAATTCTAAAAAACACATGTACCCCAGTGTTCATTGCAGCCCTATTTATATAGCCACGTTGCAACATGGAAGCAACCTAGATGTTCATTAACAGAAGAATGGATACAGAAGATGTACATGTATGCAATGAAATATTACTCAGCTGTTAAAAAAAGCAAATTTGAGTCAGTTCTAGGGAGGTGGATGAACCTAGAGCCTGTTATACAGAGTGAAGTAAGTCAGAAAGAGAAAAACAAGTACAGTATATTAACACATATATATGAAATCTAGACAAATAGTATTGACAAATCTATTTGCAGGGAAAGAATGGAGATGCAGAGAATGGACTTGTGGACACAGTGTGGGGGGGAGAGAGTGGGACGAATGGAGAGAGTAGCATCAGCATATATACGCTATCCTGTGTAAGATGGGTAGCTGGTGAAGAGTCTCTGTGTAGCTCAGGGAGCCGAGTCTGGCACTCTGCGATGACTTGGAGGGATGGAATGGGGGAGGGGAGGGAGACTTTGGCGGGAAGGGATATATGTATAATTATGGCTATTTCACGCCGTATGGCAGAAGCCAACACAACACTGTAAAAATTAAAAAATTAAAAATAATGACAATTTGAAAAAATAAAAAAGAGTACATGGTAGCAGGACTTCCCTGGTGGTTCAGAAGTTAAGACTTCACCTTTCCACTGCAGGAGACGTAGGTTTGATCCCTGGCCCAGGAACTAAGATCTCTCATGCCACACAGTGTGGCCATAAATAAACAAACAGGTTTATATTTCATGTATTAAAAAAAAAAAAGAAAAACAGTACATGGTAGGAAATAGTTGAGTTCTTCCAAATGAACTTCCACTGGAGATTTTGTAATTGGATAAGTGCTCGAGTTCCTCTTCCTAGGGCTGAGTCAGGCTCATCACTTAGGTTGGATGGTGCACTCTTTCTAGTGATGACCAGAAATTGACTGGAGAAGTAAGAAGCATGTCAGTGCAGTCACCTAAAGATAAGTTCAATTTTCAGTTCCTTTCATTAGTTATATTTCATTATTCTTACCTTGGGAGAAGTATTGACTGGAAATATTAGAAACAATATTGAAACTAATCCACGAATGTGAATGATGTTGCCACAATAACCTTTTTCTATAATTATGAGAAGTCAGTCCTTCAACCAGAAATGACTCCTATTTGAGTACAGTTTCTAAGGGCAGGTACTCATCTGTCTGCACAATTAGAGAATAAGGAAAGTTTCTGCAGAAGTCACTACTTAGGTACCTCTCTTTCACAGTTAATATGGCAGTTTGTTTTTAAATTCGGACATTATAAGAACAAAAACATAATTGTTTAAAAAATATTTGACCATTCCTCAAGAAATTAAATGTAGAATTACCTTATGATCCAGCAGTTCCTTTCCGAGGTATATACCCAAAAGAATTGAAAACTGGTATTCAAACATATATATCCACTGCATAAATGTTCATAGCAGCTCTCGTCACAAAAACCAAAAGCTCGAAACAACCAGAGTGTCCATCAATGACTGACATTGAATAGATAACAAAGTTTAGCATATCCAGCAGTGGGTAGGTAGTCACTAAAAGAATGAATACTGGTACATGTTATCTCTTGGATAAACATTATGCTAAATGAAAGAAGTCAAACACAAAAGGCCACATATATATGACTCCATTTGTATGAAATATCCAAAATAGGCAAATCCATAGGAACAAAGTGCAGATTTGTGGTTGCCAAGGGCTAAGGGGAAGGGAAATGACTGCTTAATGGGTACAGGGTTTCCATTTGGAGTAATGAAAAGTGCTGGAACTAGATAGAGGTGATGAGCCTACTCTTTGGTAAAGACCCTGATGCTGGGAAAGATTGAAGGCAGGAGGAAAAGTGGGCATCAGAGGGTGAGATGGTTGAATGGCATCATCAACTCAATGGACTAGAGTTTGAGCAAACTCTGGGAGATGGTGAAGGACAGGGAAGCCGGGTGTGCTGCGGTCCAGGGGGTGACATTCGGACGTGACTGAGGGACTGAGCAACACCAACTGATAGAGGAAATGTTTTCACATCATAAATGTACCTAATGCTGCTGAATTATATACCTTAAAGTGGTAAATTTTACATTGTGTGTTTTACAAGTAAAATTTAAAATATATATACATGACTGCACATTCTGTGATGAACTCCATACTTAATAAGCAGCAGGTATGCCCTAACTAGAGTATGCTGCTGCTGCTAAGTCGCTTCAGTCATGTCCGACTCTGTGCGACCCCATAGATGGCAGCCCCCCAGGCTCCTCTGTCCCTGGGATAGTTCTTCGTTAATCTCTCTATGCTACCAGTAGCAGCAAGCACGATGTGCTAGGCACCATTTTAAATGCTTTACCCCAAGAAAGTATTATTCCTAAATTACAAAGACAGAAGCTAAAATATGGAAGTGAAAACACAAACTGCCCCAAACCACATAACTTGCTGGTGATAGACCTGAGCTTTGATCCCAGCTTGTCTAGCCCGTGCCGTCAGCTGCTGTGCTGAAGGGTGTGCTCGTGTTGTCCTGTGACAGTAAAGTTGATGTGCTTAAGGCAGCGTATTCTCAGACTCCCAGAAGAATGTTAAAGAATGATAAAGTTTCCGTTTTTAAAGAACAGACTATTTTTACTCAAATCTGCAAAGTACAGGCATATTTCTATTGCCCTTGTTATTTATTTGATTACCATGTAATCAATTAAATCAGTGGTTTAATTACCACTGAACATACTCTTACCATGAAACCACTACAAGAAGTATAGTTCTCTTTTGGTGCAAATTCACTGTGCTATGCAAGGCTGTTGTCTGTGGTCAGAGGTATCCTGTGGCCCTTTGCAATCGTCTGTTGGAGCAAGAGTTACATGCAGTTTCTCAAATAGCTCTCTCTTCCCCCATCTTTCATTCCAGGGGCTGGACTTAGTAAGCTAAATCAGGTTTTGTTGAGTCACAAAGCAGGAACTTGGCCATGAGGCATGCAGGGGGCTGAGAGAAGTAAAGAAATTTTATAAGCACAGAGAAGGGGGTAAGAAGTGATGGGTGAGAAGAAACTGATTTGGAATAAAATGTCAGCCTCTGCCAGGGATCTCCACACAATCCCAGATCACATTGAGGAGCACGGCTCTTTTGTGTTGCACTTCAGGGCCTCTGGAAGGGCACCATTCACGCTGCGGCCTTTGGGACTGACACCCTCCGGACTGGTGCAGAGGAGAACTTGTGTGGTTATAAGCAGGGGCCCTGCATATGAGGCCTGAAGTCATTTCTGAAAGGGCAAAATCTGCACAGCAACCAGAGTTCCTGGACAGATGCAGTGGTTAGCAGCAATGATTGCCAAGGGCATGTTTGCAGCTTGGTCCATCCAAGTAGACACGGGGAGATCTACAACTTGGGCTCGTCTCCAGATGGGAGGGTGTTGACAGCAGTTAGGTAGGATTCAGAAGCAGCTCCTGTTCCAATAAAGAGACAGGGTGGGTCCCACCAGTGGGGAGGAAGTAAGGACGCATGGCTTACTGTTCACCTATCTCCACCTCTGTTCATTCCAACCCAGACTGCATCTAGCCCAGTAACGCTAGCATTGACAAAACCCCAGTTAACCACAAGGTCTGCCTCCCTTGGCTCTGTAAGCGGCTCAGGTAGAGCCCACCGTGGGAAACAGATGCTCCTGATAGGCAGCGGAGGCAGGGGCGTACTCCGTGATGCACATGCCTAGAGCCCTACGTGGTCATGTCTGGATCCTCATCAGTCAGGGCTTTTTAGAAACGTGGCTCTATAGCTACTTCCTGCCTTTTTGCCAACCAAATCCTAGAAATTTATCCCTTGTCATTTATCCCCTCTCTCCTTTTCCTGACACTTCTCTCGATTCAGGAGTCCAGCCCAGGACTCTGTAATAGTCAAGTATTTCCTTACAGAGTTTTTTCATACAGAATATCACCAGATGCTGTGTGTTTGCTCAGTGATTTGGTATTCATGAGTGTGGAAAGTCCTCTCCTGGTGGCACCAGCCCACGGGTTTTCTGTTAAGAGATTTCCTTTCAACAAGACACTATCGCACAGTACCAGTTCAGTTCATTCACTCAGTCGTGTCCAACTCTTTGTGACCTGATGGACCACAGCACGCCAGACCTCCCTGTCTGTCACCAACTCCTGGAGTTTACTCAAACTCATGTCCATTGAGTTGGTGATGCCATCCAACCATCTCATCCTCTGTCATCCCCTTCTCCTCCTGCCTTCAATCTTTCCCAGCATCAGGGTCTTTTCCAATGAGTCAGCTCTTCACATGAGGTGGCCAAAGTATTGGAATTTCAGCTTCAACATCAGTCCTTCCAATGAACACCCAGGACTGCTCTCCTTTAGGATGGACTGGTTGGATCTCCTTGCAGTCCAAGGGACTCTCAAGAGTCTTCTCCAACACCACAGTTCAAAAGCATCAATTCTTGGGCACAGAATAGATGGGTTTTAAATATCTCAATCGTTTTCAAGCTGACTTTGGGTCATGAATACCTCCCATCTTGACTTTCTGATTCTCAGATTCCCCTTCAGAAGAGAGGTCCCTCAGTGAAATAGAAAAATTAATGGTAAGGCCTTACCAGTGTAAGAAATGCTTCATTTAATTTCAGAAGGAAGCCATTATAATCTAAATACAGGGGAGAATATTGAACTGTGCATGTTGCCATATTGCTAAGTGTTTTGAATCTCAGGATATTAAAGAAAACAATAGTTTTATGAGCTAGTTCCATTGCAGTTCTGTCTTATAAGAAACAAACTACCATTCAAAGATCCTTCTAAAAAAAAAAACAAACAAAGATCCTTCTAGCTCTGGGACTTCAGGATTTTTTAACTGGCACCTAGCATCAGCTTTCCCACAAAAGGCAAATTTTTAAGATGACTGAGTTTTGAGGCCAGGCCAAGAGGCCATTCCTGCAGCCTTTGTTGAATGAATATTGACTATCTTCTCATGCCAAAGTTTATGCTACCTTCTGGACCATTGGGAAATAACCAAATTGAGGCAGGAAAAATTCAACTATTAACCCTCACTTTGGTTCTTCAGTAGATCTTTCTGTCTTCCTCTATAGGACAAAATATATAACCAGCTGTTTCAAATTTAAAACTAGAAAGTTGAGTTACTGGAAGCTAAATGACATTGCTACCCTTTTTTATCATATAGCTTCTCTGGGCAGCAATAAGAAAAAGAAAGAAATAATTAACCAGAAACACTAAAAATGTTGACTCTGTTTAATGTTAACTATGTTGACTATGATGATTAATGTCATCATCACTGCATTTTAGATCACATGAAAATGAAACAAATTACACTTAAATACAACTTGAAAGAAGCAATGGATGAAACTAAGGCTTTCAAAGATATAGTGAACTTGTTATGTGTAACATTGATTTATAGAAAAAAATTTTATGATTAGACATTTGCTTCTATTATGGACTTTCTGGTTTCCAAGGCTAACTTGACAGAAGCAATTTATTTCCTTGACTTATTTCCTTGATTGCTGTGCTTTCAGTTTGGGTGGTTCCCACTGGGGAGAACCAGTAGTACCCTGAGCTGGGATTTGATGGGTCAATCACATGGACTTTCCCCAAGAGAGGTTTGGGCAGGAACGAGAATGCACAGCATAACTCATCTAATTATACTATACAGATAAAAACTGCAGTCAAAGCAAACAAACAAACAAACAAAAACTACAAGTCTAAATACTGTGCAAATGAAAGTGATAACACAATTTATAATAGGATTTATGTAGCTTAAAATACCTAAGCATAAATTAAATCCTCTTTGACTTCAGCTATTATTAATTGCTGCTTAAATCAAATCATTAAACATCTTTGAGCCTCAGATTCTTCTTCTAAACTGGAAGAATCTGCATCAACGGATTGTTGTGATCATAAAGGAGCAATACACACATAAAGTTCTTAGAACAGTACCCAATGTGTAATAACCAATCAATCAATGTTACCTATTTCTTTCCTTTTTTTTTTTTTTTTTTTGCTGTAAGAATCTCGTCTTCTTAGGATGCCTTAAATACAGCAAAGTCAGACTTTACCATAGAGGTTCCTGGTGCTATTCTTGCTAAATGTTTGTGCTTCTGAGCCTCAGAATAGTGTCAACTTCAAAAGGATTTCAGAGAAACCAAGGAGATGGCTCCAAGCACTGTTATGGGATCTTCTTTCTTGCTAGATCTTCTTTTGTCATGTCCTCAGAGAAATTTATTTCAGCTGTCTAGAATTTTAGTTCAGCCTGCAAGTCAGAATTGGCTCTGTATTAAGTTCTTCTTAAAATAGGCAATTAGGTGAAAAGTTCAGGGCATGAAGAGACCTAGAGATTCTAAAGGTCATTAGGATCCCCTTTTCTCTCATCAGGAGAGCATTACAGCAGCCCGCCTGACTGAGGACCAGATTTCTTTCTCCATATGCAATAGTCATGGTTGCGGTAGCAATCACGGTAATAAGAAACTAAGCACTTCCTCTGTGCCAAGAGCACACTTCTGCCTAAAACCTCACGTGAATCAATCCATTTTATGCTCGTGTTAAGCAGAGTGACCAACTCCTTTAGGTTTGTCCAGGTCTTTCCCAGTTTTAGCACCCAAAATTTTAAGTCTCAGGAGCCACTTCAGTTCTAGGCATTTAGAGATGGTTGATCACTCTAAACATCTCTTAAAATAGGTGCCTTTATTATTGTTCCCAATTAAGTCACAGAGGGACTTCCCAGATGGCACAGTGGTAAAGAATCTGCCTACCAATGCAGGAGACACAAGAGATGCAGGTTCGATCCTTGGGCTGGGAAGATCCCCTGCAGTAGGAAATAACAGCCCATTCCAGTATGCTTGCCTGGGAAATTCCGTGGACAGAGGAGTCTGGAGGGCTACAGTCCATGGGGTCGCCAAGAGTCAGACATGACTGAGCAGGCATGCTAGATAGCTACCAAATAGAAGTCACAGAGAGGTTATGTAATTTGCCCAAGGACATACAGCTAGTAAGAAGAGTCTGGCTCCAGCGTCAGGGCTCTTCACAACCACCATGGAGCACAATGAGACTTCTACGGAGGGGTTGGAGCAACTGGGCCCTAGAATGACTCCTGATGGGACAGGCTTTTCAGTCCTTGTCTCAAGGCAGAGATGCTAGTTGTGAGAGTGTTGCAGAGTCTCCATCCCCTGAAGGTTAGTGGACATGTCTCACTGTTTTCTAACAGCAACACGAAGCAGCAAGCTGGGACAGTATCTGAACAGTTTTCACGTAAGAACTTAACAAGGACATATGCACCAAGAGACACTGCAGTCAGCTGAGGGTGATGAGATCGCAGCCTTCATGTACAAAATGTCCAGATACTTTTCCTCAGTCAGATCCCCACCCTTGACCCTTTGCCCTGTGAATCTTAATAAAATTATCTTTTTATTAGGACAAGACGTCTTTCTCTACCCAGGTCTTCTTGTTCAAGATAGTTTTATTCTCTATCATTATTTTTCACTTATTGTAAGATTACAAAATTTCACAGCTCAGCTTTACAGAAAAAAAAAATGCACCATCATTTGGTCAGGAATTCCTCAAGAACAACTAACCACTGTTTAGTAAGGGGGAAATTAACTCAGTCCTTATTTAAAGTTAGTCCCATTTGATCACTTGAGTAGTATATTTAGGAAACAAGCTCTCATTTGGATAAAAATGTTCTTTTTCCTACCCCCTGCCTCGCTTATCTCTCTAAGGTGGCATCTGGGGGCTTGAGGAAGTGGGTCCTGTTTCCTTGCAGTGGTGGAGAAGAATTGTGCCTGGTGGGTAGTGGGCAGAGAGGAAGTGTCTTCTTGCCTAAAAGATAATGTCCTTTGCTCTGATCAAGCAGAAGTTGCAACTTTTACAACTTTTTGCAACTTTTGCAACTTTTTGCAACTTTTGCAGAGAGGATGTTGCTTATTTTCCAGGCACTGTTTTGCATAGCTCTTCCTGGCAATGTGACTCCAACTCAGCACCCACTGGCGCTGTGACCCCTCTGAGGGCTGCCTGAGACGGTTCTCTCTGCCCTACACTGGACAGAGCCCCTCCCCACTACGGTAATTTCTCGGAAAGGCTGTCCAGAAAGAACCTCACCTCCTACTTCCTCTCATCCACTCGGTTACAGAGGCAAGTGTGGCCCAAAAGAGCTGAACTGTGTATCTCCTCTGCTTGCCTCCGAGCTGTGCTTTTAACTAAATTGGCTGCCCCGTACTGGTTCAGAGAGTCATCTAGGAGTGGATCTCTTTCCTACGCGTCACCATTGCCCTCCATGTTACCACACTTAATCTAATATACTAACCCTTCCCCAAGCTGATGTCCAAATATAGGGAAATCAGGACCCACTTCTGATGACTTCACACTATCTCTCTCCTTCTCTCCACAGTAACCCCTGCCAGAACTGAAAAGTATTCTCTTTGACTTTGTCTGTGTTATGTTCTCCCTACCATCCACAGAGCTGACCTAGCTGCCATGACCCCACACCACAGGTCTCTAATGGGAGTTCTCCATGTGTGGGGGCTGATAGACTAGAGGGAGATAAATCAAGAAAATCCTTCCTCAAGACAAAAGCTTTGCTTGCAAGGCTATCGTTGTGCTATATAATACAATTTTGGCAGTTAAAAAAGATGAATTCCTTCTTAACTTAGTCTTTCTCTTTGTATTCTTACAACTATCTAATGTCTATCCCAATACCATTCCATGCCCACACTGCCAGATAGGTGGAGGCTCAAGTGCCCTACGGTGAAGTTTATGAACTCAGGAATGCAAAAGAGAGAAGTGTGTTAAAAACTATAAATATTAGCCTCATTGCATGGTAATTTTGTGAGACATCATTTAAATTACCTCCTTTATCTAATACCAACCTCTTAATTGTGTATGATTTTTTTTTCTTTTTAAACTATTAACACATGTATATAAACCCATAAGGATGGGGAGTCCCTGGCAGTACAGTGGTTGGGACTTGGTGCTCTGACTGTCAGGGGATCTGGTTCAATACATGGTGGGGGAACAAAGATCCCACAAGCTGCCCAGTGCAGCCAAAAAAATAAAAGTAAAGCAATCGTATTATTTAAAAATACATAAATAAACCCAAAATAAAAGAATTAAAATAATAGAGAATTTGTTGTTGTTCAGTTGCTTAATCATATCCAAATCTACGACCCCATGGAATTCAGCATGCCAGGCTTCCCTGTCCTTCACCATCTCCTGGAGCTTGCTCAAACTCATGTCCATTGAGTCAGTGATGCCATCAACCATCTCATCCTCTGTTACCCCCTTCTCCTGCCTTCAATTCTTCCCAGTATCAGGGTCTTTTCCAGTGAGTCAGTTCTTTGCATCAGGTGGCCAAAGTATTGGAGTTTCAGCTTCAACATCAGTCCTTCCAATCAATATTCAGGATTGATTTCATTTAGGATTGACTGGTTTGATATCCTTGCAGTTCAAGAGACTCTTCAAGCATTTTCTGCAATACCACAGCTCAAAAGCATCAATTCTTCAGCATTCAACCTTCTTTATGGTCCAACTCTCACATCCATACATGACTACTGGAAAAACTATAGCTTTGACTAATACGGATCTTTGTCAGCAAAGTAATGTCTCTGCTTTTTAATATGATGTCTAGGTTGGTCATAACTTTCCTTCCAAGGAGTAAGCGTCTTTTAATATCATGGCTGCAGTCACCATCTGCAGTGATTTGGGAGCCCCAAAAAATAAAGTCTCTCACTGTTTCCATTGTTTCCCCATCTATTTGCCATGACGTGATGGGACCAGATGCCATGATCTTAGTTTTCTGAATGTTGAGTTTTAAGCCAGCTTTTTCTCTCTCCTCTTTCACCTTCATCAAGAGGCTCTTTAGTTTCTCTTTACTTTCTGCCATAAGGGTGGTGGCATCTGCAAATCTGAGGTTATTGATATTTCTCCTGGCAATCTTGATTGTAGCTTGTGCTTCATCTAGCCCAGCATTTTGCATGATGTATTCTGCATATAAGTTAACTAAGCAGGGTGACAATATATGGAGTAAAAAGTATATGCTCCCCACCCTAATCCCACTTCTCAACCCAGAAATAATCAGAGTCAATGGTTGATGTATAGTTTTACAGAGCTTTCTCCCATACATTTATATAAATATATGGGTTTATATACTAGTACATAATTTTGACTCTTTTTTTCCAAAATAGAGCTTTGTACACCTATGTTTTACATATTTCTGAATATAAAATTACCAAATTTCCCTTGTGTCTCTGAATTTAATATGCATTATTAAGGCAATCACTTGCAGAAGAATTTTATTTCATTCTGATGATTCAGAACAAAAGTATCTATCATGCTTGTTTGACAGCTGGCTGGAATTTTTGCCATAAGTGGGAAAACATGGGTGGGGATGTTGTACACGCATGCATGTGATTTGGCCAGAGGCAAACCACCTTCTGAGAAGGGATCATGTATTTCTGTCAATAATGTCATAAATAGAACTTAGGAAAAATGAGACAGTCCTCTTTCCTGTCACCTTCCTGCCCTAGATTCTTTATCAGATGAGAAATTTGGTAGTCTTTCTTTAGCACCCAATAGTGTGCTAGCAAATCACATTTCTATCCCTATAGAACCCAGCCCTGGAAATACCAAGATGATTAAAGCAATGTCTTTTGACACTGAGAAATTATTCATTATTTCAAACTCATTTCAGAAATTCATCTTCACTTTTGAGAATCTAGTTTTTTTTTTACCTTGGAACATTTTTCTTCATTTCCTGCATCAAAGTTGTGAAATAATTATTATTCTGTTCAAAACCCCTAAACTTGAATAGGGTAGTGGCAGGAAAATGTAATTTCAGCCTAAGATAAAAATTAACTTTGCAAATAATATGGAATTAAAGTTTGATAAGTGGTCCACACTGGCTTGTGATGTCTTGTTACATTTTTTTTTCCAGGCAAAAGCAAGAGTATTTTTAAGTGGTGAGTTTGTTCTACTTTTTCCCCAAAAAATTATAATTTATGTTTGACTTCAAAAACATGATTTTTAAAATACTTTGACAGTGTTCTCATCAGACAAATTACCAGTTTCATTTCCTCCCATTTTCTTTTCTGTCCAGTTTAGGATATTTATATAGTTAAATAACAGTATTATTCATTCATTCAGCATCAGTATTTTGAATTCCATGTCTTTGATATATATCATAGGAGAATTAAATGGAGAATGGAAGAAATAGTTTCAATGGGTCCCATCTGGCTAGTGTCAAACAGAAGCGGGAAGTCTCCTCCAACAGACCCTGTTACCGTCTGTCCTGCACGGAGCACTTGATAGCAAGTCCTGGCAGCCTTGGCAGATGTGCAGCCCTGCTTTGCGCAATCGTCAAAAACACATTTCTTCATGGGCCCCTATAGGCCCTCATTGAATCATAGAATTTCCAGGCTAAAAAGTACATCCTAGCATTGCAGTTTCTAAAAACTTAAACATAGATTCACCATGTGACCTGACAATCTCACTTCCAGGTATATATCCAAAAGAATTGAGATCAGGATCTCAAAGAGATATTAGTACACCCATGTTTAGCTGAAAGGTGGGAACAGCCCAAATGTCCATTGACAGGTGAATGATGGGTAGATAAACAAAATGTGCTGTATGCCTACAATGGAAAATTATTCAGCCTTAAAGAGGAATAAAATTCTGATACATTCTACAACATATATGAAACTTGAAGACGTTATCCTGAGTGAAATAAGCCAGACATGAGAAGATAAATATGATCCTTTATATATGACCCCACTTGTATGAAGCACTTAGAGTAGTCAAATTCATAAATGCAGAAAACAGGATAGTGGTTTCCTAGGGTTTTGGGAGAGAGGGAAATGGAGAGTTAGAGTTTTACAGATTTTCATTTGGGGCAAATGAAATGTTCTGCAGAGGGATGGCAGTGATGATTGCACAGCAGTGTGAATGTACTTAAATGCCGCTAAACTGCACTTTGGAAAATGGTTAAAATGGGAAATTTGTGTTATCCTTATTTTACCACAATAAAACATCCTTACCCTCATGGACCTTACAATCCAGCAGAAAAAGAAAGATAATAAGCAATTAGAAACATAAAATTTTCAAGAGTCCATTTTAGATCAGCTTTGGCCTGCCATCATTTTTACAGATAAGTCAGAAGATAGAAAAGATAGTATGAGTCTACCCACTAAGGTCCTGGTTGTCTGACTCCTGGGCCAGTGCTTTTTCCATTGAACAATATTTCCTTTTTTAGATACGTCTATTGCCTCTATTTTATCTGAGCTATTCAATAATATACTGGAAAGAGCACAGACTTTGGAACCTGGGTTCAAATTCAGCTCAGTTGCTTCCTAGAAGTTTGATGTTGAGATTTCCTTCTCTGTAAAGTGAGGATAGGGCTTCCCTGGTGGCTCAGCAGAAAAGAATCCATCTGCCAGTGTACAAGATGTGGGTTTGATCCCTGGGTTGGGAAGATCCCCTAGAGAAGGAAATGGCAACCAACTCCAGTATTCTTGCCTGGGAAATTCCAGGGACAGAGGAGCATGGTGGGCTATAGTCCATGGGGTTGCAAAAGAGTCAGACATGACTTAGTGACTACACAACAGCAAAAGTGGGGATAACTAAACCTACTTCACAAGGATTTGTTGTAATCTGTTACACTTATACCTAGGTATGAAGCAAGTGAAAGTGTTAGTCATTCAGTCGTGTCTAACTCTTTGCAACCCCATGGACTGTAGCCTGCCAGGCTCCTCTGTCCATGGGGATTCACCAAGGAAGAATGCTGGAATGGGTTGATCTTCCTAACCCAGGTCTCTCACACTGCAGCTGAATTCTTTACCATCTGAACCACCAGGGAAGCCCTCAAAGCAAGTAGTCAATGAAAATTCTCTAGCAAGTTCTTCAAATGCCTTCTCTGAATTTGTTGCTTATCTATGGTATGTTCAATATGTGAATGCTTTCAGTCCAGCAATTTCTGCAGAGATATTCCTGTGTTTGAGTTTTTATAAATCATTCTAGAAATATAGTTTGGATATGGAGAAGAATAATTCAGTTGAAAATCTGGGAAATAAGCCAAACACGTTCATTTGGCCCTTATTTAGCTGGGAGAGAGCTTTCAAATTATAAGTTTGGTAAAGAATTGAAAAGAGTTAACATTTCTTTTTCCAAGAAATAAAGCCAACTCTTTAATATTTCTACTTACTATAAAAAAATCAGTCATACTCTATTTTTATTCATAAAAGGCACTTGTCTCTAAATAAAAAGTATATAATGGCATGGATTAGATATAAGGACCACCCTGAGAGATGAATTATTAAGTGTCTCATCTCCCAAGAAGAATGGTGTGTTTCTCAGATCTAGGATGTTTAGAAAAATAGTCAAAGTTATCAACTGTTAGCAGAGAATCTCAGGGCATCACAGTTACCACTACAGTATTCCTTCACTTTTTTCTACAGGTTTCTCTACCTTCAAAAGCTCTAAGCCCAGTTATCTTGTTTATTCCCTCTGAGTTTAGAATCCCCTTTACATCCTCCTACCACATTTGAGGATAAAAGAGACCAATTATTCCCAATTCACACAGGCCTATAAAGAGCATCTCTTTATTGATTTTCCACAGCTTTTTAGATTTATGAAAAGGTCTGTCTTACCCTCAGGTTAGAGGATTATGTTGACTATATAGTAATTGCAAAGAAATTAATGCCTTAGGTTATATTTCTAAGCCTGAACAACTTACGTTGTCTTGTTAAAGGTACTGGCAGCTTGTTTTGGATTGTCCATCCTGTTCCTGCAGAAGCTACAGATGGCTCAACCGGGGATGTTCAAGACCATTAAACAATACGACTTTGCAGGAGGTCATATCACTTTGTGAACAAAACATGGGTCTTAACATTTTAAGGAACTTCGGTCTAAATCCTGGCTCTGTGTCTCACTTGATTAAGTCATTTAACTCTGACTCTTTAACCCCTTAAGTGAAAAGAGATACTAATAGATAATTATGAGGATTAAGTGATAATTATATAAAACATGTAATGGAGTGATTGGTACAAAAGTGAATACTGATATTCGTTATTCCACATATCAACTTACTCTAATATTTTAAGTAGTACACACACACACACACAATAAAATCTGATTTTTACTTTTGATTATGATTTTCTTGATTTCAAATTTCCACTAGACTTTTAAAATATTATAAATTATAACTCCTTTCTGACAAGATTAGTTATGTTCAGGGGTGGTATGGTGGTAGAATATAATTCTTTTCTGAAATGGTATGATATCATTTAGGACTATTTCTAATTTTAAAATGCTTTCTAAAATGTTAATTGGTAGATTTATATTTCTAGTTTTTCTTCCATTAATGTTTTATGACCACAAAATGAATAAAGAATTATTTCTTTACTGGGATAATAACAAAATTACTAGCATTGAGAATATAGCTAAAATAGAAATGGCTAAACTAACGACATTGTACAGAAGGCAGTGATCAGGACCATCCCCAGGAAAAAGAAACACAAAAAGGCAAAATGGTTGTCTGACAAGGCCTTACAAATAGCTGAGAAAAGAAGAGAAGCTAAAGGCAAAGGAGAAAAGGAAAGATATACCCATCTGAATGCAGAGTTCCAAAGAATAGCAAGGAGAGATAAGAAAGCCTTCCTCAGTGATCAATGCAAAGAAATAGAGGAAAACAACAGAATGGGAAAGACTAGAGATCTCTTCAAGAAAATTAGAGATACAAAGGGAACATTTCATGGAAAGATGGGCACAACAGAGGACAAAAATGATATGGACCTAACAGAAGCAGAAGATATTAAAAAGAGGTGGCAAGAATACAGAGAACTATACAAAAAAAAAATGTTCATGACCCAGATAACCACGATGGTGTGATCACTCACCTAGAGCCAGACATCCTGGAATGCACAGTCAAGTGGGCCTTAGGAAGCATCACTATGAACAAAGTTAGTGGAGGTGATGGAATTCCAGTTGAACTATTTCAAATCCTAAAAGATGATGCTGTGAAAGTGCTGCATCCAATATGCCAGCAAATTTGTCAGCAGTGGCCACAGGACTGGAAAAGGTCAGTTTTCATTCCAATCCCAAAAAAGGCAATGCCAAAGAATACTCAAACTACCACACAATTGCACTCATCTCACACACTAGCAAAGTAATGCTCAAAATTCTCCAAGCCAGGCTTCAACAGTATGTGAACCGTGAACTTCCAGATGATCAAGCTGGATTTAGAAAAGGCAGAGGAACCAGAGATCAAATTGCCAACATCTTTGGATCATCAAAAAATAAGAGAGTTCCAGAAAAATATCTACTTTTGCTTTATTGACTACGCCAAAGCCTTTGACTGTGTGGATCACAACAAACTGTAGAAAATTCTTGAAGAAATGGAAATACCAAACCACCTTACCTGCCTCCTGAGAAACCTGTATGCAGGTCAGGAAGCAACAGTTAGAACTGGTCATGGAACAACTGACTGGTTCCAAATCAGAAAAGTATGCCAGGGCTGTATATTGTCACCCTGCTTATTTAACTTTTATGCAGAGTACATCATGCAAAATGCAGGGCTGGATGAAACACAGCTGGAATCAAGATTGCCTGTAGAAATATCAATAACCTCAGAAATGCAGATGACACCACCCTTATGGCAGAAAGTGAAGAAGAAATAAAGAGCCTCTTGATGAAAGTAAAAGAGGAACATGAAAAAGTTGGCTTAAAATTCAATATTCAGAAAACTAAGATCATGGCATCTGGTCCCATCACTTCATGGCAAATAGATGGGGAAACAATGGAAACAGTGAAAGACTTTATTTTGGGGGGCTTCCAAATCACTGCAGATGGTGACTGCAGCCATGAAATTAAAAGACGCTTACTCCTTGGAAGAAAAGTTATAACCAACCTAGACATCATATTAAAAAACAGAGACATTACTGTGTCAGCAAAGGTCCGTCTAGTCAAAGTTATAGTTTTTCCAGTAGTCATGTATAGATGTGAGAGTTGGACTATAAAGAAAGCTGAGCACTGAAGAATTGATGCCTTTGAACTATGGTGTTGGAGAAGACTCTTGAGAGTCCCTTGGACTGCAAGGAGATCCAACCAGTCCATCCTAAAGGAGATCAGTCCTGAATATTCATTGGAAGGACTGATGTTGAAGCTGAAGCTCCAATACTTTGGCCACCTGATGTGGAGAGCTGACTCATTGGAAAAGACCCTGATGCTGGGAAAGATTGAGGGCAGGAGGAGAAGGGGACAACAGAGGATGAGATGGCAGGTGGCATCACTGATGCTATGAACATGAGTTTGAGCAAGCTCCAGGAGTTGGTGATGGACAGGGAAGCCTGGCGTGCTGCAGTCCATGGGGTTGTGAAAAGCTGGACACAACTGAGCGACTGAACTGAAACTAACAAAAAATGTTCAGATTAACAAATAGCTATATCTTTCATGCCAGATATGATGATGTGGAATGCTTAGTTAAAATTAAGATAAAATTTTATCATGAAAATTAATATTGTATTATTACTATTTTTATTTCTTGTTACTTTCATGGGAATATCCTACTGGTTTATTGTTGCTCCAGAAAGAAGCAGAAAGAATATAATAAAAGATTGTTATTATGTTTTGAGGTAGGCTTCTCTATGCCAGGTACATTGGTGGATACTAAATACACAACTATTTGTAAGAGAGAAAGGAGGGAGAAAGGGAAGGGGGGCAGGAAAGATAGGGAAAGGGAGAGGAAAAGAACTGTGCTTCCTACAATTGACAGATAAAAATACTAACAGTGGGACTCAGGCTTCTTGCTGTTGAAGTGAGAGTTAACAGATAAGCAAGGGATGGAGTCTAGAATGATACATGTGGTAATGAATCTGAATTGAAACCATGATATGAACTTATATTTTCATGCACGCATGCTAAGTCACTTCAGTCATGTCTGACTCTTTGTGACCCTATGGGCTGGAGCCCTCCAGGCTCCTCTGTCTATGGGATTCTCCAGGCAAGAATACTGGAGTGGGTTGCCATGCCCTCCTCCAGTGGATCTTCCCAACCCAGGGATCGAACCTGCATCTCTTATGTCTCCTGCATTGGCAGGTGGGCTCTTTACCACTAGTGCTAACTGAAAAGCCCAAACTCATGTTTACCTTAATATAAATATAGATGGTTGCATATATAAATACTTATAATAGATATATGCATATATACACACATAATTTCCCTGCTCTGTCGCCTGAAGGGACCAAAGAACAATGATACCCCAGTAGCAACAAACATACACAATACCTAGATCTTAGTTTCTAACACAGTTCTTCAGTGAAAGAAACCAAAACTCCTTAGAGAAACAGCTAATTCTAAGACAGGGCAGGAAACATGCAAAATGAGCCTGGAGCATCTTGTATGTAAGATGTAAGTAAGGAAGTGACTTTAAAAAGCAAACAAAAAGCCACACACATCATGGTGGCTGCGTATCTAATGGACACAGGGCTTCCCAGGTGGCACCAGTGATAAAGAACCCGCCTGCCTATTCAGGCAATGCAAGACACGGGTTCGATGCCTGGATCAGGAAGGTCCCCTGGAGGAGGAAGTGGCAACCCATTCCAGTAGTCTTGCCTGGGAAATTTCATGGACAGAGGAGAATAGTGGGCTATACAGTTCATGGGGTTGCAAAGGGTCAGACATGACTGAAGTCAGTTAGCATGCAGTGGACACAGGAGCCAACTGAAAGAGCTCCCTGTGGCCAAATCTGGAACAATCAGAGCAACGGAATAAGTAAAATAATGTTGAATTATAAAATAAATATCCATGAGTACATACTGATAGAAAAATTGACTAAATAATTTGAATGTAATAACTAGAAGAGGAAGAGACAAATTTGTGCACAATTCCACATGATTTATGTAGCTATTCTGCCCTCAGGAGGTGAAGCTACCCCCCACTCTTTAAGTATGGGTTACACATTGTGACTTCTTTTCAGAGAGGGCAATGTGGAAAGTGGAGGGGGAAGAGTAACTTTATAGTGGAGAAACCTGGCAAACACTACCTCAACCAGATGTTCAAGGTCAGCATCACTAGTCATGAGTCATGTAGATAAATGTACTCTCCATATGATACAAGCAAAATGGCACTTGACCTCTCTGGTTTTCCTCCCCTCAATCGGAAATCTCAGTCTACTCATGAGAAAAACAGCCAATCCCAACTAAGAAACATTTTACAAAATACCTAACAAAAGTACTCTGCAAGACTCTCAAGGTCAAAAAAACTCTCAAGGTCATCAAACACATGGAAAGTCTGAGAAATTGTCACAGCCCAGAGGAGCCAAAGGAGACATAATGAATAATGTTGTGTGGGATCCTGGAATAGAAAAAAAAGGCACTAGGTATAAACTATGGAAATCTGAATAAACTGTAGCCTTAAGTTTATAATAATCTGTCAATATTGGTTTATCAGGACTTCCCTGGTAGCTCAGCAGTAAAGAATCCCCCTGCAATGCAGGAGATTCAGGAGACATGGGTTTGACCCCGGGGTTGGGAAGATCCCCTGGAGCCGGGCATGGCAACCCACGCTAGTATTCTTGCCTGGGAAATTCCATGGACAGAGGAGACGGGCAGGCTATAGTCCATAGGGTCGTGAAGAGGGACACGACAGAAGTGACTGAGCATGCATGTACTCATGTACATTGGTTTATTAATTATAACAAGCAATATCATACCAACTTAAGATATTAAAACAGGATAAATCAAGTGTAAAGTACATAGAGAACTCTATATATTGTAACTTAATACAATATGTAAATATATATATAATAATTACATATTCATATACTGTAAATAATAGCTTTCCTGGTGGCTCAGACAGTAAAGAATCTTGCCTGCAGTGAAGGAGACACAGGTTTGATCCCTGGGTCAGCAAGATCCCTCGGAGAAGGGAACGGCTACCCACTCCAGTATTCTTGCCTGGAGAATTTCATGGACAGAGGGGCCTTGTTGGCTGCAGTCCATGAGGTTGCAAAGAATCAGAAACAACTGAGCAACTTTCATTTCATTATAATTATAATTATATACAATATGTATAATAATTATACATGTAATTTTTCTGTAAATCTAAAAGTATTGTAAAATAAAACCTTACTTAAAAATATCCTTATTAACAAAAATTTAACACAGTACAGTGCGTGCAGTGCAAGAATAAAAGCATGTGAAGTGTAGGAGAAAAGTGGGGGGAAAGAGAAAAAGAAAGTCCTTTTTTTTGTTATTCCTTTACTTTTGGTAGACTGTAGCTTATTTTTGTAAAAAAAAATCAAAGGATTTGGTTTGGTCCTTAAAAATACTGAAGTTAACCTTTTTCAAGGTCACCTCAAATATTTCCTCCTCCATGAAGCTTCCCCTGGCTTCCCAAAGATAACAGCCACTCATTGCTCTGAGTGGCTGGCATTGCATGCCCCTCAGTGAACTTAATTTACAATCATTGTTATAGGTGTTTCTCCCATTTGGCTGTACACTTCTTTAGAGTAATGTCAACATCATGGGTTCTCTTGGTCTCTACACAGTGTCTGACACCCGTTCATTATCCAACACCATTTATTGCATGCCCACCATTCAATACCATGGATTGAACAGGAGGGAGAAAATTACAGAGAGATATTAGCAACTGATTGTTAATGTTTAGAGAACTTTTTACTCTAGCAAAGCTCGGAAAAAAAAAGAATTCCAAAATGCTTCTTAAAATACTTTGACTCAAAAAGAAGAACAAATGCTCTTATATTTTAAATCATGTCTTTAAAGCTATCCATGTGTAATGTGTATATATTTGGGTTATTTCAGCTTACAACACATTATATTATACAATTATTGCTGTTCATGTTAACTTCAATATTTTTAAAGACCAAACCAAACCCTTTGATTTTTTTATAAAAATAAGCCACAGTATACCAAAAGTAAAGAAATAACAATCAGATCTGGTGTGTGTTTATCAAAGCATGACCTCCTCTCTCTTCAACATTTCTAGAAAAATAAATAACAGTTTGAGCATCAGTTGCTTAGGTAAAAAATACCATAATAACCCAGATACACTAACCTTACTACCTGGAATTACCTTGAACATTCATGCCTTACGTGATTTTTTTCAGGGTGTTTGCTACACTTAAAATGCTTGTCTCTCTCATACTTTTTCTAAGTTCAAAATCTTGGTTAGCTTTCAAGGTCACCTCAAATATTTCCTCCTCCATGAAGCCTCCCCTGGCTCCCCAAGGATAATAGCTGCTTCCTTGGAGTGGTCCACACTGCTTGCCCCTCCATGGACTTAATTTACAACCATCATTTATAGGTGTTTCTCCCATTTTTACCGTAAACTTCTTAAGAGCAATGTCAACATCATGGCTTCTCTTGGTCTCTGCACACTGTCTGACATCCATTCATTCATCCAACACCATTTATTGCATGTTCACCATTCAATATCATGGAATGAACAGAAGGGAGAAAATTACAGAGAAAAAATAGCAGCTAAATGTTAGTGTTGAGAAAACTTTCTAATCCAGCAAAGCTCAGGAAAAAAAAATGAGGAAAATATTTAAACAGATCCAGTTTACTATAAGTATTAACAAACCCTTATATCACAGATGGAGAGGGAAATGGCAACCCACTCCAGTATTCTTGCCTGGAGAATCCCATGGACAGAGGAGCCTGGAGGGCTACAGTCAGTCCATGGGGTTGCAGAGAGTTGGACACGACTGAGCAACTAATACTTACATCACAGAACTGATGTGTTTTTATAGTCACTGTATATACTTCTAGGTGACGGTCTCTCTTCTACTACTTTGTCCATTTTCTGTGATCTGGGACTCCTGTTATTTGTGTATAGCAAGCTGGTAGGTCAGGACAAGTAAAATAAATTGAGTCAATGTTCATTTTCAAAAGAAAACATGAATGAGGAGTAATTTAGGGGAAGGAAAAAAGTAAAAACACTTTTTTCATGGCACAGGCCTGAAGTCCAGCTTACATCAAGCTACTCCACAGGTTCATACAAATGAACTTGCCCTTTTGAATCTTTCGATTAAAGCAGGTGTTTTTTTCCCTCCCTTGCGACTTGCTTGGAGACTTCTCATGCATTGTTAATCAAAAGAGAAAGAGGGATTTAATACACTTGCTTAAAGCAACTTCATTTTAATCTACATTCCATAAGATGGATCTGCTCCCAAATCGACAGTTGTTGAAGTTATTAACAGACAGAGTGCTGTCTCAATGTATCCATTATGGCTAGATTGATTTCTAGTAGAACCATTTGTGTGTGTGTGCTCTTATGGAATACTTGGTTTCTGCCTTCTCTAGTATTGATTAATTTAAATTCAATTTTTCAAAGCATCAGTGCCAAAAAAGTATTTTTAATTGCCATTGTCAAATGATTTCCAATAGGGCAAATGATAAGTGTATATTGTGCTCTATTCTATCAAGTCTTTTATTGTCAGTGATAGGACTCCTGGTCTTTTCTACTGAATTTGTAAGCCATTCACCCAGAGAATGCAGAAATGATTTCTGATTTCATACAAGGATTTTGAATGATCAAATTCCCCCAAACAACAAACTTCATGAAAGCTAGTCCTCTTTCATACCAATGGTCAGAATCACACAGAAAGCTGTTATTTACTAAGATTTCTAAATATATTTCTAAATTGCCCTGTGGTTTTATTGTTTGGTTTCCATTGTCATCTTCTTTGATCTGTCATTGGCCACCCTCCCTTAAATCTTCCAAACTCTTTCCCAAAAGCCTGTTATTCCTCAGGACTGAGCCCTGATTGTACGCAGTCAAGCTGCTCGCCTCCCCACAATTCTCTAGGGAACCCCATAGACTCTCATGGGTGGGACTGACTCTACCATCTAATTAGGGTTCCCATCAACTTTTAATAAACTCTAGTCTATTTCTGTTTTTGCTAGCAGGGCATAGTGAATCTATTTTCAAAGTATCTCATTTAAAATGTCAGATTAATTCTGAAATAATAGTTACCCCATGAGCTATCTGTATTACTCTGCAGATTTAAAAATTCCTAGTATGGTAGGGCCTAAAAAGCATCTCAATGTGGCAAAAGTTTGGCTGAGTTCAAATCCTGGTTCTGCCACAGACTGGGCAGAATTGAGTGATTTTTTCTGGATCCTTGAGCCTCATTCATCTCTGTAGATACTCTCTTTAGAGCATCTTAGCACATGCCAGGCCTAGAGTGGTGAACAAGGCAATCACAATGATTCAATAAGCTGACCCTTTAATGGGCTAGGTTTCCTCACGTTTACAATAGAAATAGTTAACACCTGGGGAGTTCTCTGGTGCTCCAGTGGCTAAAACTCTATGCTCCCAAATCCCTGGGTTTGATCCCTGGCATCTAGATCCCATGTGTGGCAACTGGAAAAAAAAAAAATTTAACACCCATCTTGTAGGGTTGTAAATATCAAATGACTCCTCAGCACAGTTCTTCACCACCTCTGCTCTATGCTGCCACCACCATGTTCCCCCGCTTTCTTGCCCCTAAAGGCTGATTGCTTTAAGTTTTCCTGCTGAAGCTCTTCAAGATGAAATGATCTTGTCAAACCAGGTTCATTCACAGGAAGCCACACTCCGGGCCAGAGTTATTCTGGAGGCTGTCCCTGTGGCCTCCGTGTAACCGAGAGAGCAGTGCCCTGGCCATGGCACACCATCTCTGCCCAGAAAAATGCCTGGATTTCCTTCATTCATTTGCTTATGCTTCCTAGGTTATCATTTCAAAGTGCCCGCTCAGATGGAAATGACACCCGTCTCCCTTTTCATTGATAAGAGTGTTTTTTTTCCCTCCCTTGCGACTTGCTTGGAGACTTCTCATGCATTGTTAATAAAAGAGAAAGAGGGATTGAATACACTTGCTTAAAGCAACTTCATATTAATCTACATTCCATAAGATGGATCTACCCCCAAATCGACAGTTGTTGAAGTTATTAGCTCACAGACTAAAAACTAAAGAATGTAGTTCTAAAGGTGTTTGTGTGTTGGAGTGTAAGGTGTAACTCTGGGAAGAATCTAATGCTTAATGCTATGTGTATTTGTTTCCAGATTCTGTTAGAAGCTGTGTAGCAAAGCTGTTCTTCACTTGTTCCCTGAAGGGTCATTACTGCCTCTACAGTAAATCCAGTTTTATTCTCATCAGTCAAGAACCTCAGCCATGGATCCAAATCATGTTCCTATTTCAGCAGGTATGTATAATTCAAGTTCAGCATGGCTCCTTAATGAGCCAGATATGAGTTTATAATCATTTTTACTGAATTACTCTTTGACCAGAGTAATATGCAAATAACAACAATGCATACACATTTCATTAGTAATTTTTAACATGGATTTTTTTTCTACATTTTAGGATAGTTTCTTTATAAAAGGCCCTAGATTAGTAATCAGGAAGACAAGCCTATTATTATCTTGAATATCCTTTTGCTCTTAAAAAAAAAGAATAAATGGGAAAATATTTTTTGTTCAATGATAACAACAAAAAAATCACTTACTGGGGGTGGACAGCTTTCCTTATGGAGAACTAGCCACTATTTTGCAATCTCCAAATAACTTTGGAGTCAGCATATCTTTTTTGACATTGTTAAAACACTAGAATGCCACTTTTCTGTATAGAATTTATGTTTAGAGGTAAAGTTACATAAAGAGGAGTTTAAACAAGAAAGAATTTGATGCAAAGATTTTTAGCATCAAAAAAAGATTCTTGTTTGGAAATGCTTATTTTGAATGCATTAAACTTTCAATAAAACTTGGATATAGATTACAAAATGTTAGTAACAGGAGGGATCTTAGACATCATTTTTCCAAATAAGCAAATTGAAGGACAGAACTCAGACTGCCTGACCCCTGACCCAGTGGTCTTCACTTGTGTTTAAAACAGAACGGGGGTTGCAGGCAGGAACAGAGAGAGGGCAGAGGCAGAAAAAGGAGAATGCGGATGGTACCGAGGGGTTAGGAATCGGGCCCGGCGCAAGCTGGAGCCAAGACTGCCGGGAGAAACATCAGTAACCTCAGACATGCAGATGCCACCGCCCTCATGGCAGAGAGTGAAGAGGAGCTAAAGAGCCTCTTGATGAAAGTGAAAGAGGAGACTGTAAAAGTTGGCTTAAAGCTCAACATTCAGAAAACTAAGATCATGGCATCCGGTCCCATCACTTCATGGCAAATAGATGGGGAAACAGTGGAAACAGTGGAAACAGTGGCTGACTTTGTTTTTCTGGGCTCCAAAATCACTGCAGATGGTGATTGCAGCCATGAAGTTAAAAGACACTTACTCCTTGGAAGGAAAGTTATGACCAACCTAGAAAGCATATTAAAAAGCAGAGACATTACTTTGTCAACAAAGGTCCATCTAGTCAAAGCTATGGTTTTTCCAGTGGTCATATATGGATGAGAGAGTTGGACTATAAAGAAAGCTGAGCACTGAAGGATTGATGCTTTTGAACTGTGGTGTTGGAGAGGACTCTTGAGAGTCCCTTGGACTGCAAGGAGATCCAACCAGTCCATCCTAAAGGAGATCAGTCCTTGGAAGGACTGATGTTGAAGCTGAAGCTCCAATATTTTGGCCATCTGATGTGAAGAGCTGACTCATTGGAAAAGACCCTGATGCTGGAAAAGATTGAGGGCAGGAGGAGAGGGGAATGACAGAGGATGAGATGGTTGGATGGCATCATCGACTCGAAGGACATGGGTTTGGGTGGACTCCGGGAGTTGGTGATGGACAGGGAGGCCTGGCGTGCTGCGGTTCATGGGGTCACGAAGAGTCGGACATGACTGAGTGACTGAACTGAATAATAAGTTTAGTTACTTCTATTAATATAACATTTCTGTAATAATCCCAATGAAAGTCACTAATCAGATAGTTATGTTTCTTTATAAAATGGGGCAGGCTTATTAAGAAAAAAATGAATTTTAATGCTGATTGTATCATAGCTGGAAAGTGGAGCTATAATAATTAAGAAAGAAAAGAGACAATTTAGACATGCCTCAGAGATACCATCTTTTTCTATATGAAGTCTCAAGAATACTTAATCATATCTTGTAGAGAACAACTGATATTTTGATGTGAATCAAATTGTATATGAATATAGGGACCTCCCTGGTGGTACAGTGGATAAGAATCCACCTGCCAATGCAGGGGACACAGGTTTGGTCCCTGGTCTGGCAAGATTCCAGATGCCTCAGAGCATCTAAGCCCATGGGCCACAACTACTGAGCCCGCCTGCCGCAACTACCAAAGCCCACACAGCCTAGAGCCTGTGCTCCCCAACAAGAGAGGGAAACCACAGGGACAAGAAGCCCATGCACTGCAGCAAAGAGGAGCCCCGACTCCCCGCAACTAGAGAAAGCCTGCGTGCAGCAACCAAGACCCAGCACAAAACAAATTGTATGTGAATATAAAAAAACAGCATTGATTTTCTTGCTTTTCTTGAAATAAAGACCTTCTTCTCCTACCTTAGTAACGTTTTTCAAACAGTTTTCATCAGTGATTTTGTACTTGGTTTCATCTTTGGCTTTATTCTTCACAGTTGTCAGTTTTCTGAAAACAGACCAAGAAAGCTTGATTTTATTTTTGCCCCTTCTGTCTTATTTTATTGACTTAGTCTGATCCTTTGTTTTTCTCTTTGAGCAAAATCACCAACGAACATCTGTTTATGATGGTTTTTTTTGTTGTTCTTTTTTCTGTAATGTTTCCTTTCTTTTTCTGCACCTTTGATACTGTGTGATCTGGATGAAACCTGACTTTGGGATAACTAAAAATCATATCTTTGACTTGATAGTTACAAACCCGTACTAGCCTAGTATGCTGGGCTAGACTCTTTCCTTTCTCTGTCAGTTTACAGACTTATGATGGAGTTCTCAAATTAAGAGATTCCAGTCCAAATGGACCTTTTTGGAATGATGATTAATTAAATCAGGTCCTGCTCTTTTTTAAGTGAATGGTCATATGCTGTATATGTTTCCGATTATAATCAAGAAATTCCCGGATGTATCCATGTTTTGGGTTTCACATTAATCTGTTACTGGCCCTTAACCTTTTTAAATCTGTGGGCAACTTACTCAGGGTATAAAATCCTCCACCTTTTCCCACTGAGTACCAAAAACAGTTCATGTTGAGGAGGATAATAATGAGATTTTTCTGGAAAAGAAGAATCTTACTAAATAGAAATAGAAACTTACTAAATAGAAACTGTATACACAGAGACCATCTAGAAAGTCTCGTAAGTCAATATTTGGACAGTCACTGACATTGAAAATGGGATTTTATAAGCCAATATCATTATTTTATTACACCTCACACATAAAGGATAATATATATTATATATATTATATTTTGTGTGTGTGTGCGTGTGTGCGCATGTGTGTAATCATGTGCCTTTATGTTCTGTATGTTTTTATAAAATTATTTCCTCGAATTGAGACACTTCTCACATTCTTAGGTATAACATCACATGTAAATGACTGTTAAACACATAATTGATTAAACATACAATCTAAATTTTCCTTTGAAATTTTTATGTTCATTGACTTGAATGAAATATATGTAAATGTAATTTTTTCTTATGTTAACAATCTTACTGTCCAAAACTTATTAAAGCTCTAAGAATATTCAGCCATTATACACTTTAGGACTGACAATGTTTTTTATTTTCCCAACCCTCCCTTACACTGTTCATATCTGAATAATAATGGACTGTTGGTTATTTAATGTCTATTATTCATGATTTACTCTGTATAAATAAACTTGATGTATGCATGCTGCATGCTAAGTCACTTCAGTCATGTCCAACTCCACGACTCTGTGGACTGTAGTCCCCAGGCTCCTCTGACCATGGGATTCTCCAGGCAAGAATACTGGAGTGGGTTGCCATGCCCTCCTCCAGGGGATCTTCCTGACCCAGGGGTCAAACCCACGTCTCTTACATCTCCTGCATTGGTAAGCAAGTTCTTTACCACTAGTGCCACCTGGGAAGCCCTAAATAAACTTGATATTTGTACTCAAATTTTATACCTTAATTCTCAGATCTTTGAAAAATAAATATAAATATTTATATTAGCCATTTTCCAATTAAGTAACATCCTTGAGAAGTGATTGATATAAACACTACCTTACAAAAGTTAGGCATATTTATAGAAATCAATATCAACTGTCTTTAAAGTGCTGTTTAATAAGTTAAATTTTCTGTTAAAAATATAGAAAGGATGAAATGTACTGTACATTTGATCTTCAACATAGATTTCTCTGTAGCTTTATTTAAGCCATTTTTAAGTTCAGACCAAGACTAATAGTGCTTTGCAGCCAATCAAACAATATTGTTGGGACAAGAGATGACATGTCATGTTTCTCTCATGAATGCCCTTTCAGAGCCTGTTTCCTGAGCCGCTGTCCATTCAGAGTCGTTCTGTACAATTCCTCAGCGCTCTATGGGAGAAGACGCAGGTAGAGGGTGCTCACAGCTTTGAAACGGCCATGATGGAGTCCACATTCCCACAGCAGAAGGTAAATGCTTCTTTCCTTGCACATGTTATTTTTAGCCAAGATTCAAGACGAAAGAGTTTGCTTTTTCTTAATAGTTCAATTTTTCCTCTTTCCTTTCCTTTCTTTTATTATTATCAGAAGACACTAAGTAATGATTTACATGTCATGCTATAGTGGATTCAGGACTTAGTGATATCAGTAGACAAAGTCACTGCCTTTTGAGGCTCCCAGACTGACATAATACAGCCCACTCAGAGCCACACAGAAATGGAAAACATTTTACAGACAGACAGACAACTCTAGGCCTGAAGAGGAAACAGCAATTGGACTCTAGGTTCTTTGGGGCTTTTCATTTCTTCCCTGCATACTTCCTCTCATCACTTTACCGTTTGTGGTCACCACAAAGTTAGAAAAGGAAGACAAGATGAACAGGAAGGAAGAGAGCGTGGTCAGGGTGAGAAAGAGCTCTGCTGAGGCAGGCATGGATGATGTGAGTTAGAGCATTTTAGGAGTGTGGAAATAGGGGCATCACTCTCAGGACACAGTTGACCGAGACCTCCTGAGCAGGCCCTCAAACTGGGAAAGGACCAGAATGTGGAATCATGCCCACCCAGTCAATAGAGTGAAACTGGAAGTGGATTTTCACTGCTGTGATCAGAGTGAAAAGGGTCACAGGCCTGGGTATGAAGAATAATTGGAGGAAGCCTGACTGGAGACAGGAAGACTATGAAGGAAGTGATCACTGTAGTCAGGTAGGAAATGAAAGCCTGAACTGAAGTTGGAAGTTATAGGAAGAGGATGGATTCATGAGGCAGTAACAAAGCAGAATCAACAGGACTTGGTTCCTGATAAGGAAGATGGAAGAACCAAAAATGACTCCAGGTGTATCTACGGCCAGTGGATAATGGCACCATCTTGAAAAAGTTGACCACAAAGGAAGCTGATATGGAGGAAGTAGATAAATCATTCTGGTTTACATATTCTGAGTATGAGTTGTTTTTATAGATAACCAGGTGGTGTGGTCTTTGAATTACCAGTGTGGAATTTAGGAAGAAATCCAGAACTGGAGATATTAGACTTGGGTGTCAAAGATAGCACTTGATGTCATGACAGTAGGTTGGATCACTCAGGGAGAACATGGCTAATGAGAATAGAGAATGGTTATTGATCTTCCCTTCTCATATTCAGAGAACCTAATTATCCTTATTTCGCTTTCAAGAAAGCCCAGTAATAAGCATTGGATGCTTACTGATGAAACCAGAGATTCTAGGAGTGTATGATCATGGTCTTTGTCCTTGTTAAATAAATTCAAAGTATAAACAACTAGCAAATTAATAAAAAACTGTTATATTTGAAACAAACTCAATACCTCTTAAGTGCTAAAGGGTTGTGAAAAGATGAGAAATTGTTGTAATTAATCAGAAGTTTAGTTAGTATGGTATGTAAGACACTGAAACTAAATTCTATTATTGCGTCACTATTTTTGACTTTGGTTTAAGAATTAGGTATGTAGTATTAAGAATACAGGAAATGCCATAATTGCATCAATGCAAAGTAGAATGGAATTCTTCCCTTATTTCATGCAAATTGTAAACTGTTGCATCATGTTTAAAGACAATGCCTCAAATTCTTAGAAATGTTTCTCTGTGAGCTGTATTTTAAGTAGAGGGAACTAGTAAATTAAAACTTGGCAGGCAGCATCAAGTCCTAAGAGATTGGGGAAAAAAAAACTTGGCAAACCAGTTTTGTGCATGCTCACAAGTATGCTTATTCATATGTCTTCTATTTCATACCAATAAATATTCCTCTAGGGAAAAATTAATTGTAGAACAAAATGTTTTAGAAATTTCAGAAGTTTTATTATTTGGTTTACTCATAAGTATTAGAAAAAGCTTTGATATCTGGAATGTACATTATGTGGCAAGGTTATCAGCCCAGGTATTTCCCAATCAAATTGATTTTCAGCTATCTTTATTTTAGGAAGTATTCTTCTCATTAAATTCAAAGCAGCTATGAGAATGGTCCAGTGTCTGCTCTCTTGTTACCACCTGTGCCAGTCTGTACTCATACTAGTGATTTGAAAATGATGGGCAGGTGTGTATCTGTTGCTGTGATAGAATTACATTGCAGCCAACTAAATTCAGGCATACAAAGAAGGAAGAAACTTCTGAGAAAACACCTAAGTCTCTGAAATATAACTCTCTGGAGAGTTTCTTATTGAGAATTTTTTAAATAAAATCTTGGAATTTTATTTAAAGAACTGAAAGTCAACAGTAAGATATCTATTAAATTGCAAACTGCTTGAAGGCAAGGGTTGCACTGTGTTTACCATTATTTTACCAGAGTCACATCTTGCCCGACACATGGTTGGCTCCTAATTAATAATAAGGACCAATTGAATAGGGCTTCCCGGGTGGTGCTAGTGGTAAAGAATCCACTGCCAAGGCAGGAGATGCAGGAGACTGGCGGGCTACAGTCAATAGGGTCACAAAGAGTCAGACATGACTGAATCGACTAAGTACACACGCACACACCAACTGAATAAAGAAATAAATCCTATCGCTTTCCAGATGTTGCAATTGGAAGCATAGGGACTTGTCAAAAATCACATCCCTTGTCAGTGGCAGAGCAGGAGCACGAGTGTACGCCATGGTGACATGAGGGCCATCACCAATACATCTGGGTTTTCTCTACTCTATGCTTGTGAGATTACAATTCCCTGCCTCTTGAAGTAAGCCGTGGACATGTGACTTGCTTCAGCAAATGATATATAAAAAGGGATATGTATCACTCCAGGCAGGAGCTTTTAAGAACCACTTTTAAGAACCACTGCTTCTTTCTTCATCTTGCCTCTCTTCCCCTACCATGGAGACTGCAGAAGCAAATGTTGATACTGAGTGGCCAGAAGGATGGCCACAGCCTGCAACTCTAAACTCCCACACAGAAGACTGCTTCTCTGGAGAGTTACCCAGACCCCCCCTACACACACACACACACACACACACACACACACACACACACACTTTGCGTGAGGAAGGAACAACCTTCTGTTCTGTTAAAAACTACAGTTTTTGTGTTTGTTATGGGTGTATAATCTACCTATCTTGACTAGTTATCTTGATTTTAAATAGTAATAAAAACTTTTTTTTAAAACCTGGATTAATGGAAAGATATGCTCTTCCCCTGGCTAGGAACACTGATTATGCAAATGGAAATTACTCTCAGATTATAAATATAATTTATTTCCAACCATAATAGCGACAGAATTTCTTCCTGGAGTTAGACAAACTGATCCTAAATTTGAGAAAAAACAGTTCTGAAAAAGAACAAAGAGGAGAAAGTTTTTTCTACTAGGAAATGGAAATTTATTGTAAAAGCACAAAGAGATGAGGGGGTGATTATTGTATAATTTAATAAATTAATAAAAGTTATTAATTTTATTAATAAAATAATTAATAATGTTAATCAATAATTTATTTATTATAATTAATTATTAATTAATTAATATTAACAGGGATAAATTAATAGTAAGGAATATAGAGTCCAGAGCTAGTTCTAAGAATATGTGCACACTTGATAGATGATAGAAGGGAGATTTACAATCAGTGAGGAGAAAATTAAGTGTTTAAAAAAGCAGTAGAGGGACATGTGATTTTTCCAGATTGAAAAGATAAAATTCAATGGAGCCTTGACACTATCATTAATAAATTAACTCCAGATAAAAGTCTAAATGGAAAGAGTAAAACTTTACAATAATTAGATTAAAACAACAATGGTTATCCACAAGCTGGAATCAAGATTGCCAGGAGAAATATCAATAACCTCAGACATGCAGATGACACCACCCTCATGGCAGAAAGTGAAGAGGAACTAAAGAGCCTCTTGATGAAAGTGAAAGAGGAGACTGAAAAAGTTGGCTTAAAGCTCAACATTCAGAAAACTAAAATCATGGCATCTGGTCCCATCACTTCATGGGAAATAGATGGGGAAACAGTGGAAAAAGTGTCAGACTTTATTTTGGGGGGGCTCCAAAATCACTGCAGATGGTGATTGCAGCCATGAAATTAAAAGATGCTTACTCCTTGGAAGGAAAGTTATGACCAACCTAGATAGCATATTAAAAAGCAGAGACATTGCTTTGTCAACAAAGGTCCATCTAGTCAAGGCTATGGTTTTTCCAGTGGTCATGTATGGATGTGAGAGTTGCACTATAAAGAAAGCTGAGCGCTGAAGAATTGATGCTTTTGAACTGTGGTGTTGGAGAAGACTCTTGAGAGTCCCTTGGACTGCAAGGAGATCCAGCCAGTCCATCCTAAAGGAGATCAGTCCTGGGTGTTCATTGGAAGGACTGATGTTGAAGCTGAAACTCCAATATTTTGGCCACCTGATGTGGAGAGCTGACTCATTGGAAAAGACCCTGATTCTGGGAAAGATTGAAGGCAGGAGGAGAAGGGGACGATAGAAGATGAGATGGTTGGATGGCATCACTGACTCGATGGACATGGGTTTGGGTGGACTCCGGGAGTTGGTAATGGACAAGGAGGCCTGGTGTGCTGGGGTTCATGGGATCACAAAGAGTCAGACATGACTGAGCGACTGAATTGAACTGAACTGAAACAGAAATCATAAAGGAAATATGAATAGATTTGACTACATAAAAAGTTTAAATTTCTGTATGAAAAATTACACCATTACAAAGTTAAAAGGCAAGCCTAATAGCATAACCTGGGAGGAGTTATTTAAAATATGTTTAACTGACACAAGCTCTCCTACACATCAACCAGGAAGAGACAACCAACCCAAGAGAAAACTGGGCGAGATACATGAACAGAAAAGTCACTGAACAAAAACTCAAGTGGCCAAAACACCTAAGGAAAGATGTTTAGACTCACTAAAAGTCATGGAAACAATTTATTTAAAATGTTAAAAATGAAGTACCATTTTACAATGATCAGACTATCAAGAATAAAAAATTGTGGCAATAAGGTTTTGGCAAAGATGTAAAAAGATAAGAATATTCATACATGACATATGAGACTATCTACTTAAGTAAATATCAGGTATATCTACTTAAAAAAGAAAAAAGTAATTAAAAATACATAGCAATAATTAGATTCATAAATGACAGCTAGCTAACAAGGGGGGGTGAGTAACAAGGGGCAGTGTACACTTTCCAAAATTGTTCATTGCATTTATAACTTATCAGAAAAAAATGCTATAGGGATTTCCCCCCACAAAGGATTCCCCCTATCTAGTTAATTAACAAATCCATCGTCTCACATATTTTTATTTCTTCTTTCTTTCCTTCTTTCTTCTTCCTTCCCTCCCACCTGTCCTCCCTCCCTCCTTCTCTCTTTCTCCCTCTCGTCCTTCCTTCCTTTCTCTCTCTTTCTTTCTTTCAATGAAAGCATTTAAGTAAGAAATGCTCATATCTCTCAACCAGAAAGTTTTATATTATAGCATGTAAAAATGTTATGTCCTAAAGAGGATTTAAGACAAATTTACCTTTACAGTGTTTTTTTAAAGCGCAATCTGGCAGTAGCTGGTTATATTTTAAATTCATGTACCCTATTATCTTGAAATTCACTTCTAGGTGCCACTCTCACATACTTGCACCAAGATAACATGTCAATTAACAGAAGTAAACTGAAAATTGCATCAAAAAATCAGGAACAATGCAAATGTTATCATTAGAAAGATGGAGAAAAATGTCATGGTATAGTCATGCTATACAGGCAGTGAAAGTGAATTCGATAGACCTATGAGCAGTAAAATGGAATAAATATTAAAAACATAACATTGATTTTTTAATAAGCAAGTTGCAAAAGTATAACAGGAATAGTATGATGGCTTGTGTAAATTTTTAAAACACACTAAGCAATATTAGGCATTATTTAGGGGTGCATATACTTGTGATAAAACTATAACAGCATATTTATAGTCTCACCAAATTTGTGATGGTGTTGCCTCTGGATGATGAAGAAGGGATAGGAAGGAGGGAACTGTTACTGGGAAAGAAATTAAGATCTCATGCAATTTTGTTTTTAAAAAATCAAAAGCAAAATATTAGCATTTGTTAAATTTGCCCCACAAGGTCATGGGCATTTGTTACATTATTCTTTGTACATGCCTTTCTTTCTTTCTTTCTCTCTTCCTTTGGATTAAACCTGTGAATAATGTCTAACAGTAGAGGATTAACAGATTTGAATGTAAAAATATGAAGTTTATTTAAAAATCTGTGTATACAGTAATTTGAAAATATGTGTAATAAGTATGAAAGACAAGTTTAATATCCTTAAGATGCTATGAATTCGTGCAAATCAATAATCACTGAACCTAAGGCATAAGCAAATAACTCAAAGAAGACTTTGAGTGCAGAAAAAATATTCAGCCTCATTAGTAGTCAGGATTTTAAAATTGAAGTTAAGCTAACAGTACTCTTTTTAATCCACTTTTTAAAAGACAGTAATCAGTGCTGGCTAGAGTTAATGGAGTTTAGACACTTTCACACATTTCTAGTCAGTGTATAAATTATTTCAACATTTCTAAAAAGGCAGTTTAGCAATGCAGGTCAAGAGTCTTGAAAATATTCATATCCTTTAACACAGTGATTCTACTTCTAGGAATCTGTTCTAAAGAAATAATCTGAAATGTGTACAGAACTTAAGATACACACATCAAAAAAGTACTGGAGAGTAATCTCTAATAGCCTAAATGTCTACAAGTGTGCAAATGAAAGTGTCATATATGCATGCTATTAATATGTGTGATAGCACAATATGTTTTCTAATGTATAACTTATATGATTAACATATAATTTACAGCATGTGATATAATAATATGTATGTCTAAAGATGGGACAAAGTAACATGTAGACATCCATCTCTATGGAAGAATATTAAGAAACCATGAAAAATCATGTTTACAAGAAACACTTAATGACATGAAATAATACTTATGTCGGATACCACATTGCAGGGTATAGGACTGTTTATATGAAGAAGATTATTTGGAGATTTGCAAATTAAGACAGCCAAAAGAAAACATACCAAGATGTATTAGCAGTGGTTATCTCTGGTCAATAGGATTAGCTATCTTCTGTATTTTCTCTGTCTGTTTCTTTTACCAGCAAGGAAAAAATATTATTACAGAAGCACCCCCTTTTACTTATATTGCTTTATGTAAAGAAATGTAAATGAGACGTTTTCTTAAATAAAGAAAATTCTATTTTACTAGGCAGGAACCAGCGATGCAGCATCACTGTATAGGCTGTGTCAAAGGTATTGGTCCTTAACATTATAAAAAAGGAGGAAACGTTCATTTATGTTTTCAGTAAGTAATTACAGTGCTTACAATTGCCACGTAGCCTTCTAGGTGCTGAGGAAAGAGCAATGAATTTAAAAATACATCATCAAAGATAGGAAAGTTCCTTTTTAAGATAACTAACCCTCATTGTAAAATAAAGATTTTAGGGAAAAGGCAGAAAATCCGTGGATTTATTTAAGAAATAAAGAGAATGGCCTCTGTGGAGGAACTAGAGATTTTATTAATAATTTCATTCCAGGGCACATTTGCCTGTCTCTTCAGAGGGAGCGTTGCTCTAATTATCAGAGGACCAGACAGTTGACAAAGCTGATGTGGGGATTGTTGAAGGGCTGGAATGTGGGAGAGGGGCCACTTTTATTGACACACATGTTTGAGTTCCCAAAGTATGGAGAAATTCCATATGCCATAACAATGAGGACTCAAAACTATGCCCATTATGGAAACAAAACCAAAAAAAAAAAAAAAAAAATTTAAATTTACTGCTGAAATAAAATGTGCCCCATGTGGCTAACATTTGGAGATTTGTTTTCAGTCCACATTGCCACAAGCACACTTGACAGGTCCCAGGGTGTCAAAGTATAAATAAAACTAAAGCTTCAATTCTGAATGGCACAAAAAGAGACCTTCTGAAGCTCCCAAAGGCTTAGATTTAGTGTTTTGAGTTACTGTGTTAACATAGTGCTTGAATAAATAAATACCTAAGTAAGTAAATAAATAAGGGATGGACTTATTTATATATAGATTGTAACTTCAGAATCTTACCAGAAACTCAAGTCTACATGGGGGATATAAGTGACATGTTCTCAAAGGAGAACAGTGTGAACCCAGAGGTCTGAGAGAGGTTAGCTGTGTTGAACCTCCCTTTGGGAGCAAGTTAGATAATAATAGGGTAGATGGAAATTAGGTTTGAGATTGCAGAAGTCCAGATGGGGTTGGGGCCTCTTAGGCTTTTAGGCTATGAGTTCAGAACCAGAAAAATTTAAGCAGTATCTAAGAAGCAAAGGGGAGGTAAAGAGATAAAAAGAAGGTATGAATAGGCAGCTATACAAAGAAGCCAGTGCAAGCTCAGTCACTGAGTCAGGTCCGACTGTTTGCGACCCCATGGGCTGTAGCCTCCCAGGCCCCCCATCCATGGAATTCTTCAGGCAAGAACACTAGAGTGACTTGTCATGCCCTCCTCCAGGGGAACTTCCTGACCCATGTATTGAACCAGTGTCTCCTGCCTTGGCAGTTGAGTTCTTTATCACTGTGCCACCTGGGAAGCCAGAGCAAGTGGTAAATCCAGTGATTATCGAGTAAACTCTATGAGAATGCAAGTCCTGATAGGAAACCGCAGGCCAGGGGATCAGGAAGGCAGATTGAGGGTGGAATGTAGATGCAGATGCAAAGTTGGGGAGTTGGTGGGCTTTAAAACACAAGGTCTGGGCTTTTAAAAGAAAGGGGAAAGTAATTCCATGTAGGAAATGACATGAGCAGTAACATGGAAGAGACAAAAGATCACAGTCATATCATGGTAAATATGACTTAGGTTCATTCATTCAGTTAAAAATATGTTTTTGCAAATGCCTGTTCTATACCAAGCACTGTACAGAGATTGAACCTAAACAACCACGCACTGCCACATGGAGACAGGCAAAGTACAAGTAAACAAATACACAATTTCCACACGGGTAGGCACTACACAAACATAAATGCCTGAAGGAAGACATGAAGGACAAGGGCATTGGATGGATGATCAGGGAAGTCTTCTCTGAGCTGGTGACAGAGATGTCCTGGTAAAGAAAGCCTATTTGCACAAAGATTTTAAGATTAAAAAAAATATATCACAAACCAACACACACAAAAAAGAGGAAGAATTACAAAAGAAAGCCAAAACCTTGGTGTATTAGAGCATTCTCCTCCAAGTTTAAATCACATTCCATCAGAAAAATATATTTGAGAGACTTCCCTTGTGGTCCAGTGGTTAAGAATCCACCTTGCAATGCAGCGGATGCAGGTTCAATCCATTCCTGGTCAGGGAACTAAGATCCCAGATGCCTCAGAGCGACTAAGCCCACTCACTGCGAACAAGAGAGTCTGTGCGACCACAACGAAAGATCCCACATAACATAGTGAAGATCCCATATGCCACAACTGAGACCAAACACAGCTAAAGAAAGAAAGAAAAAATTTTTGAGCAAGCACCTTCCATGCTTATTTTCATTTACTTATAAATTATATTCATGTATTCATTGGGCTTCCCAGGTGGCTCAGTGGTAAAGAATTGGCCTGCCAAGGGGAGACGGGTTTCATCCCTGGGTCGGGAAGATCCCCTGGAGAAGGAAATGGCAACCCACTCCTGTATTCTTGCCTGGACAGAGGAGCCTGGTGGGCTACAGCCCGTGGGGTCACAAAAGAGTCAGGCATGACTTAGCAACTAAACAGCAAATGACACTCATTATTTCCATTAGAAAGTATACTCAAAAATAGAAATTGTAAAGGAAGAAATGAAAAAGAAAGTGGAAATTCTGTTTTCTCCTTCCCACAAAGCAGTGAAAGGTTGTGTACATGTAGGAGTCAATTCTCTCCCATTCCACAGCATTGGAAGAAGTGTAAGGGTCAGGGGGGAGCCCAGTAAACCAAAAGAGAGTGAAGACTAAGGGGTTGAGAGTTGGTCTGGGGGGCTTTACCACTGGCCTTCTAAGCTATGGCAAGGAGTTTAGATTTTATTGCAGCCTGTGGGAAGTCACCCAAGAACTCTGAGCAGCAGACATTACCTAGCTTTTCTTCACACACTCAGTGTGCTGTGATCAGATCAGATCAGAAAGGGGCAAAAGTAAAATCATGGCGATCACTAGGGAAACTATTGCTAATACATATGAGAGAAAAAGAGTAGTTAAAACTGAGATGATCCTGGGAGGGATAGAAATAAATGACACATTTAATATAAATTTTGAAGATAAATGAGTCAGGTGTAAAGGTTGGGGAGACCTTTGAACACCTTACATTTAAAATGCCTGTGAGATGTTCCAGTGGAATTGTTTAGTGGGCAAATGGGGAAGTGGTTTAGGCCAGAAATATAAATGAAGGCATCGTTTGCACGGAGATGAGGAAAGCCATGGGAAGAGTAAAACCATCTGGGATGAGAACACGGAGAGGAAAAGGATCCTGTTCAGGACGAAGTCCAGAGAACAGCCAAGAAACCAAAGAAACAGAACTTAGAGGTCGCTGATCTCAAGAGAGAGTCCAAGAAAGAGAGGAAAGGGAATTGGATGGAATCTGGCAACCAGATCAAGGAAGATAGGTACAGATAAGCATCCATCCAAATTGGCAACTTAGAGCAGTTTTAATGGAGTTTTAAGAACAGGGTTCAAACAGGAGTCGGCTGAAAATTGAGAAGTGAAGAATGAGGAAGGAGGCATAGTAATAGAACATGTAGGTAGCTGTTTTAAAAGCAAGGTGCTACATGGGTTGGTGGTGGAGGAAGTCTGGAAATGGAATGGAAGATTAGAATGGAAACTCCCAGAGCACACTTGTAAGTTTTGGGGATGAAGCGAGAGGGTGAGAAAGATGAGCAGGAAAGGGAAAGGAGATGCACACAGACGCAGGTCCGTTAGTGGATCTGGTGCCAGGAAGATGAGTGAGTTCCTTCTTATGGCCTTTCATCTTTTTCAATGAAATAAGAGCTGAGGCCATCAGTTGAAAGTGGAGTTGGGGAAGAAGGAATGGAATGTAGGAGATGTGAGGAAAGAGAAAAATCTAAAATGAAATTCTCACAGAAAGGAGCCATGATCTTAACTAGAGAAAAATGACAGGACTGTCTGGCAACAAAGAAAATCCATTTGGCTTCAGAGATGATAGATTTAAGTTAAAACAGACAGATTATTTCCCCAGCAGTGATCAGCTGTTCAGGGGCTAAATTCACCCACCCTTGGATGTTTGTCTTTTGGTTGAGTGTTAATGAGATGGTGAAAAGTTTCAAGGTAGAGTGGATCTGTGTTTGAGAAGATAGACAGTAAACATGCAGACACAAAGAAAAGATTTAAAATGCTAAGAGGAAGAGTCTACACCTAGGAGACTCCATTTGAGAGATAAAAAGATTGTCTTTAGAGCCCAGAAAAAAGCAGTTATTTTCTTCATGCATGCATGCTTGCTAAGTCACTTTAGTTGTGTCTCTTTGCGACTCTTGGACTGCAGCCTGCCAGGCTCCTCTGTCCATGGGATTTTCCATGCAAGAGTACTGGAGTGGGTTGCCGTACCCTCCTCCAGGGGATCTTCCTGACCCAGGGGTCAAACACATATCTCTTATGTCTTCTGCCTGGTCAGGTGGGTTCTTTACGGCTGGCACCATCTCGGAAGCCCAATGTTCTGTTCTTCCCCTTGGAAACAAGGGCGTAAGCTCATCCATGAGATCCTTGCCAAGGTGAAGGCAGGCCAACAGTGGCTGAGAGGCCAGATGAGGCTGCTAGTGACCATGGCCATGTTTACACCATGCTGTGTGTGTAAGGCTTTTGACACTAGGAAGCATTGGGAGAGTATTAACTTAAGCTTGAGATGAATTTTTATCACAATTTATCTAGTATCAGTGGACTCACATTCTTCCACTATAGCCATGTAATAGTTCATCTGGGATTAACGCGATGAATTCTAAGAGGAGAGGCTTGAAGGCAAACAGACTCCTTGAGCACTGACACGTCCTCTGGAACTTTTACAAGCAGGACTTTTATTGATGCCTTAGGACCACTGAGTTTGGAACTCCAGCCAAATTCTAAACTTTGCCTCCTTAAATAGTGTCTCTACCTTCATTTGGATTCATTTTTTCCCCTTAACAGCTATACATTATAACAATCCAGTTGAGCTCCTTATATAAACAATTCCATACATACCAACTCATTATATTAAGCGATTGTACCATTTTGTAAACACATGAAACCTAAGTGACAGTTCCATTCACTATTTAAAAACTGGAAAATCATTACCCTTACACTTGGCTAATTAATACACACTATCAATATCTCCCTAACCACCATCCACATATACTGTGCTTATGTCGTACATAAGCTTTTTTTAAAGAAATTAAAATCAGCATAAATATTTCCTGGGTTTAGTTTGAATCCTGGCTGATCACATGTATTGTGTTTCCTTCGTGTTTCACAAGCCGGACTATCCTATAATGAAGCATGTCAACTTTACTACTGTAGCGAACATTCCTTCACAGTCAGCCAGATGTTCTGCATCAGTCAAGGAAATTAAAAAAATAAAAGAAACCTTCAGAAAATAGTTAACGAAATAACTCTACTCCTAGGGGAACAGAGGTATGCAGTCCCTCCGAAATGTCTGTTCTAATCCAATATCGGTTTAGGTTCTTTTCTTAAATAATCAGTGCACGAGTAGTCTTTCCCTTTTCTGCTTGATGCTGTCATGGATATTGTGCCTACAGACATTGGGCCCTGGGCGAGCAGGAAAAGCAGCACCAAGCAGCGTGGAAGCGTGGTCATTTGAAGCTCAGGATCTGGGTTTGAATCCTGGCTCCAGAACTTGCCAGTTATTTTATCTAAGTCCTCTCTGCCTTATCTTCTTTACCTGCAAAGTGCAAGAAGCACTAGTGCTCAGTTCACTGGGGTTTTGTAAGTTTTGGGAGACATAATACAGGTAAAATCCTTGAACAGTGATTGAGACAGTGAGAGGTCAATAAGTGGAAACTAGTATTATCTTACTGTGCTTCCTCTGCAAGACCCCTCTCAGCAAAATGAATAACAAAGCTTTCATCTTTTGAAAATGAGCTTTATTTTCACAAAAGTCAAAACTGTATCCAGGACTCGGTCTGTTATAAAAGGAGACTTGTTTTTGTTCAGTCATTAAGTCGTGTCTGATGACACCGTGGACTGAAGCACGCTGGGCTTCTCAGTCTTTCACTATCTCCTGGAGTCAAACTTATGTCCACTGAGCTGGTAAAGCCATCCAACCATCTCCTCCTGTATCTCCCTCTCCTCCTGCCCTCAATCTTTCCCAGCATCAGGGTCTTCTCCCATGAGTCAGCTCTTTGCATCAGGTGGCCAAAGTATTGGAGCTTCAGCTTCAGCATCAGTCCTTCCAATGAATATTCAGGGTTGATTTCCTTTAAGATTGACTGGTTTCATCTCCTTGGAGTCTGAGGGACTTTCAATAGTCTTCTGTAGCACCACAGTTGGAAAGCATCAATTCTTTGGCACTCAGCCTTTTTTATGGTCCAGCTCTCACATCCATAGATTTGGGCTTCTCCAGTGGCTCAGTGGTAAAGAACCGGCCTACAACGCAGAAGTCGCAGGAGATGCAAGTTGGACCAGCCTTCTTTATGGTCTAGCTCTCACATCCGTACATGACTACTGGAAAAACCATGACTTTTATTGTATGAACCTTTGTCAGCAAAGTGATGTCTCTGCTTTATAATATGCTATCTAGCTTTGTCATAGCTTTTCTTCCAAGGAGCAAGTGTCTTTTAATTTCATGGCTGCAGTCACCATCTGCAGTGATTTTGGAGCCCAACAAAATAAAATCTGCCACTTTTTCCACTCTTTCCCCATCTATTTGCCATGAAGTGATGGGACCAGATGCCATGATCTTGGTTTTTCGAATGTTGAGTTTTTAACCAATTTAAAAAGGAGACTACTCAAATTGAATAATAGTTTCCAAGTTAAAATCTGGGAGATTACTAAAGTAATGAAACTTTTCCTTGTGCAGTTCATGAATACACTAAAAAAAGTTCCAAAACATACTTCTAAAAACGTTTAGATCTGTGGCTGTGTCACTAAAATGTGAGTTGTCATCCAAGTTTGAGACTCATTTCTAGATTAAATTCTGGGATTTTTTAATGTAAAAAAATCATAGCAATTTAGATACCTTAACACTAGACATATCAAGAAAGAAGAATCAGTGGCCCTATTGGCTTTTTTTGTTTTTTAAGCAAAGTTGCATGTAGATTGGCAGACTTTTAGATCTAACATATTACTGTCTTCTGCTTAGAGATCACAGACTGGAGTAATCTTCGTGTTTATGATTTCAGTAAACAAATATTTCCTAGCATCTAATTATTTTCAGTACATCTTTGCATTTTTGTACTATTTTCAATATAATTTTGTGTTCTTAATGGATACCAGTCTGAGAGGAAGGAGCCTTTTTTTTAAGTCCTCTGCTAAATACAGTCCATAGTATCATCTGATGCTTCATTCCAGGATCTGGTAAATCCTTGTACAGCCCCCTTGTAGCCAACCCAACTGCCCACACTTCACATGAGCCCCTTTCTTCATGGTTTTTCCCCAGAGCTAATGGGAACCATTAGAATACCCTGATTCCAAGGCTGGTTTCACTAATTCTCAGGCCTCAGTGCATCAGACTTCCCAGGGGAGCTTGGGAGCTTGCAGGTTCCTGGGGCCTCCACAGGTCTTGCAAGCGGTACTTGCTGGGTGGGCCTGGGACTCTGCATTTTAGACACATGATCCAGGAGATTCTGAGGCAGGACACCCCACCGTCTACTCTTACAACAACACCAGAAAAGAGGCAAAGGCAACTGGAATCCAGTTGACTTGGCTTGAATCACATCTCTATCACCAACATGCTCTGGGAATCTGTGCAAATTGGTTAACCTCTCTAAAACTCACTCACCTCATAGGATTGCTAGGAAGGGAAAATGAGATGATGCATTTAGTTAGTTAAGCACCCAGCAGAGCACTGGCACAGAGTCAGTGCTCCATAAACAGCACCTATAAAACCATGACTTCATAAACTTCCAGACTGTGGTGAAATCACCTGTTTAGTTTTCTCTTTTTGGATTTGTAACAATTTAGATATATTTATGGCTCTGCTCTACATTTGTTCCACTTTCACCCCTTTCATAAAGACTGAGTGCCACGGTCTATGTCTGAGCAGGGCTCAGATACCTCATTATAAACCTATGTGTGTGTCTAATCACTCCCTAAATGGGCACACCTCACTGCACCCTTTAATCTCAGCATCTCATTAGAGTGCTCCATTTGCCACCTTGTTATTTTGCATTTCTTCACCCAGGTCCTCTTTTTTTTCTGTTCCCCCTTTCAGTCCTCACATCTTCGTACACCCGTTTCTTTATTCATAGTATTAAATCCCTCCTTTTATGCTTGTCATTATTACCTCCTTTCTGCACAGCTCATTACATCCCTCCATCTGTGAACCTCATTATGCCATTTCATTTTTATCTCATTACACCCTCATCATGCACATGCTGTTAGTTCCTCCATTCATGCATGGCACTGCATTCTTTCTCTCTGCTGCTTATCACAACCTACCCTTTCTACCCTCCCCCATTTAATGCTTCCATTTATAAATCACATTACAGCCCCCCAAATGCCTTTATCTTTACACCCAATCATTTATGCATCTCATTACACCACTGCCCAGGCACATTTCTATGTGCATTTCTATTTGTACATCTCATTATGGCCCCATCAGGCACGCACATGTCATTACCTGCCTCCCCTTTCAGATGGTCACATTGCATTGCATCTTTTTATGTTTGCATCTCATTACACTCTATACTCCTAGGTTTGACAACAAGCTAACAAAAACAGGCAGATAAATATGTTACTTGCTTTTAGAAAATGAAATATGTTTTTCAGGCACCTAACATCAATGTTTCTTTAAAAAGCCATTCATTTCAAAAAGATTTACATATATTTATCTAGCTAAGAGGCAAAAAAAACACTGTTTTACATGCATAAAAAGGAGCTTATCTTACTTTGTTCATATCATCATCATTATCACTACTTTGTATTATTTCTCAATAGTTTACAAAGTAGCGGAATTACGCTGAATTGATTTGTGCTCTCTGAAGGGAGCAGCTTAAGGATCACAGTCCTTGTACAGGCTGAGAAGTACATTGAAAAAGCCTAGAAATTAAGATATTTCCCAAGAATTGCCAGTGAGTGACAGTAGTAGGGCTCAAACTCAGATCTTCTGGCTCCAAAACCTGCCTTCTTTATACCATCCCACTGTGCAGAAAAGACCTTATTTCTAAGTTTCACTTCTGTCATTTAATCCATCCAGTGATTTAGATTTGGTTTGTTTTCTAAAACAAAAGAGTAGAACCTGTTTCAAGCACTTTGCATTTCATGTCTTTGTCTCTGAGTTTGAAGAGCTAGATTAAAAGAAGCTTTCATGTGGAGCCCCCCAACAAGAATGGACGCAAAAAATCAGGAGGAATCAATGGTCCTTTAACAACCTTCACCACCAAGGCCAGCCTTACACAAGCTAGATGATGAGATCCCTCTATGAGGGATTTGAGGGGTATCAAGGAATCTCCCCCACACATGCAGAACCTTTCTTCCTCACAGATCCTAATCCCTGCCAGTCTCTTTGATTCACTGAACTGTATTCTCTGCCTCACTTTTATTTTTTATCAAGTTATGAAATAACTGACATTCAGGGAAGCACAGAAAGATAATATCCATTCCTACCACAAGATAGAAGAGATGTTTACATTTCTTTCCATATTTACTTCAAATATTTCCCTTTATGAAAAGGAAATACTGCAAATACTTTCCTGAGGTTGGTGTGTATTATTTCCATGGTGCCTCAGACAGTAAAGAATACACCTGCAGTGCAAGAGACCAGGGTTCAGTCCATGGGTTAGGAAGATCCTCTAGATAAGGGAATGGCAATCCACTCCAGTATTCTTGCCTGAAGAATCCCACGGACAGAGGACCCTGGCAGGCTACAGTCCATAGAGTTGCAAAGAGTTGGACACGACTAAGCACATTGTTTTTAAATTTTACCATATGCATTTATCTTTTGCAATATGTTATTTATGTCTTGAAAATATATCTGTTCATACATGTAGATCTAGCTCATTCCTTTTAATATCTGTGGAATTTTTCATTGTGTAAAAAGGCCAGAGTTTGCTTTATCCCTTTCTCTACTGAGGGATAATTCAACTGGGTAGTTCAACTTACCATGACTGCCTTGATCTCTACTACTTTATACCAATGCTTAGCACTGTGCTGTATCTGTTGAAAGACAAATGGAGACATCTGAAGTTCCCATATCATGGGAAGCAGTACCTTCTCGTTAAGTCCGTGATAGACTCAGTTTTATCTCCTTCGTCACTGTTCCAGGTAGTAAAGTGAAAGCCGCTCAGTCATGTCCAACTCTTTGCGACCCCATTGACTGTCCATGGAATTCTCTAGGCCAGAATACTGGAGTGGGTAGCCTTTCCCTTCTCCAGGGGATCTTCCCAACCCAGGGATTGAACCCAGGTCTCCTGTATTGCAGGAGGATTCTTTACCAGCTGAGACACAAGGGAAGCCCCCAAGTAGTAAACATGTCAACAAAATGATCATTCTTAAAGTAAAACTAGACCCTGGTCAAATGTCGATATGCATTGTTGTTGTTCAGTTGCTAAGTTGTGTCCGACTCTTTGCGACTCCATAGACTGCAGCACACCAGGCTTCCCTGTCCTTCACCATCTCCCAGAGTTTGGTCAGACTCATGTCCACTGAGTCGGTGATGCCATCCAACCATCTCATCCTCTGATATGCATTTAGCATATTACAATAATTGTGCCTAGAAAGAGTGATCTGATCCCCGGAAACCGGAATGCCTCTGATGACAGCGGCATGTAAAGATAGAGAAACACACAGTGTTTTCTGCAGAAGTGCGGTTGATTTTCCCTACGGTTTAAGAAGTGACTGGAGACGGTTGCCAGCCCATTTTGCAATCAAACCACGATGACTGTGGTCACTGCAAGCATGGCCTATTTCACGCATGAGAAAGGGCTGCTGGATGGTAATTCCTCGAAAAACTTCAGAGTGTTGGAAGACCTTCCATTGTGATGTGGAAAAGGAATTCTTCATACTGTGCTGGTGGGAATGTAAACTGGACAGCCAACCTGAAGAGCAGTTTATCAGAACCTAGTGAAATTAAAGATATGTGCAACGTTAACTTTTAATGTCTCTTGAAGACAAGGTTTCTGGAGCAGAGATTATTATTTATAGCAAATAACCTCACGGGTTCTCCTTTGCCTCAGTTTCTTACCCTCATGCAACATGATGAAAACCAAAAGTCATCCTACACATAGCAGCATCTGTATTATAGGTAAAAGGAAAGGAAAATGTTAGTCGCTAAATCATGTTCAACTCTTTCCGACTCCATGGACTGTAGCTCACCAGGCTCCTCTGTCCATGGGATTCTTCAGACAAGAGTACTGTAGTCAGTTGCCATTTCCTTCTCCAGGGGATCTTCCCAAACCAGGGATCAAACCCAGGCCTCCTGAATTGCAGGCAGATTCTTTACTGTCTGAGCCACCAGGGTGTTATAGGTAAGGAACCCTGAAAATATGAATCTGGATATTTGTATAGGCGATGAACAGCACCTCCACTCTTCTGAAAGAAAGGGAGAAAAATCTTTTCTCCTTGGAAAGGATTCTGGGTTCTTACTCTTACCTTTTGGGATGCAGATAAATCGTTCCAGTGGAGAGTGAGACTTGTGTCTCCAGCTTGATAAACCAGGAATGTCTCCAAATCCTAGGTCTTATGCCCACCTTGAAATGTGAACACACACATACATCTGGGAAGATAAGTTCCTCTGGATAGTCTTTCACTTTCTGATTAGTTATGAGTTAACTTCTGAAGCTTGTCCTTTGAGCCCGGGTCCTAAGTTTCAGTAAAAATTTTCTCAGAAAGCCCAAACTGTGCAGAACCATAAAAACATTTTCTCTGTATTCTTACATATGCCCTGTAATCCAGCAATTTCACTCCTAAATGATTATCTCATAAAAATGCTTGCTCATGTCCACAAGGAGACAGGTATGATGAGAATATGCATTACTGCATGGTCTGTCTAGGTGCAGACAGAGGCCCCCTTGACACCCATTCCCAGGAGAATGGTGAGATAAAATGTGGTAGATGGTGAAGATGTACCAGGAAATCACATTGCAGCAGTAGAGCAAAAAACTAAATACACATACAAACCATGTAGAGACCTTGAGTGAAGTAAGTGAAAAACAGAATGTAGTCTACAGAATAACGTGTTTGTGAAAACTACAAATACCTTAAACAGTGCTACCTATTTTTCAGGAATTCGTATCTATTCAAAGACATATATCAAACTCCCAAGAGTGAGAACTTATATAAAGGGGAGGAGGCAGTAGCAGTCTGAGAATGAGAGCATATCAGGGATAAAGGAGGAAATTTTTTTAAATGTATGTGTTTATTTGATTGCACTGGGCCTTAGCTGCGGCATGCGGAATCTAGTTTCCTGAGCAGGGATTGAACTCAGGTCCCTTGCATTGGAACACAGTCTTAGCCACTGGACCACCAAGGACGTCCTTGAAGGAGGAAAATCAAGACATGAGAAGGACCTCATGCCCTAACAAAATAGCATACAGGGCTGAGGAGTATGGTTATCTCACTAATGGATTCCAAATGAGGAAAAAGAAAGCCTGCCCAATGAGTTTTTCCACATTAGCACCCTCTGTGGTCTGGTACCACATGGTAATACATAGTAGTCCTGGATGCTCAATACGTAATTGTTAAATACAGGTAGCAACCATTGATTAGGAAACAAAAAAAATCACTGTAATTATTTGCTTTCCAATATGAAAGGAGATTCTGTGGTAAGGTGGGCTTTCACTGATAATAGTTCTAGTGATTATGTTCGCTCTGACACTCTGTAGATATGCCAACATTTTCTTGACACTTGAACAGTGGTAGTCTTTTGCCCTTGCTTTCACTCTGGAAGTAGATACTTTGCTTTTAATGGACTAAAGTTTAAAAGAAATTGGATTCTGAAATAAATTAATTATGGGTTTATCAAACATTTATGAAGCCTCTTCACCCAGTTTGCCACCTTCATTTTGACTCAATCCATGGGCTTATATTTACTTTCCATAAAAGTTTACTTTTTTTAAATTCTTGTCATGTTTACTGCCACCTTTCTGTAGCTTAAAAAAATTACTTTTTTACAGTTGTTAGATGAGTGTGAAAATTTGATTTTCTGAGTCAAAACAAATATCCTGTCATATTTATTGGTTCTTGAATGAAAGAATTCTTTTTTAAAAAAACTCTCTTAAATAAATCAAACATGAATGCTTTCTTCCAGCCAGTTTGAGCCAGAACTATAGAACTGTCACTACTTGCTAGGAAACAGTTCAGTTCTTCCCAACACTCTGGGATTCAAAAAAATAAGAAGAAAGTCAAGTCTGTTTCATGATCTATAGTAATAGTAAAAAGCTTGCCACTTTGACCTCAAATACTCATGTGTACTTAGAGTTCTTTTCCTAACGGGGATGGAAAAAGGAGAGGCGATGGGACATAGCACATATGGGACGTCCGTGTTGAATACTGGAACACGCTATGAGACCTCAAGGTCAGCACCCTGGCTGCCTGTGCTCAGTCTTCCAGACATTGCACACCTCCCTCCCCACACATCTCAACCTCCCGCCAAGTCTCAAATGAATCACAACAAGTTCAGCATTCATGCCTCAACTCTTCCTTCCATATTGCAAAATTTGGAATGAAAAAGTCTCTGATTATCAAGAATGAACATTTTACTCTTGCAACCAGATTATGTATTTTGTCATATGAAACCAAAGTATTGTGGGAAAGTATGAACATATGCACACGAGGATTGACAAATTCCTCAAATACCAATTAGTGGAGACAAATCAGCCATCCTCGCATCTATTCCCAGGAGTGTAGGATTAATTTTCCCATCAGTGCATGTCAGAATAGCTTAGGGAGCTTGTTTAGAAATGCACCTTACCAGGCCCAAACTCACACTTTATAAGGTTAGGCTTCAGAGGCAGACCTGTATCTGATGTTTGTAACAGGTTTTCCAGGGATTCCTGATGACAGTACCTCCTGAGAACTGGAGATCCAGAAAAGCTGAAGTTCTTGAGAACAAGCAGGCAACATGCTATATTGATGGATTCAGGCATTCTCCTTCAAATACTACATTTTATTCTAAAAGCTTGTTTTATAATATTAGATAAAATGAATTCCTATAATATGCATAGGTGTTGTTCAGCCACTTAATCATGTCCCACTCTTTGCAACCCCTTGGACTACAGCATGCCAGGCTTCCTTGTTCTTCTCTATCTCCCAGAGTTTGCTCAAACTCATGTCCATTGAGTTGGTGATGCCATCTAACCATCTCATCCTGTCACCCCCTTCTCCTCCTGCTCTCAATCTTTCCCGGAATCAGAGTCTTCCAGTAAGTTGGCTCTTTGCATCAGCTGGCCAAAGTATTGGAGCTTCAGCTTCAGCATCAGTCCTTCCAATCAATATTCAGGGTTGATTTCATTTAGGATTGACTGGTTTGATCTCCTTGCTGTCCAAGTGATTCTCAAGAGTCTTCTCCAACACCACAGTTTGAAAGCATCAGTTCTTCCACACTCAGCCTTCTTTATGGTCCAACTCTCATCCATACATGAGTGGAAAAACCACATTTTTGGCTAGACAGACCATTGTTGGCAAAGTGATGTCTCTTTTTTTAATACACTGTCTAGGTTTGTCATAGCTTTTCTTCCAAGGAGCAAGTGTCTTTTAATATGCATAGAGATAATAAAAATAATACTTATTTTTAAAATAAGTATTCTAAAAGGGCTTACTGGTCATGCTGAATAGACTTGAAAACTGAAAATCTAAATGCTACTGTTGATATGTGTCTTAATTAACAAAAATCTAGAAAATTCATTGAATAGCTCCTATAGGCAAAGTGCTATACTAATTAATTTCAGAAGCTACAAAACAATGTAGAAATCAGTCTTCTTATTAAGGAGCTTTAATCCAGTTGAGAGCCAAAAAAGTCACATCAGAAGATTAATAATAACCTCATCCAAACACAAATAAAGGTGCATTCCAGTTTCCCTCTGTGAGAAATACTGTGAACCCAATGGATTACCTTACGTCCTTAGCATACAGGCTGTGTCTCTTACCTCTATATATCCTTGGTTCCTGACAACAGGTGCTCTTAATACTAAGGGATGTGACTTGAATTCAACAGAGATGTTTCTCAGAAATTGAAATAAATTTTAAAAATTAGAGCATAAATATTCTTTAGTGTCTCTTTTGCTAGTTTGTCCATTCAACATACAGTGTTTCTTACAAGACAGTTTGCCTACAGAATGTAGGAAAACATAAGTAATATAAAGATGAACAATATAGAGGTGAACCATTAATTTTCTTCCCTCAATAAGTTTATTTCACACCCTGAACTCCATGTAGTTAGAACATGTACAATAGAAATAACCATAAAGACATACACCATTACTATTATGTGAAAATATTGAAGACTGTTTTAAAAATAACTCTTTACATTTCTTAAAACATGCTTAAAGTATGTGCCCAGAGTTGATCCTATTAACCATAAGCACATAGAGCACATGAGGCAATCCTGTGTTCGTATCTGTGCAAAAATACTGTTAGAACAGAATTTAAACGTGCCAGAACCCAGAGTTCTTCCAGATGTATGCTTTCACTGATTTCTGGACAATTGTTTCCCAACACCCTCTCACAGTACACAGACCACATTATATGATGGACAGGCCACTTTGCACTTTTACAGAATCCATAGCATTAACTCATGCTGTCACTGTCATCAAAACAATGTTGTAAATATCCACTCATCTTTTCAAACTGGCTGGTGTAGTTTTCCTCTAGGGAGCATCACAAAAGACTTTTTATATGGTTTTCCAAATTCCTACTCCCATTAGGGTTTTTTTTTTTTTTTTTTCCCTAAACCTGGAGAAATATTCACTTAATCAGCTGTTCAGAAACATCATTTTTCCCTCCATGGGCTTTTATCCCTCTTGAATTAGACAGTGACTTTCAGGAAAATCCTTCTCAGTGCATGTTTACTATGATTATGTATCTTTTTATTTAAGTCAACAGAAATAATACAGACTTCAATATTTTTTGAGTTTTATTGAGGACTGATCTGGCGTGTACTTAAAACAATGTGACCCCTCTAAGTAGAAGCATCATTTTCATTGAAAATTGGCCAAGACTGTCATCTTCTCCTCTTCTTCACAATGCAGTCTAGGTATTGATGCCTAAGACTGGATAAGAAATTACCACAAACCTAGCAGCTTAAAAGAGCATGTATTTGCTATCTCACAGTTTGAGTCAGGAGTCTGCTTGTGACGTCGCTGGGTCCTGCACTCACGGTCTCACAAGGCTGCAATCAAGGTATTGGCCGGGCTGTGTTCTCATTTGGAGAGCTGTTTCTCATCGAATAGAAAGGGTCAGCTTTCAGGCTTGCTCAGGGTGCTGGGAGAAATTTGGTGGAGGGTCGTAGGACTGAAGGACTGGCTCTGTTACTGGCTGTTGCCTGAAGACCGCCACTGGGTCCTAGCAGTCACCCACAGTTCCCATCCACAGGGCCCTCTCCATGGGCAGTTCACAACATGGCAGCTTTCTTCTTCAAGGCCAGCAGGGGAGTTTCTCTCTGCATTCACTGGCAAGATTGGTTTTTTTGTGTGTGTATGTGTTTTGGGGGAGAGGGCGAGCAGGGATACATAATAATATAATCACGAGATTAATATCCTATCACCATTGCCATATTCTTGGTTAAAAACAAGTTACAGGTCTTTCCCACACTTAAGAGAAAGGGGTTATTCAAAGAGATGAACACCAGGAGATGGGAATTATTAAAAGGTCACCCTAGGATCTGTCTACCACAGATGATTGGTGTGAACAGAATGGTCTGTTCTGCCATTGAACAGAAATTTGTAAGGAGTGACCCTATGTAGATATAAATGGTTTTTGTTACTCTTCTAGAGGCTAGTTGTCTTGAATGAAGGTTGCAGTTCTTTAAGCACATCAATTTTGGTTCTCTTGTCTTAAAAAAAAAAAAAGAAGAAGAAGCCATATAGCAAATCCTGGGCTTCCCAGGTGGTGCCGGTGGTAAAGAACTCGTCTACCAATGCGACGGGTTCAATCCCTCGGTTGGGACGATCCCCTGGAAAAGGAAGTGGCAACCCACTCCTGTATTCTTGCCTGGAGAATCCCATGGACAGAGCAGCCTGGCAGGCTATAGTCCACAGGGTCTCAGACAGTTGGTCGGTCACAACTGAAGCATCTTATTGTGCTGTGCTTAGCCACTCAGTCTTGTCTGATTCTTTGCGACCCCATGGACTGTAGCCCACCAGGCTCCTCTGTCCATGAGATTCTCCAGGCAAAAATACTGGAGTGGGTTGCCATGCCCTCTTCCAGGGGAATCTTCCCAACCCAGGGATTGAACCTAGGTCTTCCACATTGCTGGTGGATTCTTTAGGGTCTGAACTACCAGGGAAGCCCACTTAGCACATCACAAATCCTAGGCAAGGCCTGGGGAAGCTATAGGACACAGCAGGGTAAAGAAAATAAGTAGGAGAGAGAAATAACGACCTCAAGCACACTGAAGAAATCAAAATTCCAAAAATTTAAGTATCGTTAGTTGAATGGCTTGTGTTTGCTTGTTTTGTGATTTATTTTGCTTTGATTTTCCACCAGTATTTGGAATTACCTTTGTTTCGTTTGTCTGTCTATTCAAAGTTGACTGTCACTACCAACTTCAGCAGTTCATAGAATTACCATCTACCTTCCTCACTCAGTCCCCTTTGCACAACACTTAAATCCTCTGAAGTAAATCTGCTTTTGACTCAAGAACTTGAACACTGGGATGTTACTTGCCATCTGTCTTAAACTTTGAAAGTAACTTTTTGCCAACACAAATGTGAATTATGAGCAACAACCTGGGATATTTCTGGTCTCACAACAGGAAAAATAAAGGAACCCTGAAGTATTATTTTAACTACTTTGTTTGCTAGCAGTGCTTGTGGTGAATGAAAAATTGATCCTTAATTGTGTGGGAAAGAGAGAAACGATATGCATACCGATGGCCAAGTATAGACTTCAGAGACTTAGCAGTTTTGAAACTGATATTTATGAACATCTGCTTTTGCCCCATAAATTTTAATATGGATTTCATCCTTTGAAACCTATAAGACTCCCAGGTGCTTCTTCAGTCTTTATCTTGGAAATATGCTTTTTTAAAAACCTCCTTTTTTTCTATTGAACACATTCAAAATCATTTTTTAAAAACATTTCTTTATAAACAGTGTCCGTTGGAATACCTAAAATATGATATTAAAGGTTAACAACTCAAAAAACTGTATTCAGCATTGTGAGCCTCCAACATGTCCAATCCCAGAATACAAACCATAAATGTCTTAATAAAGGGTACTGAGAGGTATTCATTTCTAGTCCCAGTTTATGCTTTTCATTATCCCACAAATAATTATTTAATGCTTGCATGTCTTTGGTGCTAACATTATAGTAGCCAATAAAACAAAGTCCCTGCCTTCATTGGGTTTTTGTCCCAGTGAATGTAAATGTTCTACAGAACAAATCCCCTTTAAATTTTCATAATACTGTTCATATAGTTCATTGAGAAACTTTTCACAGGGTCTGCAAACCAGTGATGTTCCTCCATTCTTGCTGTTGGACTAGATGCTGGGGATACAAGTTGTGAATGCAGTAGACGTGTTTCTGCTCTGAAGGAGCTGAGTTCAGCATACCTCTCTCCTGTGTCAAGAAAAGCAGACCCGAGGGCTTCAGGGTCTTCCCTATTTTAGATCCACCATAAGCAGTGCTAACAGTGCCTCCATCCCCTGGCTCTTGGGCATGCTGAGAGCTGTTACTATGGGTGCAAGATGAGAGCGCGGACCAGAGGCAAGGAAATACAATCACAGCTCAATAGACGACAAACAGATAAGTCAACTAGGCATGTGCGAGGCCAGCAAAGACAATAAATCCCTCTTAGGAAAGCAACTTTGTAAGAGTGCAGTTCTGGCCACCCTAGAGCAGAGGCTACAAGTCATTTACATAATAGGAGAGCCTCGGGAGGACAGTAGGGCTGTTTAATTTGGTTAGGCTAATAGTTTTCCATCCATTTACGGTGTAATGGAACCTCTCTCCTGTGCCTCTTAAATAGGAACACTTTGGCAGGATGCCACAGGGCACATAAAACAGGGTGGTCTTCTCAGCGTGTCATTTCCACTCAACCATTTAGAGGGGGAAAGTTAATTAATTTACGGATTAGGGCATTATTTTCCATTAAAACCAATGCAGCCATATTATGGACTAGAAAATGCAGAGTTTACATCCAATTTTAAGATAAAGTATGAAACTAAAGCAGGACTGGAGCCAAGGGCTAAGGGATTAAACACCCCTACACATTTCCATCAGCCCCCTGTGAAGCCAACCTAATAAAAGTAAGTTTTTGATATGGATAATTGATTCTCAATTCCATGTAAAGTGTAAATAAAAGACAAATCCCCAGAAGCATTCATTTTGACAGCATTGCCACTTGAATATCCCAGCTTTTTAGAAATTCTGGAGCTGTGGTTAGATGCATGAAAATTCTGGGCCACTTCAGGCTCTGACTTGGCACTCCCTCAGAGAGCAGTCCTGAGACCCATGCTGGCCACCCTCTGTGTTTAAGAGCAAGAACTCTCTTGGAAGAGTTTGAACTGGCTGCTCTTTTCTAAGATGGGCCATGAGAGGTTTACCCCATGCTCCCTCCATGTCAGAAGCCCTGAATCTGAGCCCTGGCTGTCCTGTGTCCACTTCCCCTTTGCCCAGCCTCAGAGTGCTGCGTGGCAGGCAGACACACTCATGTTCTTTGTGCTTTGTGTTCCTGAAACAGGATCTGGACCAGGTTCAGCTCCATCTGGAAGAAGTGAGGTTCTTCGACGTGTTTGGCTTCAGTGAAGCAGCAGGAGCGTGGCAGTGCTTCATGTGCAACAACCCCGAGAGAGCAACCGGTGAGAGCCCCCCTCCCTCCCCTCAGAATCACGTGTGCCCCTGGGGTTGCAGGGATGCAGGAACCCCACCACTCTGGTTGGCTTTCTTCTTGCATAAACATCCTAAGTTGGAATAATGCATAGACGTGTGCCTGACTGCCTCTTCTTCGTGTTGACAAAGATATCTCACCAAAGTGGGAGTGAGAAAAAGGGAAGGTGTTGGAACAGAGAGAAACATAAACCAGAAATGAACAAGAGGAACAGTGCCCACATCTATCTAGCTATCAAGAAAGTGGTACTGGCCATCTTATCCCAATAACATTCTTCATTTCAACCCCAGTGACCCTGAGGGTTAGAGAAAAACAAACATCCTGTCAAGAACCCCAAAGAAATGAGACCACACTTAAATGAGTGAGTGGTTTCACAGACCTCCTCATCTCCCTTAACATTTTTGCTTGATGATTGAGCTGGGTGAAAAATGAGACACTTAAAGAGTAAGGAATTATTTGAGAAATAATTTCATATCTGGTTATTTACCCTTCACCTTCCTTTATGCTGCACAAGGAACTTGGTCTACTGACTTGCCTAAAAATAATCATTGTTAGTCAATATGTGCCAAGCCCTATGCTAAACGTGTCAGGTATCTCATTTAACCTTCACAATAATCTCATAAGGCTAGTACTAATATTATCTCCATTTTACTGATGGGGCAACTGAGGCATGGAGGGATTTGGGAACTGCCTGAGGTGACACAGGTAATAAGTTAACAGCGGCTGGATTGAACCCAGTCTGACCCCAGAGCCCATGCACTTAACCATTTCCCCATGCTGTCTCCTGGTTACACTTGCCCCAGTTTAACCAGTGGACAGAGGTTGATAAAAAGTCTAATCTTCACAGAGTTATGCTGCCCTTGGGAATGGAATATTTTACCATCAATGTGATAGAGTTCTCAACACCGACATTGGTTCAAGAACTGAAGTATAGACCAAGAGAATGGTGTTGGAACACTGCTGGACACGAACCACTTTGTAGATGAGCCATCCTCTAGAGAGCTGTTGGTCACACCATCTGTACCCGTTCCTTGAATAGGGATTTGGTGCATCTTAAAGATCATCCATTGTGGCAAGTCTGTCCTCTTGCTCAGCCAAGAAGTTGCGACTGAATTGAAAAAGAAGTGTTTATTTTGGCCAGATGGAAATTTGAGGGGCTCACGCAGAGGCACCAAATAGAATGTATTACCCCACGGAGACAGTATGGGTGGAAGAAACTGGCAGTTAAGATGGCAACCTTCATGAGGCACAGATTGTTGGCTGATTACAGACTGAGATTGAGTTGATGCCAGAGTGAACACACTGATTTTTTAAAAAGTTAATTTGAGCAACGAAAGAATTGATGAATTGAATGTCCCCATTATGAAACTTTCTAACTAGACCTTATTTCACCTGTGAAAAAGACAGCATAAAAGAAACCTTATTTGAGATCATGGTGAAGGAAGGGACTTATCTGAGGTGGTTCTGAGAGGCCCTAAAGAATTTCATTCCAAGTAAGTTGAGTCCTTAATTCAATAAACATTAAATCGTATCTGGCCAAGGGAGGCTCAGGAAAGGAGCCGCAAGTTAAGACCACAAAGTGTTCCTTTAATATATGTTTTCTCAAATTCACTGCCGTGACTTAAAAAGAACATTTTGCACATTCATTCGTTCTTATTTGTGTTTCTCACAGTTAAATATAGACTGAGAACATATAGCAATAAAAATTCAAACAAGGCCAAACACTTTACAGCAGAACATATTGAATCAAAATGTTTGGTGCCAAAAACTTTTAGATTTCTTTGCTCATTTCCTTTTGCTTTATGAAAGGGGATTTGGGTCTGAGAGAAATCCTATTTTAAATTACTATTTTCACCAAAAACTCCCTGAAAAGTTTTTATAGATTGATCTAGTTTTCTTATTTTTATATAGCATATAAGTTATATATTTAATCCAAGTGAAAGGTCTGAAATAATACTGCTGACATATATTAATCATAGGAATGATATTTGCATTCATGTTCTGCTTAAATTATAAGTTTAAAGATGATCAAGACATGGGATTAAATATTTTGTTATTTGGTTATGCATAGGCAGCATAGAACTTGCATCCCATTTTTCATTTATGAAGTGCGTATTTGCTGTGTTGGTTGAATGTCTTCGACAGGCTAAACCTTGAGATAAAACATGAAAAAGGTACAATATCTCTGCTCTAAAAGGGTTCATAACCCAGTTAGGGCCAGACACATATAGAAAAATCTAGCATACTTCCTTGTTTTTAACATGCAATAAATACCTGTTGAGTGAGCCAATGAATGAATAATATTCAGAAATGGAAAAGCCAAATACAACTTGAATATTAAAATGTTCCAGGTCTATTGTGATTATGTGTTAATAATATCAAATATATCACTATATCATACCCAGTGCATTTTGAGTCTGGTAATGGAGACTGGTGCTTTTTTCCTCATTGAGAGAAGTCATTGTGTGTACAGCAGAGTCTACTTCCCTGACTGTCTCAGCTCCCAGTGTACCGTGCCTAAGTCCTGTTCCTGTTCTGGTTTGGTTAGCACTCCTGCAGGGCCCAGATGCCATGTCAGTCTCAAGGAGGAAGGGATTTAAAGAGAGAGAATTGGAGTCTAAGACAAAAGGCTGAAGAAATTGCATTTGGGTTTTTTTTTTAAGGTATTGGCAAAAGGTACCTTGTTCTCAAATAGTCATTGTTCCCGTATTTTTTTTAAAGTGCCAAAGTCTTCATAAATGGGGAACAAAACATGAGACAAGTAGAAAATTTCAGTTAGGCTTCTAGGAAGGACATCCTGAAATATAAATCCTTCTTAATAATGTATAGACTAAACTATGGGACTCCAGAAATTGACAACAAACCAACCGGCTTCCAAGGTCACTTTAAGGACATTCCCCTCCTTGAGTAGAGGTTATATCACCCCATCAACTCCCAGTCCTCTTCCCATCAGCTCCACCATCAGCAGACAGAAATTCACACAAGTTTACTGTTTCGGTATTCAACAAAATGTATATTTTATCCAGTTGAGTGTGAAGTCAGAGGAAACTAAATGCTAGAATAGTATAAAGGTCCTAAAATTATAATTGCTAGCATTTCTCATGCTAACTATGTGCTCCGCCTTACATGCATTTTTCTCACCATTATTGAGTCCATTTTTCAGATTAAGACACTGAAACAGAGAGAGGTCAAGTACTTTTTCTAAGGTCACACAGCTACTAAGTTGTACAACTAGCATTTTAATCCAGGTCAATTCTTGAGCCTGAAATTTCCATCTCTAGGGCAAATCCAAGTTAAAGGCATGGAATATTGAAAACTGCAAGAACAATTATTTCATAAAATTATAATATATTGGAAAGATCAAGGAGTGAGCCACCCCTCTGATGACCTAATCCTCTCAAACACAAGCAGGGATTTTGGTATGGGGATGTGCGGGAATCATGTCCTGATTACACATAGGACATGGTCACATAGAAGCTATTTCCAACTCCTCCAATTGCTGATTCAGTTTCTGATCGTCATTTTATAAAAACACAGAGTAGAAGGTTAGAAAGTTCCTGAAATAACTCAAAAATCCTCAGAGACTGGCTTGTTGGTGTGTATTGTCAATCGCATCAACCCCACGTGAATGAGAGAATAGATTGAGCAAACAGATCGGACAGAACAGAATCTCTTTCTGGAAAACCAAACAAACCCCTCTATCATAGTCCTCGTGTCCTGGAACTGCTAGTGCCTGTTAACAGTAAGAGTGAGTCAGCTGGAGTGCCCTGGAACACATCTGGCTGCCTATTCAGTCACATTTTTTTAAAGGAAGAGGAGGAACTAAATCATGACTTCCACTCTTGTTTCTTGAGACACATGGGATGCCTTTGTTCTTACACCCTACAGAAAGCAACTCAGAGACATCCTGGTTTTGGCACTTGCATCTTTGGCACTTGTAGAGCTGAGCCCTTGCCTGGGTGATCTCTCTCTTAGTCACTGGATATTTCAACACTGAATGCAATTGTCTGTAGGAGGTCTCCTTCGGCTATAAAAGAGAATGAAAGAAATGTTTTTTCAGACAGCCCTCAACCATCGATCATGATTCTTCTTTAGAACTTGATTTCAAACGTTTGTGCTACAAGAACATGCTGTCCATTATATCACATGGGCAAGTAGAGATGATTTCAAAATGCTATTAGGATGAGAAAGGCCTCTGTCAATAGATTTCCTCTGGACACTAAAAGCTGATACCAGCAGGGTGGCTCTCATTTTCCGGATACCTCCAGCCTAGGCTAGATGGCTTTCCACTCTAGATGCCAACTTGAAAATGGGCTAAATGAGGTTATCTCTGATGAATCAACTAGTAGGATGTAAATAACCTTGCGGGTCCATTAACATGAAAGTTTTCCATTTAATTTTAGTGCCAACTTTCACAGAACTTTATGGGTGACATAAGAAAACCCACTTTGGATTTTATACAGTGGCTGGGTTTGTCTTATGATGCCTTCCCTCCTACAACATGTGTGCATGTTGTCTTCCATGTTAAACATGGCTGGAGAGCCGAAACCAGTGCAGTGGTTGGGCAGGATAACTTCACATCTTCACACATATATACTGTTAATGACCCGGTAGGTAAAATTGAACCCCAGCCTATTTTTCAAAGATACTTTGAATTACATAATGACAAAACAAATACATGCTCAGCAGCTCAAATAAGTTACTATCCTTATCCTGAAATCTTTTTCTCTTTCCACTCCATGTGCCTGTTTTATGACTCTCTGTTAAGCTTTTCCCACACTCACATTCTATCTCTTTCTCACATAGGCACACACATACGCACATATGTGCATACACATTGGCATACATGGACAAATCACCCCGACAGAATAAACTCCCTTCTCTCTGTCCTTTTGTTCTCTGCCCACACCTTCTATAGTGTACACAGTGTGTTGCCATCAATCTCCTCCACTAGACAGTAAACTAGAGGAGGAAGAACCATACATTATTATTCTTTATATGCCCTACCCAGTATCTGGCACATGGTAGTGTTTAAGAAGTACTTGGCATATAGATGGATGATGGAATAATTCATGGATCGTGTAATGAATGCCAATAGGAGAAATAAGATTTGTTTTGAAACATAACTTTAAAATCTAATTCTTTCTCAAAAATAAAAAAGTAACAGCTTACTAAACTGAAACCTTGAAATAGCAACTTTTGCAAAGTTTATGAGAAGAAATGTTGCTGTGTACAAAACTTCAATACCATGTGGATACCCAATTTTAATATTTGACTAAAAGGTTTCAATACACACATATACACAGAGTTCATAGTAAACTTGCTAATAACCTGTGAGCCTCTATGGGAAATAAGCTAAGATAAGTAGCCTAATTCCCTTCAGGGGTTAATTTCTATTTTTCAGCCAGCATCACTATCAATCCTTCTGCCTTTCCAAACTGGGTCAACAACAATCTTGTCTTGATAGAGTGAAAGTATACTTGCAGCAAAGCATGAGTCACCCTGTGGTTTTCCAGAAACAAATCATCAGGCATCGAAACGTGTCTTTTTACACTAACAGAATAAGCTGAGTCAAGCCAGAATATCGAGGAGAGGAAGCATGCTTTAAAAAGGCAGACCAGAGTGAATTTATCAGTCCCTGTCACTATACAGATTTACAGTGACATTGACTTAAAGAATTTTTACACAGTTTTTAAAATTAAAGCACTTAGGATCTCTTAAAAGAGCTCTTCTTCCTGCAACTTAAACTCCCACGGGCTCTTAAACACCTTCATCTGGCTTCATGTCTCATTTCTCTTCACCTGTTGCCTCTGTCTCGCCTCCTCTTTATTTATTTATTTTTTTCCTCGCCTCCTCTTTAAAGCCAGAAGAGTCGTCACTGTTCACCCTGTGTTTCCTCGCCTCCTGCTCCTCTTGACTCAACCCTTTCTAATCTGGCCTCTCAGCCCATAATCTCTATGGTCATTCAGGTCATGCAGATTCCAGGACTGGATATGTTTCAGTCCTTGTGTCACTTGCCTTTCAGTTCAGTTCAGTCACTCAGTCGTGTCCGACTCTCTGCAACCCCATGAATCGCAGCACCCCAGGCCTCCCTGTCCATCACCAAATCCCGGAGTTTACTCAAACTCATGTCCATAGAGTCGGTGGTGCCATCCAGCCATCTCATCCTCTGTCGTCCCCTTCTCCTCCTGCCCTCAATCCCTCCCAGCATCAGGGTCTTTTCCAATGAGTCAGCTCTTCACATGAGGTGGCCAAAGTATTGGAGTTTCAGCTTCAGCATCAGTCCTTCCAATGAACACCCAGGACTTATCTCCTTTAGGATGGACTGGTTGGATCTCCTTGCAGTCCAAGGGACTCTCAAGAGTCTTCTCCAACACCACAGTTCAAAAGCATCAATTTTTCAGCACTTGCCTTTAGCAGCATTCAATTCTGTGGGCCAGTTCCTCCTTCCTCAAACATTCCCCCCTTTACCTTCTGTGACTCAGCATTCTTCAGTGTCCCTCCTGCTCTAAACACTCCTTCTCAACCTCCTTTCTGGGCCCACCTTCCTCTATCCAGCTATTCATTATCAGTGCACATTTCTTCCCGTCACCATAACTCTCTCCCTAGTCAGTCTCCACGGGTCTGTGGCTTTAGTAACTGCTTCTGTGACAAAACTCTCAAATGTGTATCTGCCCTTCTCTGCTTGACTCTTCCTGCTTGATAATTCAAAGACAGCTCAAACTCAGTTCATTTAAATTAAAACTCATAAATGTCCCACCCTTCCCCCGAAAAAAAAAAAAAAAAAAAAAACCCATCTGACTTTCTTTCAGCACCCCCCACTTCAGTAATTATAACATCACTCGTTCTGAGGCATCAGCCAAACACCCCATTCCTTCTCCCCACCCCTATCCAGCCTGTCACCCAGTATTTGGATTTCCCTTCTCAGGTGCTTTCAACTCTGTCCATCTCTCTTCATTACACTACCATCACCTCTTGCCTAAAATAATGGCAGTAGCCTCCTGCCTGAACTACTTGGACCTTCCAACCCCCTTCCCACATTGTAGCCAGAGTGACCTCTTCAAAGCACAAATCTTGGCACCACTCTCTGTATAAAACCTTACAACGGCTTCCCACAGCTCTTTTTTTCCCCCCATTTATTTTTATTAGCTGGAGGCTAATTACTTTACATTATTGTAGTGGTTTTTGCCATACATTGACATGAATCAGCCACGGATGTACATGTGTTCCCCATCCTGAACCCCTGTCCCACTTCCCTCCCCATCCCATCCCTCTGGGTCTTCCCAGTGCACCAGCCCTGAGCACTTGTCTCATGCATCCAACCTGGACTGGCGATCTGTTTCACGCTTGATAATATACATGTTTCAGTGCTATTCCCACAGCTCTTAAACACCAAACTCCACCTCCAGCGCCTGACAGCCTCGCATGCAATGCCCTCTCTAGCCTCTCCGGCCTCGTCTTGTCCCCAGTGCCTCTCCATTCTCGCCAGAAAGACCTCCTTTCAGTTCTTATATTCACCACACTTCTTCCTGCCCTGGGCTTTTTTATCTTTTATTCTTCTGCTAGGGAGCACCCTGTCTCCCCTCATCAGCTAGTTAATGTAGATAATAACTTTCCCATTACAACTCAAATTCACTGCCTTAGGGAAGCTTTCTGTAACCTCCCAACTAATGCTAAGGCCCGCAAAACATTTCAGATCTCTCCTTGTAATACTTGTTATACCTGTCATCTTCCTTTCTGTCGTTGTTAGTTTTTTTGTTTGGTTGATTTTGCTTTGATTGTATGATCAGTGTCTGTTTCCTCTAGTAAACAAGTTCTATGGAGGGAGCCCCCTCCTCAGACCCTAGCACACAATACTGAAAGTGAAAGTCACTTAGTCATATCCGACTCTCCATGACCCCATGGGCTGTCCATGGAATTCTCCAGGCCAGAATACTGGAGTGGGTAGCCTTTCCCTTCTCCAGGGGATCTTCCCAACCCAGGGATCCAACCCAGGTCTCCCACATTGAAGGTGGATTCTTTACCATCTGAGCCACAAAGGAAGCCCGAAAATACTGGAGTGGGTAGCCTATGCTATAGATAGTCAAAAAATATTTGCCAAATGAGCAAATGACCAATTTTGTATCTTCTCAGAAAATCTTTAGTATAATTTTTCTTAGGCAAGTGGTGACAAAAACCAAATTAATGAATTCACAATAATTCATTTTAAGAGAAAAAAAGGGATTCATATGATGGCATTTTCAGTGTATCTTTTGTGCCAAGTATATTCTTTGTTTAAGCAGTATTTTCTTAAATAAGTTCTTCTCAAAAGTACTATAAGAGATCATTTTATTTAACAGAGAGTGAGATATTCTGTGTGTATGTATATATATCAGATACAGTGTTATAATGGATATGTTACAGGTAAAACTTCCAATGCAGACATTGTAAAGCTTCTATTTATTGCCAAAAAGTTGGAAGCCAAGTGTTCAACCACAACAGATGGAGTTTGTGTTAAATAATTCTACAAAAACAGTATAGACCTCTTCAGAATGCTCTTAAACAACCAAGAATGCACATGCATACAGGTGGGACAATGGCTAACACATATGCAACCTGTGACAGACTTCCCTGATGGCTCAGGGGTAAAGAATCTGCCTGCAGTGCAAGAGACGCAGGAGACACGGGTTCCACCCCTGGGTTGGGAAGATCCCCTGGAGAAAAGAATGGCCACCTACTCCAGTATTCTTGCCTGGAGAATCCCACGGACAGGGGAACCTGGTGGGCTACAGTCTGTGGGGTTGCAGAATCAGACACAAGTGAAGTGACTGAGCATGCATGCATGCAACTTAGACAGCTCAAACCAGATGACTCTCCTTATCACAGAGCTGGTACAGGTATGAAAGTGAAAGTGTTAGTCACTCAATCATGTCCAGCTGAGCGACCCTATAGACTGTAGCCCGCCAGGCTGCTCTATCCATGGGATTCTCCAGGCAAGAAAACTGAAGTGGGTAGCCATTCCTTTCTCCAGGGGATCTTCCTGACCCAGGGATCAAACCTGGGTCTCCTGGATTGCAGGCTGATTCTTTACTGTCTGAGCCACCAGGGAAGCCCCTGATACAAGTATGTCACATCTATTTTCCCCCAGCTTTCCCCACAGCTCTACAATGTCCAGGCAGTGCAGAAAAGCACCCAACCTTTAAAACCATCTAACACCCTACAGTCAGTAATACGTATCCATGAGATCATAGAAATGAGTTGACAGCATGGGACCAGCATGGGAAGAGTATATGGAACCCTTTTTTACTCAAAGTTCAAGAATAAGATTGAGCAGTTCTTGCCATTCATTTCTACACCCCTGATCTTTTCCCATTGGTCCCTGTCAGTCATTACTGGGCAAGTGTGGGCCAGGATTATTTGGTAGGTTCCCATAAGGGACCCAAAGGTGACTATTCTTAACTTCTCAGAACTACTAAACAGGTTACCCTCTTGGCAGGTGGCCTTAGAATTTTTGTCTCACTGATGAACAATAAATAAGCCAAATTCCACAAACATTGATTCTGAGCATTTTTTTCCTGTAACTCTATTAACCTAAATCAAGGACATGCATATGATCTTTTTTTTAACTTAAAAAAATTTATTAATTTTTAATTGAAGGATAATTGTTTTACAGTACTGTGTTGGTTTCTAACAAACATCCACGTGAATCTGCCATAGGTTTACCCATGTCCCCTCCCACTTGAACGTTCCTCCCCCTCCCTTGCCATCCCACCCCTTTAGGTTGTTACAGAGCCCCAGTTTGAGTTCCCGGGTCATATAGCAAATTCCTGTTGGCTGCCTATTTTACGTATGGCCATGTATGTTTCCACGTTACTCTGTCCATACATCATAGCCTTCCTTGCCCCTCCTCCCTAGCCATGTCCATAAGTCTATTATTCTCTGTGTCTGTGTCTCCATTGCCTCCCTGCAAGCAGGTTCATCAGTGCCATCCTTCTAGATTCCACATATATGTGTTAGTATACGATATTTGTTTTTCTCTTTCTGACTTACTTCACCATATGATCTTATACTGCTATCCTATGCTTTAATTTTATGGAAAGTTCACAACAATTTTTTTCCCACTATTGGTTTTGCAGTTTTACTATTTTGGATATTGTATGGCCTATTACTGTCATCTACCATGAAGCTACTATCATTTCTTAGAAGTTCTTGAGCCATGTTAGAATCAGATGGGGATGCTGTTAAAATGCAGGGTCCCTCACCCTACCCCAAAATTATGGTTCAGTGGGTTCAGGGTGGTGCTTTGGAATTTGCATTTTAATAAGCCAGCACATAATTCTGATATAGGTGTTCCTCAGAACACAGGTTGGGAAACACTGCTCTACAAGTTTATAAAATAGTAGTTCTAAAAGGCTTTTTTTAGAACAATATTTCAGCAGTTAATAGAGAAGCCTAGAAAGCAGGCTACATTTCGATGGGCATGAAATTACTGAGAAAGGCAGTCAGTTGGCACAAGTGAGAGTGCCCTCAGAGGGCTGCTGTCACATTGAGCTTGCCTGTCTTTTTTTGGACCCCACACATCTTGTGGGATGTTACAAAATCGATGCTGGATTATGCCTCCTTGTTTATTCACTACTGGTAAGGAAATATGGGCCTCTAAACACTGCCTGGGTAGTCATATGAAATATGCCATTTGTTACGATCCTTAGTGATTTCAGAAACCACAGACACTCAGTCTACAGAATGTGGCTCCTACGGCCTCCTCACTTGGTGCTTCTACCCCTCTTTTAGTGTACCCTCTATAATCAGAGTTGGGTTTATTAGATCTGGCACACACACAAGAAAATCAGTAAAACCATAAAAGGGGATTAGAGTAAACTTGAGACTCTCAATACACGGAAAGAAATTCCCCACAGACTGTATACGAGTTGTAATTCTCAGAAGCAGTTTTTTAAAAAAGACATACTTTTTCTCACTTCTTATTTTAAAACTAAATATTTGAGATTTACTTATTTCTTCCAGATTATGCCTTCTTTTCAAGGCATTTGTCTTTCTTTAACAATCAGGAAAAACATCTAAGAATTCCAATATCACAAATTAAGTTTATGACGGTCTTAATTATTTGTGCATAATGCAATACTTTTAAGACAAAAGTTGCATGAGCCAAAAGCACACAGTATAAGGAACTTCTGGGTGTGGGTAGTAGTCAGTACAATGTGAATACTAGTTAACGGCGGTGGGGGTGTCAACATCTACTATCATAAGAATAAGCAGGAAGCCTGGGGTAAAAGGGAGCAACCAGTAATGATGTGGAAAAGCCTCCCAATGCAGCCCAATCCATTACTGGATTAGCTTGAAAATGGCCATTGTGATGAACAAATGGATCTGTTACTCAAAATCAGAAGAGTTCACCTCCCTTTGGGACTCTTTGAATTGCTTATCACACCTCAAATTCAAAGCCTGCAGTCCTTGAACTTTAAAAGGGTTTATTGTCTTACTCTGAATTCTCTCACCATTCCTAATGCTTTAATATAGTATGGGTTTATTACATCCTTAATTGGAGGGAAGGAGATAGGTTTTATCCTCAGGCCATTAGGATCTGGTATTTATAAAAACCAACTGTTCATCATTACAGTCAGAGAAGGTGATGACGATGATCATGAAGATAATAGCCACTATTTGCTGACATCTTCTTAGATAGCAGAACTTAGTTAAGCAAGGCTAGTGCTAACTTTTACAGAATTTTATGTACCTTTATTAATGGTGGTTGATGTCCGCTTAGGGGGGTGTATGACCTAAATAGCAAAATTCAGGCTGAATTTCAACCTCTATACCCCCCTTAGCTGAGTGCTCTTGGGCAGTGAACAACCTGCTGGGTGGCCCTGTTGTTAAGCGTGACATCTCTGGAGAAGAGGAAACTGAAGCTCTGCTGCTAAGTCACTTCAGTCATGTCCGACTCTGTGCAACCCCATAGACGGCAACCCACCAGGCTCCCCCGTCCCTGGGATTCTTCAGGCAAGAACACCAGAGTGGGTTGCCATTTCCTTCTCCAGCGCATGAAAGGGAAAAGTGAAAGTGAAGTCTCTCAGTCGTGTCCCGACTCTTAGCAACCTCATGGACTGCAGCCTACCAGGCTCCTCCGTCCATGGGATTTTCCAGGCAAGAGTACTGGAGTGGGGTGCCATTGCCTTCTCCGAACTGAAGCTCAGGGAAGCTAAATAACTTGTGCAAGACCATTCAGCCATTGAGTTGCAGTTTCTGGACTTCAGCTAAGGTCTGATTCCAAAGTCATTGCCCTTACCCCATCAACTCTCGGCCTAGACCAGAGAAAGTCTTTGGTACAGCCCTGTATGATTTATTACAGTAAGGAGAAAACACGGCATCCAACACACTATATTTAACTAAATTATAATTGGCTAAGGTATGTACCAGGTGAAGCAGTTGGTAAAGAATCTGCCTGCCAGTGCAGCAGACACAAGAGACACGGTTCGATCCCTGATTTGGGAAGATCCCTTGGAGCAGGAAATGGCAACCCACTCCAGTATACTTGGCTGAAAAATCCCATGGACAGAAGAGCTTGGCAGGCTACAGTCCATGGAGTTGCAAAGAGTCAGACACAACTGAGCACGCTCACACACACACACGCACACACACACACAAGGATATAGTCACAATTGCAATAAACCTTAATGCAAGGTGGAGACCTTAAATTACTGAACTCTCATGCTCTTGAGTTGTATGACTACAGAAATTATTGTTTTTCATTATGTTCATTACAAAGCATTAGCTTCCACTTTGCGTGATGTCCAGGGATCTTTAGGACTGGTCTCTCCTTGAATCTCACACCTCATCTCTTGCTAGCCGATCCTGCCAGGTTCCCATCACTAAGAATAAGTGACAGCTTCTAGAATGCATTGCATGCCCAGTCTGTCAGCCTCAGCCCTTTGCAGGTTATTTTCCTTTTTCTTTTTTCAGAATATCCCTCTTCACTTCACCTTCATCACTGCCATTTGTCCTTCAGAATTCAGCCCAGACGCAGATACTCCAGGAAGCTTTCCTGCTTCCTACCCCCAATGTAGAGCAGGTGCCTCTCCAGAGTGTTCAGTCTCCTTACCTCTGGTTTTCAGTTACATTCTGGCAGGCGATCAGAGGGAGGGAGCGGTGTGAGGTCTGCTTATTTGTTCCCGACTCCCTACCTGCTTGGTCACTGCAGGTTGACCGTGCCCTCCATCCACGGCCCCAGCTCCTGTCGGGCGGTGCTTTGCATACAGCCCCTAACTGGTCTCTTCAACTTCCACTTCAGCCAGAGGGGTGTTGTGCCTCCTCCTGGTTTCTGGCCCCGGAGCACTAAAATGCCTTTCCTAACCATGCCCACATCTGTGTAAACAGTCCCTTTATTAACTCCCTTCAGTTGCCCAGCTGGAGGTGCCCCTGTTTCCTGCTGTGACCATGCCTGATCCACAGCTGATCCCATCTGGTGTCCAGGAGGCTTCATGCCTGTGCCGGCTCTAGGCCCCTGATTAGTCCTTAAGAAAAGCAAGATCTTTGATAATGGGGATTCAGAAGACCTTTCAAATAAAGTCCAACATGACCTCCCCTATGATTATCTGATACCCAATCTCTTTCCTGGGTCTTACACCAAAAAAATCTTAAATTGCCTACAGGCAACCCCTCCCCCTTCAGCTCATGACTTTGACCAAAGTGATTGCTTTACAAACTTGCTTCTGAGTTCATTGATTCTTCCAGCTTCTTTAGGTTTTTTCTTTTCATTCACTTCCCCTCACATGTCATTCTTGCTACCTCAGTCCTTCTCTGCAGTCCTTCCACAAGTTCCTCTCTCCCTTCTTTAGCAGGGACTCAGCCCTCCTGTCACTCTCTCCCAGCTAGAAGGAGAATTTTCTTTCTTTGAGTTCTGTAATGCTTGGCTTCTCTATACCAAACTCTACACTGAGTTGTCAAATTTGTAAAATGCTTTATCTCACCACAAGATGGTAAACTCAGGCTCTCTCTGAGCTGGGCTTCGTGACGCCCTCAGATCCAAACGCAGTGCTTTATAGCCTACATGTGCTCAAAATTATGTGTGAGATGACTGGATATGGCTGCTAGATCAATAGAGGAACATTCTTTATTGCTTTAAGGTATCTGTGCCTGATATTATTCACCACCTTCTCAGTGAGTAAGACTAACATTTTCAAATTTCATCTTTTATCAACATAAATGTCGTCAAGTCCTGGTGCAAAAAGGAATACAGTGAATATATAACCATTTGTATTAGCATTCTAAGACTTTTAAGTTGATAAATGTAATAATTTGGGTTCCAATTACACTAGAGAATTTAGTTTAATATTTCATAAACTGAATTATTTTCAGTTTATTTCACAAATAAATGAAATATTCTGTAAACTGAATTATTTTCAACCAACTGATAATTTTAAAAAGGAACAGTTGCTGGTTGGTAGAGAATGTCTTAGCCAAACTGTGATGCTTTGAATGAAATAATGTGTTAATTAGCAAGTGAGAAAATACTTAAATATCCTGTATGCATTACATGCAAGCAAGATAGTTTTAGGCACATGATCATTTCCTCATAGTCTCATTCGACATGTTCTTTTTCAAGTGGAATATGATCATCCTTAGAAAGAATTAGTTCCCCATTTTGGTCATGAAGAGACAGCAATATCATATGAGAATTATTGCTCACCAGGACGTGCTATGGGCAATAGACCTATTGAAAGAATGCGTGGCCAGTAACACTTATGCCAGACATAGTTATTTTAAAAAACTTTTTTTTAGAACCCAGGATAGCCACTGGAAAAAAAAATTAGTCTTTCTCTTTTTTTGCCTTTTGAAACTATTTTTAAATTAATCCTATATGTACAAATAGCCTGACTTTTAAGAATTACCTGAAGTTGACTCTGATTCCTAAATTAAGGTCCTAACAGGCAGCTAGTTTAAAGTGCTGCTGAAATTTCCTTCCTAAAATCTTTTCCTTGGACTTTTCCCTGGGATCCACTTTCACTGGCAGTGAAAATCTACAGTGAAGTCTTCTTTGCTCAGCAGCATTTCTCTATCAGTCTTCATCTTTCATTTTCCAGTAAGCCTATCATTTTCTCTGGAGTCTCTCACAATCATTGTAGGCATGTGGGTCTGTGGGCATGTTATCCCAGCCACTTCATGTCTCAAACAGTTCCTTTGACTATTTTGGTCACATACACTTCAAGTGAAGCATTTGCACCTGCCTTGAGATTTGGATCTACGTTGAGAAGTTCTTGTAGCTAACTCCCAGTGTCAGATTCAGAAGGAGACATGTGCTTAAATATTACCTAAATCCCAGCCCTCCAGGACCAGTAGCACTTGGGGAAGATGTGGTGTCCCGAGTGCTCTACCTGCTACATAAAGGAAGCAAGGACTGTGTTTATGGAAAATTTAAATTTGCAAACAGCATACTCCCTTTAAGAAAGCTCTTAATAGATGATTGCTAGCAGAACACAGATCATTTTGTTAGCATTGGTTGTCGATGATTCTTGAGCAATTGCCTTGCATACTCTCCGCTATGCCAAGTACTAGCCGCCATGGGGCACACTAGAAAATGGGAGGTACTTCTCATCACTGAAACCTCAGATTAAATGCCACCTCGAATGTGCAAGCTCTTTCCTGACCACTTACATGCATGTGCACCAACCCCAAGTCACTCACTCTCTTCATCATAACCTACCACTATCTAACAATATATTTCATATATTGTTTCTGTTACTAGCCTTAATTTGGGATTGACAATGGAAGATCCAATTGACTAGTCATCAGACAAGAAGGGAAAAAAGCCAGATTAGCTTTAATAGAATTTGTTTATAAAAACTATATATTTTATTATTTCTTACCCTGACAGTGCTGTCATGATGGACAAATACCCCATCTGAGCTAATTATTTAACCTATATTAGAAAAGAGAAATGATGAATGGGAAGGACAGGTTGTGTTCATATGTTCAAAGAGGTACTATCCAAATTTAACAGTAATTAACAAATTTCATTACTTTCAAGGTGCCATGAATATCAAACATTAATGTAAATAAATAAATATTGTCATACACCTCAGAAATCAGATTTTTTTACATGAATTGGAAGAATGAATCTTACATAGTTTGTAAAACAAATGATTCTTCAGTTCAACATATAAACTTCTGACATCATAATCAATCTTCTAACTCTATGGTTCTGTGTTATCATCCGTACTCTACTTCAGTGTGAAATGAATCCATTAATTCAACAAAAATTTACACACTTCATACTAGGTATGCCTGATCTAACAATAGTGAACAAAGCAAAGACGCTGACCTCATTGAGCTTTCAGTTGAATGGTAAAGAAAGACATTAATCAGGTAAATGCCAATAATCATCTTTGAATGATGATATCTGAGAAGAGAAACATACCAGATGCTCTGAGAATATATGGCAGACAAAGTCAGTTGGGTCTGGGTTTGGGAGAAGTCTCCCAGAGGAAGCCACGTTTTGAGTTGAAATATGAAATAATTAGTTTTTAACTAGGTGAAGATTTAACTGTGGAGAGTGGAGATAGAGTGTGTGTTCCAGAGAGTGGAAAAATCATGTTCAAAAGAGTGGGGTAGGTTTGTTTTTGCAGCTGTTAAGCGTTCAGGAAAACACATATTTGCACTACATTGACTTTTGCTGGCAAATAGCTAAATATACTTGGTTTGTGATTGTTTATAAAACTACATCTCTAAAAGTTTGTGTGAATAACATACCATGAAACAAAGGAGTTAGGAAGCACAGTGCTGAGTATCTGGATGAACTTTAAAAAACTGCTAACCAAATGCTCTTTTCGTGAAATATATTCCTTTTGCAAATCTCAATGAGGGCTTTCAACACTTTTCCATTATCATATCTAAATTGTGCATTCTTTTAGGGACAAAGGGGGAAAGCTTAACCAGATTCATAATTTTTTAGCCACTTTCCAAGTATACTTATTGGGTCTGGTTCACTGTACAATTCTGACTTTTGATCATTTGCCAAATGAATAATGAAAAATAAATGGCTTGAATGTTCTATTACCTTCAACAGTTATAAATCAAGATGGCCAGCCCCTCATAGAAGGAAAACTTAAAGAGAAGCAAGTCAGATGGAAGTTCATCAAAAGGTGGAAAACCCGTTATTTTACACTGGCTGGAAATCAACTTCTGTTTCAAAAAGGAAAGTCTGTAAGTCCCTCTGCCATCTTTTACGCGTTTTTAAAGTCTTGATCTTTGCCAACCTGATAGGCATTTTGTTTGGAGTAAAATGGCCAATAATTTTTCCTTCTCCATTTTACAGTTCTACAGTGTCATTTTATTATATATACCTTTTTGACTGTCTGTTCTATTCGTTCCTAAATAAGTTGGTTCACTGTCCTTCACAGTTGATTATGGAAGGGTTTTTTTGTTAACGTAAGTTTTAGAAGATGAACCACAGAAGGTCTACCCAGGAATCTTGACTTGAACCCCGTGCATTCTGTTTCCTTGTGGATCACCTACATAAATGTGTGGCTTTCTCTGACTTCTTTTACGATTGAAGGCTATATTTGGATGTGGGGACCTGAAGAAGGGGAATAGTAGGCAGGGAAGAAAGAGAAAAGGTTGATTTATTTTAAGTACTTTTTGTGTAGTCAACCCAACTCAGTTTTGCTTGGGGAAAATATTACTGTCTTTCATTTAATATTCAGTTAATGGATAGAACAAAATTCTGAAAGAATTAATAAATATTCATTTAATATAATTTTCAGTCTTAAGTAGGAGTAAATATCTGTATTCTGAATTTTCAGTGAGAAACTTGTGAAATAACATTATATTGCAATCAACAATGCAAAGTATCCCTTTCTTTCCAAATCAGAGTTATTTATCATTAAACTCTTCTCACTCAAGATTGGGGAACATGAAATCTTGATGTACTTCTTGGCTATTTTGAGATATAATAATAATAACTTCTCAGTGCTTATCATGTGCCACAGTGGATTATCTCTCACAATCTTCAGAACAATTCTTTGAGATCAGCACTGTTATTATTGCCATTTTATAGATGGGGAAACTGAGGCACAAAGAGACTGGTGGGCTTGTCTGAGGACAGAGCCAGTAAGGTGAAAAAGGGTAAAGCTGGAGTTAGACTCAGGCAAAGTGACACCAAAGTATGTTCTTAAATGAGTACACCATCAAGCTTCCCATGTACATCTAAAATACAGGGTTAGCAGCAAATCAAAGCGTGTCTGGATTAATTGATGAGAGTGTTAAATTACTAAAAAATTACATTTCACTAAGAGCACATGCACTGCATCTTTAGAATGCTCATTACCAAATTTGTTTAAACTTCTCAACAGAAATCAAATATGGTGTATCTGTATTATGATGAATTCTGATCAGTGTTCTTTTAGTTAATAAAGCTTCACATTAACTTTTTAAAGGAAAAAGAACATTTTGATGGCACCTGTTTTGAACTCATGTTACTTTCTTCATCTGTGTGTTTTGTAAAATATACAGATGGACTTTCCTGTGGCTAAAGATCTTTTTGAATGAGAAGTGTAATGGTGTGTTCAATTTGGAAAGTTATTGGAGGTGTAAGGAAGCATTTTTTTTTAGCATAGGTTCACACTGAAGCAACTTTAAAGTGTTTAAAATGACCATTTGAACTTCCTATCTTTGTTAAAGAAATCAGAATAGAAGTTAAGATGTAGTGATTTTTCCGATCCCTTGGGACAGAGTAGAGTTAGTGCGTAAGAGTGTTTTTCCTGAACTCAAATACTGACCTTTATACTTCTTGATTCAGAGCTCTTTAATAAAAGTTAAAGAATAAGCTATTTTATGATTGGCTAACTTATTTGACATCTTTATCAGGAGATAACGATTTGACATTCCAGAAGTCTGACAGATCATTTGGCTCAAATATTAGGAAATACCATACTATAGCAAAACCCCTCTCATCCTCAGGGACACTGTAGCCTTGCAGTGGTCAGCAATCCAGCTGCAGCTTCTGCCACATCATAGAGGGCCTTTCTTGTAAGTGAGGAAAATGTGCATTTTAAAGTAAGAACTAAAAGCTTTAGTGTTATTTTTCACTTTTGCCTTCTAAGGTCTTCATCTCCACCAAACAGCTAGGTAATGGTTTCCTTTGATTTCTTGTCTGTTTCTATCTTAGATAATTCACTGTCCACTGGTAACCTTTTTTTCTTTCTTGTTCACTTCCTACATGTATCAATTTTCTACTATAATCTAATTTAAAATAATTTTATTACTGTCAGATACTTACTATAGACCAAATTAAACTAACAAAGTATTGCTATTATCTTATAGAGATATCTTCACTTTTTATTCTGTATATCCCCTTAAAAAATTTTGAAAACTCTGCCTAACACCTTGTAGCATTTTAATTTACATAAATACTTTTATCATAAGTTTAAACAGTTGCACAAACCATACTTTCTATTGAATTTTAAATATTGTCACTTTAAAATTTAAAAATCACATCTCTCCTTTAAATGCAACCAATAGAATAAAAAATACCATTGCAATTTGAAACCTAACACTATCCATTTAAAAAAATACACAAATTAGCTCTTCTTTAATTGATGTGTTCATGTTGTTTCTTTGAAATCACATTTTTGTTCTACCATTCCCATAGCATTTTATCCTGATCACCTTATCATTTTCGACTGCAGTAAAAACTATGTATATATATTTAAATTTAGTGATTTTAATTTCTTGTGACCGTCAGTCTCAAAGTGTTAAGATCTTTTATTAACTTTTAAAAATATGTTACTTATGAAAACCTATAAGTATAATACTAAAGTAATAGTTATTAAACATTAAAAGTTAAATGCTTTTTAATGTTTGGTTGAAGGACACTTCCCTTACATCAGTATTTTTTTTAATTGAAGTATAGTTGATATACAATGTTGTGTTAATTTCTGCTGTAAAGCAAAGTGATTCAGTTATACATTTATTTATAATATATATCTATATATACCTTCTTTTTAAATATTCTTTTTCTACAATGTTTTATCATAGGATATTGAAGATAGTCCTCTGTGCTGTATATATGTCCTCTGTCTGCTGTATCCTGTAGGACCTTGTTATTTATCTGTTCTACATGGAATAGCTTACATCTGTTAACCCCAACCTCCCACTCCATCCCTCCTCTAAGCCCCTCCCCTTTGGCAACCACAGGTCTGTTCTCTATGTCTATGTCTGCTTCTGTTTTGTAGATATTAGATTCCACATATGATAATTCCACATACCGTATGATAAGTGATATCATATGGTATATAGCTTTCTATTTCAGACTTATTTCACTTTGTATGATAATCTCTCATTGCATCCATGCTGCAGCAGATGGCATTATTTTGTTCCTTTTTATGGCCGAGTAGTATTCTATTGTATATATGTAACATATCTTCTTTATCCATTCATCTGCTGATGGACATTTACATTGATTCCTTGGCCATCTTGGCTCCTGTGAATACTGCTGCTATGAACAAAGGAGTGCATGTATGTTTTTGTGTTATAGTTTGGACCACATATACCCCAAGAGTGAGATTGCTGAGTCATATGATAATTCTGTTTTCTGCTTTCTGAGGCACATCCATACTGTTTTCCACCGTGGCTGCACCAACTTACATTCCCACCTACAGGGCCGGAGGGTTCCCTTTACTCCGCACCCTCTCCAGCTTTTCTTATTTGTAGACTTTTTAATGATGGCCATTCTGACTGGTGTGAGGTGGTACCTTATTGTAGCTTTGATTTGGTGTTTTCTAATAATTAGCAATGTCGAGCATCTTTTCATGTGCCTAGTGGCCATCTGTATGTCTTCTTCGGAGAAATGTCTATTTAGGTCTTTTGTCCCTTTTTCACTTGGATTGTTTGTTTTGTTGTTGTCAAGTTGTGTGAGCTATATGTACATTTTGGAAATTAAGCCCTTGTCGGTTGCATCATTTGCAAATATTTTCTCCCATCCTGTAACTTGTCTTTTCATTTTGTTTATGATTTGCTTCGCAAAAGCTTGTAAGTTTAATTAGGTCACATTTGCTTATTTTTGTTTTAATTTCTATTGCCTTGGGAGAGTGACCTAAGAAAATATTGGTACAACTTATGTCAGAGAATGCTTTGCCTATGATCTCTTCTAGGAGTTTTGTGGTGTCATGTCTTATGTTTAAGTCTCTAATCCATTTTATTTTTATGCATAGTGAGAGGGTGTGTTCTAACATCATTGATTTACATGCAGCTGTCCAACTTTCCTAGCACCACTTGCTGAAGAGACTATCTTTTTCCCATTGTATATTCTTGCCTCCTTTGTTGAAGATTAATTGACTGAGGTGTGTGGGTTTATTTCTGGGCTCTGTTCTTCTGACATCAGTATTTTGAATTGCTCTTTTTGTTTGATGCTCCTGAGATTTTTCCAAGGTGGACAATACACTACAGAAAGTTTGGGATGAGTGAAAAAGATGTTTTTCCATTGCAAAGTGAAAAAAGGATGATTATGAATGGGCAGGTAGGGAAAGGAGGGTTGGCAAGATTCTCGACCACAGGTACATTCTCCAGTAGACAAAATGGATTCAGGGATGTTAAAGATCTGAAACTGCTTTAAAGAGTATCTGATTCCTTAAAAAATATCCATGCTAGCCCAGCCTGACAACTCTGGTGCTAGAGAGATTCTTAAGTATCTGCTTTAATGCAAAGAAAATGTAACATCATTAAACATTCCTTCCCTTAATGTTTGTGGACAAATCATGCTTCCAAAGATTGAGAAAGTTTCAAAAACAGTTTGATCTACTTAAACATTGGAGCCCTGTGTATTCAATTAACACCTCTTTCTCAGAGGTAACCCAAAGAAAAATTCAATTTCAGGCCTCTAAAATTATCTCAAATTCTGAGTTAATAGTACCCCAAATTGTACAGCTACCTTTTGCTCTAACAGTGTTATTATCGATAGAAAATGGCATAAAGTCAAAGAAATATGAATCAAACATCTTCCCCAGTCCCACCATATAATAGTTTTCTATAAATTGGCTATTTTGTTTTAGCTTAAGATAGTACAACAAAAAACCAGCTGGTCACTTCTTCAGTTGTTTTCATGACTATTCGAGGCCTTAGCACCCAAAATAACAAAGGTCTCAAGTCACGTGAAGTGAACCGATTCTGATCCTCTTGGAAAATTCTCCAGGAGCCAGAGATCTTTCCATCCTCTGGAAGCCAGCTCATGTTCTTTCCTTCCCATGCATTTCAGAAAGATGATCCTGATGACTCCCCAATAGAACTCAGCAAAGTACAGAGTGTGAAAGTTGTGGCCAAGAGACGCAGGGATCGCTCTCTCCCCCGGGCTTTCGAAATCTTCACAGACAATAAAACCTATGTTTTCAAGGCCAAGGATGAGAAGAATGCAGAAGAGTGGCTCCAGTGCATCAATGTGGCAGTTGCCCAAGCAAAAGAGAGGGAAAGTAGGGAAGTAACCACGTATCTCTAGGGATTTGCAAGCCGATCTCATACCAGTTGTATGCAACGGACATGGCACTATAATCGCCAATGTCAAGAAAAAGAAAGAAATTCACCAAGTCATGCTGTCTTTTACTAAACACCAATGGAAAAGTTTTCCCCAGGAAGCAAGACTAAAAGTGGCAGGATCCTGATATGTTTCAGATCCATATGGCATTGGCATTAACTCCAGAACAGCTTTGTAAGGCATATAAGAAAAGGAGTTATGGATGATATGGAGCCAGAAAGGGGAGAGAAGGGATCTAGAAACTTCTGTACCTATGACATTGTACATTATAAGAAAACAACTTTAAAAGATACCTGAACTGCCTGTCCTAAGGAAAGATTAGGCACTTCTGATGAAAAGCAGTCAATAGTATTAAAAGGAAAAAACCTACAAGGAAAAGTCAAATTGATGAACACTGAGGAAAACCATACAACTTACTTACAGACATATAATTACATTTATCCTCTCCTAATGCAAAGGAGGCTAACACTTGGTAAAATGGTTCTCAGATTAAGCCAATTATGTAATTAAATATCTGTCCTTCATAACTCCTTATCTGATTATTCCTTTTAGGTTCATATAATATGATCTAAAGTTTAGTTCCTTGGCTATATCTCCTGCCAAGGCAGTAAGTGTAAGGTACAATTAAACACAGAAGACCATTTTCCCCATCTTCAAAATATATGCCATTTCTGTTAAATTTTGAGATTTTAAAGTTCTATACTTTCCTTCTTTTCATTCAATATTTTAATACCTCCAAATTATAAACATGTGTTTGTTTTTGCCATTACCCATAATTAAAAAGAATTAAATCATGGTAGGTAGAATTCTAGAATGGCTTTCATGACCCAAACCCTGGCAAAATCTCTTCCCCTGAGTATGCTGGAACCTACAGCTTCTAACTAATAGAATATGGCAAACAGGATAGGATAGTCTCTCCCATGATTATGTTACATTACATGGCAAAGGAAGGAAGTGTTTCAGATGTAATGAAGGTCCTTAATCAGATGACTGAGTTAACTGAGAGGATATGGTCTTGGGTAGGCCCGACCTAATCAGATGAGACCTTTGAAAGTGTGAACAAGTCAGAGACTCTCTGTCTCCCACTGACCTTGAATAAGCTGCCATGAGTTCTATAGCTTCATGGAAATGAATTTTGCCACAGGCAGTGTGAGCAGCTTGGAAAAAGATCCTGAGCCTCAGATAAGAGGTCTTTCGCCACCAACACCTTGATTGCAACTATGCGAAACCTTAAGCAGAGAACCCAGCTACACCATGCTTGGACTCCTGATCCATGGAAGCTTTGTGATAATAAATATGTGCTGTTTTAAACTATTAAGTGTCTGCGGTAATTTGTCATGTAGCAATAGATAACTAATACAAAAGCTAACTTATAATACACATACAGATTTTTTCCTTGAAATTTATTAAACACAGTCTAGTATAGAAATGTGGAGAAATGATGTTAAGTACTCAGTACTCTGAATTCTACCCTGACTCTATTGCTAACTCACTAGGATAGGAAGAACAAAGGGGCCAAGTTTAAGGAAGGGAACCATTTAATTTTAAGTTTAAATGTAAAATTTGAGAGTATTGTGAGTCATGGAAGTTCTTACAAGTTGGAAATAAGTTTGGGAGGTCAAAATTAGGGCTCATCATGTATATAGCTGGTCACTAAAGATGTGGAGTTAGAAGAAATTACTCAGGGAGAGTTAGACAACAGAATTAACAAGAGCTTCCTTGGGACACCCAGCATTTAAACAAAGGGAGGCTGATTAGTGTTCAGAGATACTATAAACCAGAGGAAATAATGTCACAAGAGTCAAGGTTTTCAAGGGGAAGAAAGAGATCAGTCATGTGAAATCCTGAAGAGTAATTGCTTAAGATAAAGAATGACTTTTGCAACTAGGAAGCAACTTGTGTCATTGGCAAGAACAATTTCATTGGAGTGATGACATGAAAGTCAAATTTCAGTGAGTTGAGGAATCAACAAGAGGTTAAAAGTTTAAAACAACAGTTGAACTCCCCTTTCAACAACATGAGGCTAAGATGGAAAAAAGTGGTCTTGTTGTTTGTTTTAAGGATGCATTAGACCTAAAGGAAAGAAGTTTAAAACACAGAAAGAAAGAGGAAAAATAACTTTGCTTGAGCAAAGTTTCTAGAAGTGAAGAAGGATGAAATCTCCTTTATTCCACAACAATTTATGGGAACTGCTACCAAGCATCAGGTACCATGGTGAGCCTAGAAATATGAAAATAAAAGATCCAGCTCCTCCCTTCAAGGAGTTTACAGTGTAGTGGAGAAAAGAGACATGTACAACAAAAATTGAAATGCTGTGTGGCCACGTGCCTTGATGGAGGTATGCACAGGGTCCTGAGGAAACACAGGAGAAGACACCCTTGTAAGTGACTTGAAATTCAGCTTGGCCTCCCATAACTGTTCCCCAGAAGTGTTAGAGAATGAACTTGTCTTAAAGAACTAGTAGGAGTGTTGTGGGCAGACAAGAAGCAAATGACCAGTAGAGGGAACCATCTTGCGAAGGCCAAGGAGGAAGAGGGAACATGGTCCATTTGTAAAACAGCAAGTCCTCAGCTGGGATTGGGACATAAGGGGCCTGTTGGGAGTGGTACAGAATACGCCTGTAGGCCTGCACGGTCGTAGCATGTAGGGCTCGGGTCCATGCTAAGGATCTTGAACTTTTTCCTTAAGATGGTGAAGCGTATTGAAAGGTTTTAAGATTTGTATTTAGAGAAAAAATCTTGATCATGGTATAGAGAATGGATTGTGGCAGGGAAATGATTTGGGGGGGTTCTTGGAAGGTGGTGGGGCTTCCCTGATAGCTCAGTTGGTAAAGAATCTGCGTGAAATGCAGGAGACCCCGGTTTGATTCCTGGGTTGGGAAGATCCCCTGGAGAAGGGAACAACTACCCACTCCAGTATTCTGGCCTGGAGAACTCCATGGACTGTATAGTCCTGGGTCTCAAAGAATTGGACACAACTGAGCGACTTTCACTTCACTAGAAGGTGGTGAGGACTTAAACTGATATAGTAGCAGAGGGGTTGGAGGAGAATGAAAATGCAGGAAGAATATTGAATTAGTAAACTGGACAGGACACTAGTGGATTGGATGGAGCTGGAGTATAGAAATGGGAAGGAAAGGGTCTCTGATGACTCCAAGGTGCTTCGGGGAAGCCTGATGCTTGATGATAGCATTCATTGAGATAGAAAATTCCAAAGCAACAGTTTAAGAGGTGGGGCAGATGGTAAATTTAATTTTAATGTATACATTCAGATGGTAAATTTAATTTTAACATTCTCACATGGTGCTAGTGGTAAAGAACCCACCTGCCAATCCAGGAGATGTGGGTTTGATTCCTGGGCCGGGAAGACCCCCTGGAGGAGGGCATGGCAACCCACTGCAGTATTCTTGCCTGGAGAATCCCATGGACAGAGGAGCCTGGCGGGCTACAGTCCATAGGGTTGCAAAGAGTCAGACACAACTGAAGTGACTTCACGTATACAGAGTATATGTATTCAGAATCTAGCCAAGTGATTCACCTTGGACTAGGGGGACATATCCTTCTATGAAGTTGTGCAGGAAAAGGGTGAGAAAAAGAATAATTGTGAAAATTCTCTAAATAGTATTTTTAAATCTACTAGCTCGTTTATATGAGTCACCCTCATAACCTACCTGGTGAATAACCCTGCCTAGTTTAATCAATTAAGAAAAATTGAAATAGACAAATAGAAATAAAGTAGAATTATTGTTGAGACTTAATTAACTAGTTGCGTCTAGTTTAGAGCACAACTCTCAGAGCCTTTGAGCCAGTACGACCAGAGACCCAAGTGTGATCCCTGAGTCAGGAAGATCCCCTGGAGGAGGGCATGGCAGCCCACTCCAGTGTTCTTACCTGAAGAATCCCATGGACAGAGGAGCCTGGCAGGCTACAGTCCATTGGGTCACAAAGAGTCAGACACAGCTGAAGCAACAGAGCACACACATGCAAAGAATGATATTTCTGGTTTCAATCCATGATGCAATAATTCCAAATGCAGGCAAATTTTCCTGGGTTCAGAATCACACTAGGCATTTTAGAATCGTTGTTTTCTCACTGATATTTCTGGCATATCCGTCCCCCTTGCCAGTTGGCTTACCACAGACTGGCCTTTCCCAAGAGGGCTGCTGTTCCTGACACCAGTCTACGAAGAAACCACTTTCTAAACATGTTTAAACCTTTATATATGTTGGTATGAAGACAATTATAATCGTAGTCAGAAATTCAAGTGGTTTTCATTTTTACTTCATTGTGACTTTTTCATCCCAGATAGCTGTGGAAACATAAATGTTTATGTGTGAGGTTCTCATCTTGTTATTTCTTAAGAACTTGGAGTTTGGTAAAAATAAACGTTCAATATTTTTCTAACACTAGGTTTTCTAGAAAATCCTTGGCTGGTGATGTTGAGGGACATTTCTGGGTCATCTTCCATTTGCTTACTTTGGGGCTTATTTATTATGATTATGCTCAAACATAAATATAGATTACTTAGTTGAAGAAACATTCCCTACTTTAGGAAATAGTTCTGAGATGAGGTAAGAGAATATGTGAGATGAATTCAAGGTGTGTTGCAGAGAAGTAAAAACCACAAATGCCCTAGTCAGAATTTCTAGTTCTCAAAAGCTAAGCTTTTAGATGAAAAACCCCAGATGTTGTCTTGTTCCAGAATAGTGCCAGGGTGTAGACCTCTTGGGGCTCTTCCTCCCCAGTGATGCTTCTGAAGGACAAAGGGGTTGGAAAATCAGGGAGATTCCTTCCAAGGAATCTGGTAATGTTAGCAGTCTGGAAAAAGCACAGGATTCGCACATGGACACATGAGGATTCAAGTCCTACTTCTTGCCCAGACTAAACTACCAACCTGAGAAAAATCACTCCTCTCTCATTTCTGGGGTGGGGATAATTTATCTATGGAGTACAATTGCCATGAGGCTTAAATGCCATGTAAAAGCCTCCGGCAGAGAACCTTTGGGGCTTCCCAGTGGCTCAGTGGTAAAGAATCCGCCTGCCACTGCAGGAGACTTTGGTTTGATCCCTGGGTTGGGAAGATCCCCTGGAGAAGGGAACAGCTACCCATTCCAGTATTCTAGCCAGGAGAATTCCATGGACTGTGTAGTCCATGGGGTTGCAAAGATTCGGACACGACTGAGTGAGTTTCATTTTCATTTCACAAGAAAAAAAGAAAACCTACCAATGAAATTATAACGCAGTGCCTTAATAATAGTCTAATGAATAGTGTTTTACTTCAAAAGGTCTTTTATTGATTATGAGGGATTTAGCAGGTTTTTTCTAACTTTAGGTACTGTGCATGGTATGTGATATGTAATCCTATAGATTGGTATCTATTCCAGTAACAGAGTGAAACATGGCTTTATTACATGTTGATGTCTTCCTTTCTTAGGCAAAACACTTGTTGGTTGCTTTGCTAGCCACCAAGTACAAGGCTGTAGGGCCTTGCATAACCTGGTGATAAAAGGATGAACAGGAGAAGGTGGAAACCTGTCCCATATGGAACTGTGGTCATTCCCCCACTGATGGCTCTTTGGCTAAGTAATGTCATGATTCATTCCAGTCCCCTTCTGTGCTTTTCTGTGTACCTGATAAATTTTTGTTTCAAAGTCAGATCATGGTATGATTTGTTAAGACATACTAACCAGCAGTTTATATACTAAACCTGTAGTGTTGACCATGTACATAATTCAGTTGAGGTTACAACACAAAGAGCTGGGGTCAAGTTCAAGTGACACCTGATCAGAGTCATTCCTGATGTATCATGATTGCAAACCACCACTGACTGTAAGACGCATCCCAATTTCAGAACTGATTAAAAATGGGAGGAAAAAAGTGAATAAATGATCAAAAGTAAGTACTAATTTAAAGGTTCCACAGTATTCAAAACTATATGTAAAAGTTTATTATGAACAATACATCATACAGCAAATGTAAGAATTTTAAAAATCTTTTAACATGCTTTAAAAGGCCCCAATGCATTAATTCTCAAAGGTATGAGATCAGCCATTCTTGTGCATGCTTATCCTCTCTATTAGTCATGGTTCTCCTTGTTCTATTCAGGTCCCCAAGGGATTGGATTGGTTAGAGTGGATCTCTATTCAGTCTGCTGATTCAAAGTGCTAATCTGTTCCAGATACACCTTCACAGACACACCCAGAAAACCTTTTACCAGTTATCTTATCTGGGCATCTCTTAGTCAGGTTGATGTATAAAATTAATCATTTGATGGAAACAAAGGTCGCTAATGTCCACACGCAAGCCGTGTTTCTGGTGTGTCCACTCCCTGAACGCTCCTTTATCCAAGTCCCCTTCCCCGGCAGGGATGCTCCATGAGGTATGGACCAAGATGGCAGGAGTGAGCGTCGGGGTACATGGTGCGTCTTTTACCCATTGTCACACATTGGGGAGCATGGGGGTACACTCGGGATGATGTCTGAACAGGAATCCAGTCCAGGAAGGAGGAACATATCCAGAAGAGCCCTAGCAGTCAGTCATGCCAGAGATGAGAGTCGGGAGGCAAGGCCTGGAGCTGAGTTGGGAGCTGGGGACCCAGGGAGGAGCAGGGGGAGGCATAGAGCAGTGTGGGGAGGACGGACGGTGGGCCGTGTGAACTGCAGGGCGTCAGGACGAGCCCCAGGGCTGGGCTTTTCCAGGCACCTGTCTGGGTGAGCAGGGTTCTGTGCGGTGTGCTTTGATGAGACAGGTTTCTGCCTGCTCCTGTCCATCCTTCTATCACCAGGTTACACAAGGCCCTACAGCCTTGTACCTGGTGGAACAGGCCACCAGCTCCGGCAGAGGCTTAAGCTCCTGGGCACTGCTCTGCGAACCCCGGCCTCACCAAGCAATTTCCATATTGACATTCTTCTCATTCTATATCCTCAGCCTAGCACATATTGAACTTGTCTACTTCAAAGGAAAAGCTTTCTGGGTGTATGGGGAGGGGAGCCAGAAATCCTAGAACTTTCTTGTGCGTTATTCTGTAAGATGATAATCAGACACATTGTGTTTACATAATTCCTGGTGCCTTTTTGAACCTTTTTAAAGCTTTAGTCAAATAGAAGGAAAATATACATCCTTTGTCTTTCAATCAATAAAAATGACTAGAATTCACATTAGTACTGAGAAGAAAAGGGAAACCCACTCCAGTGTTCTTGCCTGGAGAATTCCTTGGGCAGGAGAGTCTGGTGGGCTACAGTTCATGGGGTCACAAAGAGTCAGACACAGCTAAACAACTGAGAACCTAAAAGAGTTATAAAATATGCAAATAATGGAAAAATGGAAAATACTCAAACAAATGACAAATGTATTTGTTAATAGGAATTACAGACCTCACCAGAAACTTGGGAGGGGACAGATAATAGTAATAATTCTAATCTTTACTTTCAGAAGTTTTTTAGAATCTTTCTTCGCCTTGTTTTGTTTTTTAACCACCAGTCCACTTGCATCGGGATAATACACATTTGTCAGTGTAGTACACATTTATACACATCCACATCCACATATTCTTTTACACATGAGTTGTGACTGTAAAACAATTCTCACATGTAGCTTGTAGAAATCAGTCTTGTTATGTCATTGTCCCTGTTGCTCTAACTATCTACCTAATTAGGCTGGGACTTTATGTAATCAGAAGAACTTAGTGTGTCTTGCACTGTTCTTAATGGAAATTCCCTCATACACACTTGATAACCTCTGGGAATATTCTGTTCCTCCTTATTCAAAGCTATTGTAATATGAAGGAAATGTTCTAAATGTCTTTTCTGTTAAGAGAGAAAAGCAATGTCTGAGTAAGTCCATCTTTTTTTTTTTTAATTTAACCAAGAGCACAGTCTGGAAATGTCTATCTTAAAAGGTTAACCATGAAATATAATACTTAGGGTATGTGCGTTTAAGTGCTATTTTGAAACCATTTTAATCAGGATTCACTAAAACATTTCACAGAGGGATACCTTAAGCTTTTCCATGCAAACATCCCTTACCTATGTAATCATGTTCTTGACACCACTATACTATCCAGATATCCTCCTTTTATATCAGCCTCGAGTGAATATAAATCAAATTCCACTGCAGTGGATACTGTCATTGTGAGCTTCCTTGTCAGGAAGTCATTCACCGGCAGCATGTAAGACAGACAGGTAAAGTAGGCCAAGTTCTTCCAAGAAAGGGGGCTCAGCACTTATCATTCAGTTAACAGTATAATGGGGTGTTGGAGTCAGAAGAACCTTAGAGTACATGGGGTCCAACTTCCCTCTGCCGCAGCCATAGAGAAATCCCTTCCTTGTCATCATTGGCAGGTATCTTTCCAGCTGCTCAAACACTTCCAGGAACAGAAAATGCATTACTTTATCACTAGTCCACATACTTTTTAAACAGATATTTTCTGATCATGAAAATAATATTTATTGTATAAAATTGAGAAAACACAGAAAAAGACTATTAAAATACAACAAAAATTACCCATAATCCCCAAACCCAAAAACATCCAATGGAAATGTTTGGATGTGATTCCTATTAAGTTACTCATCCTTTGTATTGTTTTTTTTTTGAAAATTCCACCTTTTGGTAATTTCTAACCTTTGGTCTTAATCTCTCACACACAGCCAGACAAAATTTCTACTCCCTCTTCCCCAAGACAACCAAGTAGTTGATTCAAAGTATTCATCCAAAACCATGTATTGCTCATACAATACGTGCCAGATACTATGCCAAGGCATTGACTGATAAATTGTCGATGCTTTTAGGAGACTCAGTAAATAAGTACATATTTATCTATTAAGTAAAGCAAAGCAGAAAGCACCTCTTTTAAAAAAAAATTTATTGGCATATAGTTGCTTTCCAGTGTTGTGTTAATTTCTGCTATATAGCAAAGTGAATCAGTTATATACATATATACATATATATATGTATATATGTACTCTTTTTTAGACTTCCTTCCCATTTAGGCCACCTGAGAGCATTGAGTAGTTCCCTGTGAGAACTCTGAATATTCATTGGAAGGACTGATGCTGAAGCTAAAGCTACAATACTTTGGGCACCTGATATGAACGGCCAACTCATTGGAAAAGATCCTGATGCTGGAAAATATTGAAGGCGAAAGAAGGGGTGGCAGAGGATGAGGTGGTTGGATGGCATCACTGACTCAGTGGACATGAATCTGAGCGCACTCCAGGTGCTAGTGAAGGACAGAGAAGCCTGACGTGCTGCAGTTCATGGGGTCACAAAGAGCCGGACATGACCTAGCAACTGAATAACAACAACAATTTTCAGACCCTGTGCTAGGCATTGGGAATGCTGTGGTCATCAAGATATGCCAACCTTTGTGGAATTTATATTCTAGTAAAAGAGAAAGATGTTAAAGTCTTTCCTTAATTAATTATGAAATTGCTATATGACCAGTACTTCAAGGAAGCACAATGGATAGAGATCATGAAATGAAAGGACTGACCTCGTCAGGAAGGTAAGGACAGCTTATCTTCCTTATCTGACCTGAGATCTGAAGGACCAGCAGGAGTTAATATTCTGCAGGAGAGGTGAAGGAAAAGCAGAAGAGAAGAGAGATCACAATCAGAGAAGACCACAGGGAGGAGAAAGTCACAGTCCACTGGCGTAATCAAAGCAGGCCAGCGTGTCCAGAAAATAGCAGAGAGGAGAGGAGCTCTGATAAGGATAGTGAGACGGGGATATGGGCAAGTCATGCAGGCCCAGAGGGAGAGCTATTGTCAGGCTGAAACTAGGGTGACATGATTAGATCAGCAGCTTTATAAGTCCCCCAGCTGCTGGGTGGAGAATGGGTTGTTGGGAAAGCAAGAATAGAGACTGGGAGAAAGACAGGAGGCTACTAATATAGTACAGGCAAGAGATTGTATGGAGCGGGTGGCACTGGAAATAGAAATGGACGGTTGGTGAGGTATTTTTGAAATAAAACTTACAGGACTTGGAGATGGATAGGAATCCACTCTCTGGATTCTGACACCACTCGATTAGGTGGGAGCACTGTTCTGTAAAGAGAACACTCAAGGAGGTCAGGCAGAGGGCAGGTCTTGTCTGCAGAGGAGGGGTGATGAGAGGGCGATGTCACAGACTTGGTGGAGACAGAGAAGGGGGCAGCAGACAATGTGGGGGGGTCGCAAACCCTCCTCTGGAGAGGAGGTGATAATATTCTGGGCCTTGAAGAAGGAATCCAATTTTCTTGTCTAGCAGACCTGTCTTTTCACACTCTCCAGTCAAAGAGGAGAGAGCCCATTCTAGTTTGAGGGAACCAAGTTGCCAAGGCTCAGGATTAAAGTTAAAGAGACAACATAAGTAAGCAAGAATGAGGACAGGATCACTTGTTTTTAATGACTTATTTGTGCCCTTGTTCCCAAAGTTATTTATGATTTTTTTTAACAACAACAAAAAAAAGTGTTGTAGATTTTAAAAATAACTGTGGTGGACACTGATGATGCTAGTCTGTTCAGACTGATCTCACAAATCACCCTGGACTGGGTGACATATAATGACAGCCATTTATTTCTCAGTTCTGGAGGCTGAAATACCAAGAATAAGGGGCCAGAAGATTCAGTGTCTGGTGAGGTTCTGCTTCTGGTTCACATATGGCCATCTTGCTGTGTCCTCACGTGGCAGATGAGGGAGGGAGCTCTCCGGGTTTCTTTTATGAGGGCACTCATTACATTCACAAGGGCTGTGCACTCATCTCCTGATTACTTCCCAAAGGTACCACCTCCAAACACCATCACAGCAGAGACTAGATTTAAACACATGAATTTCAGGGGACACAATCATTCCGTCTATAGCACTCATGCCTTACCAAGACCCTTCTCCAGCGAAGAACTTGGTGCTGCAGCACAAATTTGAACTAAGAGTCAGGCACAACAACAAAAGGAGGGTCATTCTACCTCCTGAGCCCTCCCTGGGGTCAGCTGAGGCTATCACTGGGGCTACATCAAAGCTCAACTTTTCCCCCTCCCCAATCTTGATTCTTCTCCACTTCCTCCCATAGGTGTTGATTCCAGGGGTACACCTTAATAAATATTCTAAACCTTAAATTCTGTCTCAGGGACCACATCCCAGAAAGTCCAGCCAGACTGAGAGTCAATAAAGGCATAGCACAGAAGGAAACAGGCAGGAGAAGCAGGCGGCAGGCCGACTATAGCTGATTAAATGGGTACTGTGAGGCTCTCCCCACTGCAAAAGGCAGATGGGGCTCAGAGCTGACTGCATGCTTCCACGCAGCCAAAATTAGGAGAGGCATTCACTCAGATCCATGAGTCACAGTTTCCCAGACTAAAAATAAGCCAGTCTCCCAGAGGAAGAAAATACTCCCAATATTGAGGCCCAAGAATTTTTTCCTGTGGGGCCTCCCCAAGAGAACTCTAATATAGCAACAACCTTCCATATGTCCCGCTCAGGGCAAGAGTATGTTTCACAAGGATGTGTAAGGGTACAAACACCCTCATGAGTTCAAATAGGCAAAGAATGTGATTTTCTTTATTACTTTGTGCATGCTTCAGCTGTGTCCGATTCTTTGAGACCATATGGACTGTAGCCCACCAGACTCCTCTGTCCATGAGATTTGCCAAGGCAAAATTACTGTAGTAGGCTGCTATGCCCTCCTCCAGGGCATCTTCCTGACCCAGGGACTGAACCCCTGTCTCTTATGTTTTCTGCATTGGCAAGTGTGTTCTTTACCACCAGTGCCACCTGGGAAGCCTGGTTTATTACTTTGTATTTTACTTAGTTTATGCCTTGAACTCTGGTCCCAATTCACCTGGTGAAAAAAAATGTCATCTTAGTCTAGTTGGGGGAAACTCAACTAGGAGTAGTCTCCATCTATTCAGGTTTTTCCTAGTCCCCCTTCCCCACAACATCCCCAAATGTATTATTTATGCAACAAGGTTCATATCCTAGTTCTTCACAGTCATGAGATTTTTAACCTCAAAATTGCTACTTGAGAGACTTAAAATCCTATTTTCTGAAAGTATTATCTCTGCTGTGAGGCTCACAAGTTCATTCTGAAATTCAGAGGCTGACAATTCACTGTTATTTTCTAAGGCAATGAATGCCTCCTGAAGCCTGAATGAGGAGGTAGGGGTGGTGGGGGAGGGCAAAAACCAGTCTCAGTGATTTTTAAAAAGCCTATCGGTTAATTGATTATAACATTCTGCATTGAAAACCAATAGTGCAACACTAGTATAAAAAACAAATAAAAATAATTTGGGTGAGGGGTTCAAACTATGAGGTCCAGACAGACAGTGTGCGGTAAGATGTAATTAAGTCAAAGATGCATTGATTAAAGTGTAGTTGATTTACAATGTTGTGTTAATTTCTGCTGGGCTGCAAAGTGATTCTTTATACATACATATACATCTTTTTTCTATTTTTTGCATTTTCCCATTATGGTTTATCACAGGATATTGAATCTAGTTTCCTGTGCTATATGGTAGGATCTTGTTGTTTATCCATTCTATTGACATATGTAATAGTTTGCATCGGCCAACTCCAAACTACCAATCTGTCCTTCTGCTACCCTCCTTCCCCCTTGGCAACCACAAGGCTGTTCTCTATGTCTGTGAGTCTGTTTCAGTTTCACAGATAGGTTTATTTGTGTCATATTTTAGATTCCACATAAAAGCGACATATAGTATTTGTCTTTCTCTGTCTGACTATTTCACTTAGCATAATACCCTCCAAGTCCATCTGTGTTTCTGCAAATGGCATGGTTTTGTTCTTTTTTATAGTTGAATACTATTACATTGTATACAGGTACCACATCTTCTTTAAGGGATGCACTTTAGAGTGGAGGAATGGATAGACTGTACAACTTTCAAGCAACCTTTCACAAGGGTCCTCCAATGGGAATTAGGATTCTCTAAGCTCTAAAGCAGATCAGTCCTGGGTGTTCATTGGAAGGACTGATGCTGAAGCTGAAACTCCAATACTTTGGCCACCTCATGTGAAGAGTTGACTCATTGGAAAAGACCCTGATGCTGGGAGGGATTGGGGGCAGGAGGAGAAGGGAACAACAGAGGATGAGATGGCTGGATGGCATCACCAACTCGATGGACATGTGTTTGAGTGAACTCCAAGAGTTTGTAATGGACAGGGAGGCCTGGTGTGCTGAGATTCATGGGGTCACAAAGAGTCAGACACAACTGAGCAACTGAACTGAACTGAACTGAAGATGTATTTATATAATATTATATTAGGGAAGAACTTTGTATATTCTATTACAAATTAATCACTAAAGGGATGTTGCCAGCAAGCTTAAATAATACATAAAGGCCTATTTCTAGGAACCCTGCCTTCCAATTAATGAGGATTATGCTAAAAGAATTTTGCTTAGCTCACAGAAAGTATCCCGACCAGGCCCACCTGTGAAGGACTGAAGGGAGGAAGAAATGAACACACCCCTCCTCCAGAGGCTGACGGGAACCAGGAAGTGTTTGACCCTACTCCCTCCCTTCCAGAGAAGCCTGAATTCTATCTCAGGCAAGATGGTTCTTTGGGGGCACAAGTCCAGTATCTTCTCAGTTTGCTAACTTTCTGAATAACGTGCTAGTCCTTGCATGCTAGACCTTGCCACAGCAACTTATCTCTTGATTTACTGGCCTGTTGTGTGGCAAGCCGTAAGAGCTTGGTAACAAGTTTTGGTGAGCCATCCAGGGGCCTTTCTACTCGTGGCCAGCAGTTTCAGGGACCACTTGTCTTGAGGATCTTCCCTTCAGAGTTCGCCAAAATGACACTGGCTGCCCCAGCACTTCGCGGTTGGAACAAAGAATCCTTTGGGCTCCGACAGGCTCCATCCAGTAGGGTAAGTCACTCTGGTGCACACAGCTAGAAACTTTTCTTCCTCTGTTTGGGGCTTTTTCTCCAGAACAAACCTATTTGTTTTGTGTTTAAGTTGGGTACCCTGTTGAAGAGAGGAAGGAGTTGTCGGACTTTTACCTGATGACTGGTGAACCAGTTCGTTTCTTTGGATGCTAGTATTTCTGTGTGCCGTTTGTGTTTTGTCTTGAATTTCTATCTTTAAAAATGGGGAATGTTTAAACTATCCTTAAAGAAAGTCCCCTAAGGCGCGTCTTAAGGGGTCTGATGACAACTATGAATCCATGGGTAGGAGGAAGATGATACTTTCTGTGACAGTTTGGCCACAATCCCTGTTAGGATCTCCAAGAGGGGTTGGGCAGGTCATCTTGGGACCCCGTACACCATGCGCTGCCGCCCTTGCTGTGTTAATTATGTATGGTCTCCTGTATCATGGGTACATGTAAAACTCCAAGACCAAGCTTGAGCGTTTATTTAGGGTTTTCTATTTGTTCTTTAGGTTTTTAGGTTTCATTTTGTTTGGTACTGTTTCTTCATTGATAGCCAAATCAGTTTTGTGATACTTAAAAACTTTTACTCATGTCAGATGGAGGAAAGGAACAAGAAAAAAACCTGTCTGTTCTTGTCCAAGAGTGAGACATTCTAAGAAAGAAGAGAACGTTTCCATTTGGTTCTTAAAATCACCAAAAGCTATAGATAGAAATAGAATTGTCTTTCCCATAAATATATTAAAGGCTCTAGCCATCTAAACAGATGACCTTGATTTGTCTCACTGCCAGAAACCCAATTTGAATCCAGTCTCTTTTGTAACTGGAGGGTTTTACATTGTTGTACCCGGTTCATGGCTAAAATTTTGGAATGGGAACTATGAGGTCTCTGTGTCTATACGTGTGTTATGGTGGCATTCCCAATAATAATTTGTAAAAGAACTCTATTTAATTAGCTTAAAGAAAATTAAGTGCTTATATAAATACTCAAGCATAAAAGAAACTGGCCGCAGTGAGTTTGAGGTTCATGTGATCTAGGAAATATTCAGTATTAATATCTAGTGTTAGCATAAGCTTGTTGGTTTGATACAGATATGTCTTTAGCCATCAACAATAAATATAATACTTTTAATATACTTAAGTTTACTAGAAATCAAACATGACCTTATTATGCCTGTTACAAAAGCTGTTAATTAAAAGAGAGCTAAATGAAGAATTTTGGATAAACTCTGTGGGAATAATGGTTTGGGAATATCTATCTAAAATAGTCTCTCCAGATTTTCATAACTTTAAACTAAGTTCTAAGATAAGATTAAACATAATTGAAAAAATAAATCTTAAAAGTGGCACAAAACCTAAATTTGCTCTCAAGAGGACAGAGGTTTCTTAAAATATTGAACTGCCTTTGGTAATAGATTGTGAGTTTCTTGAAGTGATCTGTATTTGCCATTGAGATCTTTTATCACTGGTTAAAACTTTTTGATATTTTTGACAAGCTTCCCAAAGATCAAGTTCTAAGTGAAGTTCATTTGACCTCTGGCTAACTTTGGGAGTTCCTGGAGGGTCCCTGGAACATCTCAAATTGTTTGCTTTCTCTCTCAGAGAGAGGAATATTAAACTAAGAGAGCTTATTTGGTTGAGTTGTTGAATTGCATAGGAGGCGTTGTCCAGTGAGTGGTGATAAAACTTCTCAGATTGTATTGCATGGATAAATTATTTTTTCTCTTTGGCTGTGTTGGGTTTTCATTGCTGTGCATGGGCTTTCCCTAGTTGCGTCAAGTGGGGGCTGTTCTTTGTGGTGCATGGGCTTCTCACTGCGGCGGCTTGTCTGAGGGCAGGCTCTAGACCACGCAGGTTCTGTCGTTGTGACTCGCACTCAGCACTTGCAGCTCGAAGGGCACTAGAGCTTAAGCTCAGGAGTTGTGGCACACAGGCTTAGTGGCCCCCTGGCATGTGAAATCTTCCCCAAAGGGATCCAACCCACATCCTCTGCATTGGCAGGCAGATTCTTAACCACTGGACCACCAGGGAAGTCTGGGTAAATGTCATTAATACACGCATTCTAGAAATTTATATGGAACTTCTAAAATTCTGATATATCCTGGTAAATGGTATAAGTCATTAATTATCTTAAAGTGTTTGTCATGGCAGTAATCAAGCTTCTGTTCAATTACATTGTAACCTCCATTGGTTGGTGCCAAAGCAAAAAAGGCATCCTTTTAATAGATCAATTGCTAGCTTTGGTTTTACAGTGGCTTTCAAGTGACTGTAGCTATTTTGTGAAGAAACAGGGAAGAATGGTGAAATCCTTTATGTGCAAGCATTTATACAATTATCAGAGAAAAGAAGGGAATGAAAACGATGATCTGTTGCTTCAGACCTTAACGTCTCTGGCTGTTAAGCCAATATATCCACGCCTTCTCTCACTTCTGCTCCTATCCAGCCCCAGTTCCTGACACAGAGGCTTAGGACTTCTGCTCCTTATAGAGGTCAATTAGAAAATTCTATGTTAGTTTCTAAGGCACTGGGACTTGGTCTGATATCGCCATCTAAGACCCAACAGGGCACCCAATTTGGGCCAAGAGCCACTTTCCAGACCTGGCAATTTCCCTTGCGCCAATATCTCTTAGGGGGCCTAAAAGCAAACAACTAGCCAGCTGGGTTTATCTTTAGTTGGAAATACTGCAGCCCTCCTTATAGGTATCTTCTACACCTGAAGGCCACTTGTCAGAACCCACAGCTGACCCAAATTAGAGCCCCAGTGAGGGAAGAAGGCCCTTATTCGAACATTACTTATTAGTGCATCTTGGCAGGGCTCTGAAAAGGAAAACCAAAGCAAAAGAGTTTGAATAAAATTCAAGAAGTTCTGCAAAACAAATGAAGACCTCTCTGAATTTTTGGAAAGGACTTATCAGGCCTACAGATGTCATACTGACGCAGGTCCCAAGGCCCCTGAAAATGTTAGAGTGGGAAATTTGACCTTTTGGGGCAAAATGCCTCAGATATCAAGAACAAGTTGCAGAAATTAGATGGTACCTTTAGAATGAACCCTTCTCAATTGGTAGATGTTGCTTTTAAAAGTATTCAACAGGGAACAATAGAAGAAAGAAGATGCAAGATGAAGCGCCAAGTTTTTGGCAGCGACATTGGATTCCCAGAGGCAAGTAACTGGAGAGATAAGCCACTATTGGGGAAGGAACAAGGACTTACTGTAAGGAGGAGGAACAGAGGAAAACAGATTGCCCTCGGCTAAAGCAGAAGACAACAAAAGACTTGAGCATCTCATGCAGGAGAAAGAGATCAACCCTCTGAATGAAGAGGCCCAGGGTCTCCCTTGGACTTGAGGTACCTAATTCCCTACAGGAGCCCAGGATAAAATGGACAGTGGGGAATGAGCTGATGATAGACCTCACCCTGAAGTTTTTCACTGCAATAACTTGACATCAGAGTTCCACCAGAACGCCTTAAGCCTATAGCTGGAGCTCATGAAAATCCCCCAAAAGGAGACAAGAGCCCTCTCCCCCCAGGGTCTTAAAAATAACCTAAAGACTGCTGTCTGTCCTCCCCAGATGCAACACAGAGGAACCTGTCCCACCAAGGACTGAAAACTAGACTTTACTCAGATGCCTCCAATTGCAAGAAACTTCAGATAACCCATTGGTGTTTGTGTGGGCACATTTTTAGAATGAGTGAAAGCATACCCACCTGGACAAAAGAATCTTTGAGGTGGTTAAAGCCCTCTTAGGGAAATTATCCACTGATTTAGATTAAGGCATTAAAGCTACATTCAACCTGAAAAGCACAATCAACAGAAAAAGAAACTAAGAAAATGAGCCGTACATTAAAAGAGATGTCTCTAAACAGATCAAGCGACTGATTTAACTTGGGATAAGGACTTGCCAGTTGCTCTGCTATGGGTTGATGGCTACCAGAAGCAGGCTTAAATTAAGGCCTATTAAAATATTGTATGGTAGGAAATTCCCTGGTGGTCCAGTGGTTAGGACTCTGTGCTTCTGCTACAGCAGGGCTTAGGCTCTATTCCTGTGTTGGAGAGCTAAGACCCTGCAAGCCACATGGCATGGCTAAAATAAGATAAAATAAACAATAGAATAATTAATAAGATAAAGTAGTAAAGTAAAATAATAAAATAAAATATTGTATGGTAGGCCATGCGAGGTGTCTGCCCAGGCAGAAGAATCTATAAATGCTAAAAATCCTAGCAGTCACCAGTTAAAAGTTTGAATACCGACTCAGCTTTGTTCATGAGTAGGCTAAAATAACTTTGTTTAGCTCAGAGGAACAGCCTGCCCAAGCCCACCTGAGAACAACTGCAGGGAGGAAGATTTAGCACATCCCTTCAGAGGCTAATGGGAAGCAGGAAGTGTTTGACTTGACTCTCCCTTTTCAGCGTAAAAGAAGCGTGAATCCCAACTTGGGCAAGATTATTCTCTAGGGGCAGGAGTCCACCATCTCCTTGGTTTGCTGACTTTTCTAGTGAAGTCACTGTTTCTTCCCCAACAGCTTTCCTCTCAATTTATTGGCCTGTAGTTCAGAGAGCCGGAGAAGGCAATGACACCCCTCTCCACTACTCTTGCCTGGAGAGTCCCATGGACGGAGGAGCCTGGTAGGCTGTAGTCTATGGGGTCGCTAAGAGTTGGACATGACTGAGTGACTTCACTTTCACTTTTCACTTTCATGCACTGGAGAAGGAAATGGCAACCCACTCCAGTGTTCTTGCCTGGAGAATCCCAGGGACGGGGGAGCCTGGTGGGCTGCCGTCTATGGGGTCGCAGAGTCGGACACGACTGAAGCGACTTAGCAGCAGCAGAGTGCAGAGAGCAGTAAAAGCTTGGGCTCATTTACAGTACTCCCATATTTCAGATATCTGCTTGCAAAAAGCAAAAAGTTCTGAAGGTTTTGCCTTTAAGTGGAAGCCCTTTGAGAAACATGAGGTGGTCAGCCAAAATGAAAAAGCCATTATGGAAGTTATGATCATTTTGGTGTCTGTTACCAATAACTAGGGCTTCCCAGGGGGCTCAGTGGTAAAGAATCTGCCTGTCAATGCAGGAGATGCATGAGACATGGGTTCTATCCCTGGGTCAGAAAGATCGCCTAGAGAAGGAAATGGCAACTCACTCCTGTATTCTTGCCTTGGAAATCCCATGGAGTAAGTAGCCCTGTGGGCTACAGTCCAGGTGGTCTCAGGCAGGCACACCACTAAGCCCAGGCAGTTTGTTTCACATTCCAGATCCCTGGCAAGGACAGGCTGGGAGTGGTGATGAGGGTGTAGGTTGAAAGTTCAAAGGCTACTGAGGTTACAGGGACAGTAGCAGAGCAGAGAGCCTCCACTTCAGTTACAAAGTTCAAGGAGGCAAGAAGCCCCCTGAAGATGGAATTAAAATAGCAGATGCCTCAGCGCTCTGACTGCTGACAATGCTGAAAACATGAAGAGTCTCCATTTTCTGTCTGGATTGCTGTGGAGCAGACACTTTCGGTTTATACCTGCAAGGAGAGATGGAGAGATGCTTTCTGTAAATAAGAATGAGTGACTTGAAGGTGATCTATTTAAATAATCGCCTTGGGTTGTCCTTACCTCTAAGGAAAACACACAGCCCCATCCAGCGGAATGTCTTTTGGTGTTATTAAAGGAGAGTGATACCATGGCTGTGAAGTTAGTCCCTGACTTTACATATATATGTACCTGTTTTATCTTGTTTTGCAAATACTGTTTGGTTTTTTGTTTGTTTGCTTTTTAATAAATCAAAGATCTATGGCAACCCTGCATCAAGCAAGTAATTTTTCTAGCAACATTTGCTCCCTTCCTGACTTTGTCACATGTTGGTAATTCTTGCCCTATTTCAAACCTTTTCATTATTATATTTGTTATGGTGATCTGCGATGTTACTATTGTAACACCTATCCACTGATGTTACTACTCTAATTGTTTGGGGGCACCACAAACTGTACCCATGTCAGATGACAAACTTAATCGATAAATATTGTATGTGTTCTGACTGCTCCACGGACAAGCCTTTCTCCATCTCTTTCCCTCTACTGGGGCCTCCCTATTCCCTGAGGCACAATAATACTGAGATCAAGCCAATTGTAACCCTTTAATGGCATCCAGGTGGTCAAGTGAAAGGCACACATCTCTCACTTTAAGTCAAAAACTAAAAATGATTAAGCTTAATGAGGAAGGCATGTCAAATGCTGAGACAGGTCAAAAGCTGGGCCTCTTGCACCAAACAGTTAGCCAAGTTGTAAAAGCGAAGGAAAAGTTCTTGAAGGGAATTAAAAGTGCTACTCCAGTGAACACATGAATGATTAGAAAGCAAAACAGCTTTATTGCTTAGATGGAGAAAGTAATAGTGGTTTGGACAGAAGATCAAGCCAGCCACAAAATTGCCTTAAACCAAAGCCTAATCCAGAGCAAGACTCTAATTCTCTTCAATTCTTTGAAGGCTGAGGGATCAGGAAGCTGTAGAAGAAAATCTAACAGGGGCTGGTTAATTAGGTTTAAGGAAAGAAGCCACTTCCACATCATGAAAGTTCAGGATGGAGCAACAAGTGCTGAATGGAGGTGTTTACACTAAGCAACAGCCTTGTATAGAAAAGCGATGCCATCTAGGACTTTCATAGCTTGAGAGGAGAAGTCAATGCCTGGCTTCAAAGGACAGGCTGATTCTTCTTGTTAGGGGCTTATGCAGCTGGTGATTTTAAATTGAATCCAGCACTCCTTATCATCCTGAAAATCCTAGGCCCTTAAGAATTGTGCTAAATTTACTCTGCCTTTACCCATAAATGGAACAGTAAAGTCTAGATGACAGCACATTTGTTAACAACATGATTTACTGAATATTTTAAGCCTGCTGTTGAGACTTACTGCTCAGAAGAAGAAAAAAAAAAAAGACCCCTTTCAAAATATTACTGCTCACTGACACTACACCTGGTCACCCATGGGCTCTGATGCAGATGTTGTTGCTTAGTTGCTAAGTCGTGTCTCTTTGCAACCCCATGGACTGTAGCACACCAGGCTCCTCTGTCCTCCACTGTCTCCCAGACTTTGGTCAAATTCATATCCAGTGAGTCAGTGATGCTATTTGACCATCTCATCCTCTTCTGTCCCCTATTGAGACTAATTCGAGGCCTGCAAATAGAACATCTATTCTGCAGCCCATGAATCAAGGAGTAATTTTGACTCTCAAGCCTTATTATTAATACTTAAAAATATATTTTATAATGCTATAGCTGCCATAGATAGTGATTGCTTTGATGGATCTGAGGAAAGCTAATTGAAAATCTTCTGGAAAGGATTCATCATTTTAAATGCCATTAAGAATATTCATAATTCATGGGAAGAGGTCAAAATATCAACATTAGCAGGAGTTTGGAAAAAGTTTATTACAACCCTTATGGATGACTTTGATGGGTTCAAGACTTCAGGGGAGGAAGTAGATGTGACAATAGCAAGAGAACTAAAATTGGAAGTGGAACATGAAGATGTGACTGAATTGCTGCAAGCTCATGATAAAACTATTTATTTTGTATTTTGGCTGCACTAGGTCTTTGTGCTTGGGGACATCTCTAGTTGATGTGCACAGGTTTAGTTGCCCAATGGTATGTGGAATCTCTTAGTTCCCTGACCAGGAATGGAACCCACAACCCCTGCATTGGAAGGTGGATTCGTAACCACTGGAGCACCAGGCAAGTCCCTGACAAAGTTTTAATGGATGAGGAGTTGCTTTTTGTGGATGAGCAAAGAAAGTGATTTCTTGATATGGAATATACTCCTGTTGAACATACTATGAAGATCATAGAAATGACAACAAAGGTTTTATAATATTACATACACTAAGCTAATAAAGAGGCAACAGGGTGGGAGAGGATTGAATACTTTTGAAAGTTCTACTGTGGGTAAAAAGTTACTGAACAGCATTGCATGTAACAGAGAAATGGTTCATGACAGGAAGAGTCAATTAATGCATCAAACTTCATTGTCTCTTCTTTTAAGAAATTGCCAGACACCACCCCAGCCTTCCCTGGTGGCTCAGGCAGTAAAGAATCTGCCTGTAATGTGGGAGGCTTGGGTTCAATCCCTGGGTTGGGAAGATCCCCTAGAGGAGGAAAGGGCAACCCCCTCCAGTATTCTTCCCTGGAGAATCCCATGGACAGAGGAGCCTGGTAGGCAACAGTCCATGGGGTCACAAAGAGTCAGACACAACTGAACAACGAAGACATAGCCCTGCCTTTAGCAACCACCACCCAGATCAGTCAACAACCATCAACATCAAGGCAAGACCCTTCACCAGCAAAAATATTAAAACTTGCAGAAGGCTCAGATAAAGGTTAGCACTTTTTTAGCAATAAAGTATTTTTTAATTAATTGTTTGTACATTGCTTTTTAGACATACTGCTATTGCACACTCAATATACTGCAGTATAGTGTAAACATAGCTGTTTATATGCATTGGGAAACCAAAAATTCTCGAGACTCACTTTATTGCAATATTTTGTCTTGTGGTGGTCTGGAATCAAACATGCAATATCTCTGAGCTATGCCTGTATATCTGCATGCCAAAGTTTCAATATTAATATTTCACCTATACAACTGCTTAACTCCACAACAAGTACTAATATTTGAAAGGATATGTAAATAGGTGGACTAGGTGGAGGTAATGAAGATAACGGCAACCTCCTTCAAAAGGTCCTTGCACGCAACGTGCCCTGGACCCTGCAGCAGGCCACCACCAACCCACACCTCCACTGGAGACTCCTAGACACTCACAGTTTGTGGGTCATCTGCTCGGCAGCTTATGCCACACCCAGGACTGCAGCACCCAGAGTCCCTGCCTCTGTGGGTCACAGTGGAGAGTTCTGACAAAACAGTCCACTAGAGAAGGGAGTGGCAATCCACGTCAGTATTCTTGCCTTGAGAACCCCATGAACAGTATGAAAAGGCAAAAAGATAGGACACTGACAGATGAACTCCCCAGGTCGGTAGGTGCCCAATATGCTACTGGAGATCAGTGGAGAAATAACTCCAGAAAGAATGAAGGGATGGAGCCAAAACAAAAACAATGCCCAGCTGTGGATGTGACTGGTGTTCAAAGTAAAGTCCAATGCAGTAAAGAACAATATTGCATAGGAACCTGGAATGTTACGTTCATGAATGAAGGTAAATTGGAGGTGGTCAAACAGGAGATGGCAAGCGTGAACATCAACATTTTAGGAATCAGTGAACTAATATGAACTGGAATGGGTGAATTTCACTCAGATGACCATTATATCTATTACTGTGGGCAAGAATCCCTTAGAAGAAATGGAGTAGTCCTCACAGTCAACGAAAGAGTCCGAAATGCAGTACTTGGATGCAATCTCAAAAATGACCGAATGATCTCTGTTCATTTCCAAGGCAAACCATTCAATATCACAGTATTTCAAGTCTACGCCCCAACCAGTAATGCTGAAATGCTAAAGTTGAATGGTTCTATGAAGACCTACAAGACTTTCTAGAACTAACACCCAAAAAAGATGTCCTTTTCACTATAGGGGACTGGAATGCAAAACTAGGAAGTCAAGAGATATCTGGAGTAACAGGCAAATTTGGCCTTAGTGTACAAAATGAAGCAGGACAAAAGCTAACAGACTTCTGCCAAGAGAATGCGCTGGTCATAGCAAACACCCTCTTCCAACAACACAAGAGAAGACTCTACACATGGACATGACCAGTGGTCAACACCGAAATCAGATTGATTATATTCTTTGCAGCTGAAGATAGAGAAGCACTATACAGTCAACAAAAACAAGACGGAGCTGACTGTGGCTCAGATCATGAAATCCTTATTGCCAAACTCAGACTTAAATTGAAGAAAGTAGGGAAAACCACTAAAGCATTCAGGTATGACCTAAACCAAGTCCCTTATAATTATACAGTGGAAGTGACAAATAGATTCAAGGGATTATACTGATAAACAGAGTGCCTGAAGAACTATGGACAGAGGTTCATGACATTGTACAGGAGGCAGTGATCATCCCATCCCAAGAAAAAGAAATGAAAAAAGGCAAAATGGTTGTCTGAGGAGGGCTTACAAATAGCCGAGAAAAGAAGAGAAATGAAAGGCAAAGGAGAAAAGGGAAGACTCACCCATTTGAATGCAGAGTTCCAAAGAATAGCAAGGAGAGATAAGAAAGCCCTCCTCAGTCATCAATGCAAAGAAATAGAGGAAAACAATAGAACAGGAAAAACTAGAGATCTCTTCAAGAATATTAGAAATACAAAGGAAATATTTCATGCAAAGATGGGCCCAATGAAGGGCAGAAATGGTATGGACCTAACAGAAGCAGAAGATATTAAGAAAAGGTGGCAAGAATACACAGAACTATATGAAAAAAAATCTTCATGACCCAGATAACCACAATGGTGTTATCACTCACCCAGAGCCAGACATCCTGGAATATGAAGTCATGTGGACCTTAGGAAGCATCAGTACAAGCAAAGCTAGTGGACATGATGGAATTCCAGTTGAGCTATTTCAAATCCTGAAAGATAATGCTGTGAAAGTGCTGCACTCAATATGCCAGCAAATTTGGAAAACTCAGCAGTGGCCACAGGACTAGAAAAGGTCAGTTTTCATTCCAATCCCAAAGAAAGGCAATGCCAAAGAATGTTCAAACTAACACACGTTGCACTCATCTCACATACTAGCAAAGTAATGCTCAAAATTCTCCAAGCCAGGCTTCAACAGTACACCGTGAACTTCCAGATGTTCAAGCTGGTTTTAGAAAAGGCAGAGAAACCAGAGATCAAATTGCCAACATCCACTGGATCATTGAAAAAGCAAGAGAGTTCCAGAAAAACATCTATTTCTGCTTTATTGATTACGCCAAAACTTTTGACTGTGTGGATCACAACAAACTGTGGAAAATTCTTAAAGAGATCGGAATACCAGACCACCTTACCTGCCTCCTGAGAAATCTGTATGCAGGTCAAGAAGGAACAGTTACAACTGGACATGGAACAACAGATTGGTTCCAAATAGGAAAATGAGTAGGTCAAGGCTGTATATTGTCACCCTGCTTAATGAGTATATCTTGTGAAATGCCGGGCTGGAGGAAGCATAAGCTGGATCAAGATTCCCAGGAGAAATATCAATAACCTCAGATATGCAAATGACACCACCTTTATGGAAGAAAGTGAAGAAGAACAAAAGAGCCTCTAGATTAAAGGAAAAGAGAGTGAAAAAGTTGGCTTAAAACTCAACATTCAGAAAACTAAGATCATGGCATCCGGTCGCATCACTTCATGGCAAATAGATGGGGAAACAATGGAAATAGTAAGAGACTTTATTTTTGAAGGCTCCCAAATCACTGCAGATGGTGACTGCAGCCATGAAATTAAAAGACTCTTGCTCCTTGGAAGAAAAACTATGAGCAACCTAGACAGCATATTAAAAAGCAGAGACATTACTTGGCCAACAAAGGTTCATCTAGTCAAGGCTATGGTTTTTCCAGTAGTCATGTATGGATGTGAGAGCTGGACTGTAAAGAAAGCTGAGGGCCAAAGAATTGATGCTTTTGAACTGTGGTGTTGTAGAAGACTCTTGAGAGTCCCTTGGACTGCAAGGAGATCCAACTAGTCCATCCTAAAGGAAATCAGTCCTGAGTATTCATTGGAAGGACTGATGCTGAAGCTGAGGCTCCAGTACTTTGGCCACCTGATGCAAAGAACTGACTCATTGGAAAAGACCCTGATGCTGGGAAGGATTGAAGGCAGGAGAAGAAGGGGACAACAGAGGATGAGATGTTTGGATGTCATCACCGACTCAATGGACATGAGTTTGAGCAAGCTCCAGGAGGACAGGAAAGCCTGGCATGCTACAGTCCATGGGGTCACAAAGAGTTGGACATGACTAAGCAACTGAACTGAGGCTATTATTTATTATGAAATTATTCAGAATAGAAAGACCTGTAAACAATAATGAAATGAACCTCTTATAACCACTTCTCTTAAGAAAAAAGCATTGCAAATGGATTTGAAGCTTTCTGTGTATCTCCTCTCCAAATGTAATTCATTCTCTACTTTACCCAAGTAACTATCCTGAATTTGGTAATTATGATTCCAATGCATTTCTACACATTTACTACATAAATAAAACCATACTATTGTTTTGTACTGTATATATTTAAAGTTTACATAAATGCTGTGATATTGCATGAATATTTTTAGGTATTATGTGTGAGACATCTATATTGATGTATTTATCACTAGTCAATTTTCAGTGCTGTATATTACTCCCTTGCATGTCATTTCAATTTTTTTTCCATTTATTTTTATTAGTTGGAGGCTAATTACTTTACAATATTGTAGTGGTTTTTGCCATACATTGACATGAATCAGCCATGGATTTACATGCGTTCCCCATCCTGATCCCCCCTTTCCACCTCCCTCTCTATCCCATCCCTCTGGGTCTTCCCAGTGCACCAGCCCCGAGCACTTGTCTCATGCATCCAACCTGGGCTGGTGATCTGTTTCACCCTTGATAGTATACTTGTTTCAATGCTATTCTCTCAGAACATCCCACCCTCGCCTTCTCCCACAGAGTCTAAAAGTCTGTTCTGTACATCTGTGTCTCTTTTTCTGTTTTGCATATAGGGTTATCATTACCATCTTTTTAAATTCCATATATATGCATTAGTATACTGTATTGGTCTTTATCTTTCTGGCTTACTTCACTCTGTATAATGGGCTCCAGTTTCATCCATCTCATTAGAACTGATTCAAATGAATTCTTTTTAATGGCTGAGTAATATTCCATGGTGTATATGTACCACAGCTTCCTTATCCATTCGTCTGTTGATGGGCATCTAGGTTGCTTCCATGTCCTGGCTATTATAAACAGTGCTGCGATGAACATTGGGGTACACATGTCTCTTTCAGATCTGGTTTCCTCGGTGTGTATGCCCAGGAGTGGGATTGCTGGGTCATATGGCAGTTCTATTTCCAGTTTTTTAAGGAATCTCCACACTGTTTTCCATAGTGGCTGTACTAGTTTGCATTCCCACCAACAGTGTAAGAGGGTTCCCTTTTCTCCACACCCTCTCCAGCATTTATTGCTTGTAGACTTTTGAATAGCAGCCATTCTGACTGACGTGTAATGGTACCTCATTGAGGTTTTGATTTGCATTTCTCTGATAATGAGTGATGCTGAGCATCTTTTCATGTGTTTGTTAGCCATTTGTATGTCTTCTTTGGAGAAATGTCTGTTTAGATCTTTGGCCCATTTTTTGATTGGGTCATTTATTTTTCTGGAATTGAGCTTCAGGAGTTGCTTGTAGATTTTTGAGATTAATCCTTTGTCTGTTTCTTCATTTGCTATTATTTTCTCCCATTCTGAAGGCTGTCTTTTCACCTTGCTTATAGTTTCCTTTGTAGTGCAAAAGCTTTTAAGTTTCATTAGGTCCCATTTGTTTGTTTTTGCTTTTATTTCCAATATTCTGGGAGGTGGGTCATAGAGGATCTTGCTGTGATTTATGTCGGAGAGTGTTTTGCCTATATTCTCCTCTAGGAGTTTTATAGTTTCTGGTCTTACATTTAGATCTTTAATCCATTTTGAGTTTATTTTTGTGTATGGTGTTAGAAAGTGTTCTAGTTTCATTCTTTTACAAGTGGTTGACCAGTTTTCCCAGCACCACTTGTTAAAGAGGTTGTCTTTTTTCCATTGTATATTCTTGCCTCCTTTGTCAAAGATAATGTGTCCGTAGGTATGTGGATTTATCTCTGGGCTTTCTATTTTGTTCCATTGATCTATATTTCTGTCTTTGTGCCAGTACCATACTGTCTTGATGACTGTGGCTTTGTAGTAGAGCCTGAAGTCAGGCAGGTTGATTCATCCAGTTCCATACTTCTTTCTCAAGATTGCTTTGAGGTTTTTTGTATTTCCATACAAATTGTGAAATTATTTGTTCTAGTTCTATGAAGAATACCGTTGGTAGCTTGATAGGGATTGCGTTGAATCTATAGATTGCTTTGGGTAGTATACTCATTTTCACAATATATCATTTCAATTTTTAATCCTTCTTCTGGATGATGGTTGTTTCTTGTCTTTGCAGTGACAAAGATATGAAAATATTGAGTTTTTGTGTACAAAATTTTTGGCTGATGATTCTCAAAGTATGGTCAAATAGACCCCTCAACAGGCCCAAGACTCTTTCAGGAAATCCATGAAGTCAAAACCATTTTAATAATAATACAGAGACATACTTACTTTTTCCATTTTGTTGAGATTTGTACAGCTGGTGTAAAAGCAAGGCAGGCAAAATGACTGGTGTCTTACACAAACCAAGGTAGTGGCACCACTAGTGGTCATTGTATTCCTTACTACTTCACTAGGGGTTTAAAAACATTACTTAAGAATATTAATTTCTTAAATGTCAACTGTTACATCCTCATCTATTTAATGTTCTGTGTGTCACAGTGGAAAGGAAACACAAAGTACCGTGTTGTGTGCCCGAGTGCAATAGCGTCTCAAGGAAAAGTGCTTGTGCAATTGTTTGAGTTGCAAGATGAACAAGAATTTTTCTTCGTGGAATATTTTTATTTGAAAGAATAACCGGCAGACAAACCATGATTATTTCAGTCTTGGGTGTTTGACAGACATTTTATCAAAAATTGATGATGTGAGTTTTGAATCAAAAAATTCAGATTTTTGAAAACTTGAATCCAGCTGTAACCTTGGTAACTTCTCAGTATTTCAAGATTTCTCTGATGAAATAGGTGGTGATTTTTTTATACTGTATAATGTAATTAAATATATCAACACTTGAAAAATCTGTATAACTTGGTAATCCAGTATTTTGTAAATGACCAATGCAAAATGTTACAAAATGACCCATGGGTTAAAAAAAAAAAAAGTCCCTCCAAAGTGCAAGATAGACCATAAGATTTTTTTTAAATTATTTATTTATCCATTTTTGGCTGCACGGGGTCTTGCTTTGTGTGGACTTTCTCTAGTTGCAACGAGGAGGGGCTACTCTCTAGTTGTACTGTGCGGACTTCTCACTGCAGTGGCTTCTCTTGTTTTGGCGTGTGGGCTCAGTAGTTGTGGCCCATGGGCTTAGTTGCCCCGAAGCACGTGGGATCTTTCCAGACCAGGGATCAAGCTCATGTCCCCTGCATTGGCAGGCAGATTGTTAACCACTGGGCCACCAGGGAAGTCTAGGCCATAGAGTTTTTAATAGAGTACAACAAGTTTGTTGATAAAGTTTCAAATTCCTAATTTCAACTGACCTTTAAAATACTACCATTTGTTTAGTTTGGAGTATAGTATCAAAGAAGGAAAGCCACAGTTATCTGAAAATACTCCTCCCTTTTCTGATTCCATCTGTGTGTCTATTTTCTTCATATACTTCAATGAAAACAATATACCACTATAGACTGAATACAGAAGCAAACACCAGCTGTCTTCTATTAAGCTCTACATAGATATTTTTCCAGAAATATAAAACCATACCACCTTATCACTAAAATTTTTGGAAAACATAATCATTTTGTAAAAACATGTTATTCATGTTAATGTAATGGGCTTATTATTGCTTTTTAAATAACTTAATGTATTTTTTTAAATTCCGCATCTTTATTTTCTAATGCAGTAAATACTAATAGGCAATACTCACATAAACAAATGGTCTTTGGTATCCTCGTTGGTTTTTCAAGATTTAAAAAGGTCCTGGGGCCAACTGCTGGTCAAGGATATAAACAAGAGTAGAATTGCTAGATCGTGTTTTATCTTTGCTAAATAAATATTTCCAAATTATTCTCTGAAATCATTGCATCAATTTAAACTCTCTCTTGCAGCATATCAGATTGCCCATTGCTCACAATCTTCTCAGCATTTTGGAATTATCTCAGACTTAAATGTTTACTATTTCTAATAGAAGGAAATGGCAACCCACTCCAGTATTCTTATCTGAAAAATTCCATGGACAGAGGACCCTGGTGGGTTACCGTCCATGGGGTCACAAAAGAGTCAGAAGTGACTCAACGACTAAACAACAACAACAATAGGTGCTAAAGTAGTGATGGGGAGTTTATGCACTTTCCATGTATTTATTGGCTCTGTGGGCTTTCTCTTCTTTGAAATTTGTTTACATTATTTGCCCGTTCCTAGATCTACTAAGTTGTCTTTTCACATGAAAGTTTAGGAGCTCTTTACATTTTCCAGGCATGTATCCTAGTTGGTTTCTTTTTTTTTGCTTTTCAATATTTCTTATTTTATATAATGGATTAAAATCCATTTGTTAGAGATTATATAAAATGCATAATAGTTATGGGTAACATTGATGCAAAAACTCCTTCTGTAATTAATTTCCCATAGTACCAGTTGACTTATTACAAAAAAATCTTTTCGTGAACTTCCCTGTTTTAAAACCTTTTACTGATTTTCATTGTATGACATCTAGGCCACCCACTGTTGGATACCACTTATCTTTTCAGATTCGTTTCCCAGAATACTCTTTCAGAAAGCACGTGATTTAGTCCAGAATTTTCCAAACATTTTTGGTCACGTGACACTTTGTTTTTAACTATTATATTGACAAAACACTAGTACAGGCACAGAATAAAGGGCTGTTTTTAATTAAGGAGAGAAATATAACTGATTTAATTATATTAAAAATATATTTGAAATTTGATGTATGATTTTATGTTTTTAACTTTTATCTTATATTGGAGTATAGTGATTTACAATGTTGAATTAATTTCACGTGTACAGCTAAATGATTCACTTACTCATATACATATGAAAGTGAAAGAGTTAGTTGCTCAGTCCTGTCCAGCTCTTCGTGACCCCATGAACTGTAGCTCACCAAGCTCCTCTATCCACAGAATTCTCCAGGCAAGAATACTGGAGTGGGTTGCCATTCCCTTCTCTAGAGAATCTTCCTGACCAGGGATCCAACCTGGGTCTCCTGTATTGCAGGCAGACTGTTTACCACCTGAGCTACCTGGGAAGCTCATATACATATATCCATTCTTTTTCAGATTCTTTTCCCATATAGGTTTTTGCAAAATATTGAGTAGGGTTCCCTGTTCTATATAGTAGGTCCTTATTAATTATCTATTTCATATATAGTAATGTATAAATTATGTTACTTACATGTTAATATAATGTTATATGTTAATCCCAAACTAATTTATCTCTCCCTCCCACCAATGTTTCCCCTTTGGTAATCATAAGCTTGTTCTTGAGTCTGTGAGTTGTTTCTGTTTTGTTAAAAAGTTTGTATCAGAGTGAAGTAAGCCAGAAAGAAAAACACCAATACAGTATACTAACACATATATATGGAATTTAGAAAGATGGTAACGATAACCCTATATGCAAGACAGAAAAAGAGACACAGATGTACAGAACAGACTTTTGGACTCTATGGGAGAAGGCGAGGGTGGGATGATCTGAGAGAACAGCATCAAAACATGTATATTATCAAGTGTGAAACAGATCGCCAGTCCAGGTTGGATGCACGAGACAAGTGCTCAGGGCTGGTGCACTGGGATGACCCAGAGGGATGGGATGGGGAGGGAGGAGGGAGGGGGATTCAGGATGGGGAGCACATGTAAATCCATGGCTGATTCATGTCAGTGTGTGGCAAAAACCACTACAATATTGTAAAGTAATTAGCCTCCAACTAATAAAAATAATTGGAAAAAAAAGTTTGTATCAATTTTTTCAGATTCCACTTACAATTGCTGTCATATGATATTTGCTTGTAATTTACTTAGTATAACAGTCTCCAGGTCCATCCATGTTGTTGCAAATGGCAATATTTCATTCTTTTTATGGCTGAGTAAGATTCATTTTAATATGTGTATCACATCTTCTGTACCCACTGCTCTGTCAACGGACACTGAAGTTGCCTCCTTGTCTTCGCTATAATAAACAGTGCTGCAATGAACATTGGGGTACGTGTATCTTTTCAAGTTCTGGTCTTCTCTGGATGTATGCCCAGGAGTGGGATTGCTGGATCATATGCTTGTTCTACTTTTAGTTTTTTAAGGAACCTCTATACTGTTATCCATAGTGATTGTGCAAATTTGCATTCCCACCAACAGTGTAGAAGGGTTCTCTTTTCTCCACATGCTCCCCAGCATTTATTGTTTGTAGACTTTTTGATGATGACCATTATGACCAGTGGGAGGTGAGACCTCATTGGGGTTGCTTTGGGTTTTTCGTTGCTGTTTTTTGTTCTGTTTTGTTTTTTGCCATGCAGCTTATGGAATTTTGATTGAACCCAGGCCACAGCAATGAAAGCATTGAGTCCCAGGCACTGGACCACCAGGGAATCCCAACCTCATAGTAATTTTGATTTGCCTTTCTCTGATAATCAGTGATGTTGAGTATCACTGCATGTGCTTTTTGGCCATCTGTATGTCTTCTTTGACGGAGAAGGTAATGGCACCCCACTCCAGTACTCTTGCCTGGAAAATTCCATGGATGGATGAGCCTGGTAGGCTGCGGTCCATGGGGTCGCTAAGAGTCAGACATGACTGAGCGACTTCACTTTCACTTTTCATTTTCATGCGTTGGAAAAGGAAATGGCAACCCACTCCAGTGTTCTTGCCTGGAGAATCCCAGGGACAGGGGAGCCTGGTGGGCTGCCGTCTATGGGGTCGCACAGAGTCGGACACAACTGAAGCGACTTAGCAGCAGCAGCAGCAGCATGTCTTCTTTGAAGAAATGTCTGTTTAGATCTGCCCAATTTTTTATTTGGTTTTTTGTTTTAGTGATATAGAAATACATAAGCTGTTTGTGTGTTTTGGAGATTAACCCCTGTTGGTTGCTTTGTTTACAAATATTTTGTCTCATTCTGCAGATTTTCTTTTCATTTTGTTTATGGTTTCCTTTACTGTGCAAAATCTTTTAAGTTCAGTTAGGTCCCATTTGTTTATTTTCATTGCTTTAGGAGACAGATCAAAAAAGATACTGTTGCTACATTTGTTTGATATGTTGCTACATATCAAAAAAGATATGTCAAAGAGTGTTCTGCCTATGTTTTCCTCTAAGAGTTTTATAGTATCCACTCATACATTTATATCTTTAACCCATTTTGAATTTATTTTTGTGTATGGTGTTAGTGTTGTTTTTTAAATTTATTTTTTAATTGGAAGGGAACATTGCTTTACAATGTTATGTTGATTTCTGCTAAGCAATGTTCTAATTTCATTCTTTTACAAATAGCTCTCTAGTTTTCCCAGCACCACTTATTCAAGAGACTGTCTTTTCCCCAGTGTATAGTCTTGCCTCCTTTTTTGTAGATTAACTGACTATAGCTATACGGGTTTATTTCTGTTCCATTGGTCTATATTTCTGTTTTTGAGCCAGTAGCATACTATTGTGATGACTATAATTTTGTGGTATAGCATGAAGTCAGGGAGTCTGGTTCCTCTAGCTCCATTTTTCTTTCTTAGGATTGCTTTGGCTATTCTGGTTCTTTTATACAAATTTTAAAACTTTTTGTTCTAGTTCTGTGAAAATGCCACTCATAATTTGATAGGTATTGCACTGATCTGTAAATTTCCATGGATAGAAATAGTCACTTTGGCAATATTCATTCTTCAATCCAAGTTCACAGTATATCTTTCCATCTGACTGTGTCATCTTCAGTTTCTTTCATTAATGTCTCAGTTTTCAGAGTACAGGTCTTTTGCCTCCTTAGGTAGGTTTATTCCTAGGTATTTTATTCTTCTTAATGAGATAGTAAGTGGGATTTTTCCTTAATTTCTCTCATCTTTCATTGTTAAAGGAATGCAAGAGATTTCTCTATTAATTTTGTGTTCTGAAACTTTACCAAATCCATTGAGCTCTAATGGTTTCCTGTTAGCATTCTATCTATAGTTATCATGTCATCTGCAAAACAGTGACAGTTTTTCTTCTTCTTTTCCAACTTGGATTCATTTTATTTCTTTTTCTCCTCTGATTTCCATGGCTAGGACTTCCAAAACTATGTTGAATAAAAGTGGTAAGAGTAGGCATCCTTGTCTCATTTCTGATCTTAGAGGAAAATGCTGTCAGCTTTTCACCATTGGGAATGAGTTTGCTGTGGATTTGTCATATATGGTCTTTATTATGTTGAGGTAAGTTCCTCTATGCCCACATTCTGCAGGGGTTTTATCATAAATGGGTATTGAATTTTGCCAAAAGCTTTTTCTGCATCTATTGAGATGATCATATGATTTTTACTCAATTTGTTAATATGGTGTGTCACACTGATTAATTTGTGAATATTGAAGAAACTTTGCATCCCTGGGATAAATCCTACTTGATTGTGGTGTATGATCCTTTTCATGTATTGTTGGATTCCTTTTGTTAGTATTTTATTGAGTATTTTTGCATCTATGTTCATCAGTGATGATGGCCTGTAATTTTCTTTTTTTGTGGTTTCTTTGTTTGATTTTGGTGTCAGAGTGATGGTGTAGAATGAGTTTGGCAGTGTTTTCTTCCTCTGCAGTTTTTTGGAAGAGTTTCAGGATAGGTACTAACTGTTCTCTAAATGTTTGATAGAATTCACCTATAAAGCAATCTGGTCCTGGACTTTTGTTTGTTGGGAGTAGTTTTAATCATAATTTCATTTTGGTATTTGTGATTGGTCTGTTCATATGTTCTATTTCTTCCTGGTTCAGTGTTGGAAGTTTGTACCTTGCTAAGAATTTGTCCATTTCTTCTAGGTTGTCCATCTATTGGCTTACAGTTGTTTTTTCTATGATCTTCTCTATTTCTGTGGTGTTAGTTGTAACTTCTCTTTCATTTCTAATTTTATTGATTTGAGCTCTCTCCCTTTTTTCTTAATGAATCTGGCTAAAGGTTTATCAATTTTGTTTTATCTTTTCAAAGAACCAGTTTGAAACTGGTTGAAACATTTTTTAGTTTCATTGATCCTTTCTATTGTTTTCTTTCTCTCTAAATTTTTAATTTTTTATTGAAATATAATTTACATACAATAAAACTTACACATTGTAACAGTCTCATTTATGAGTTTTGACAATTGTATAAGCCCATTTTATCAATACCCAAAACAAGCTATAAAATATTACTGCCACCCCAGAAAGTTCCTCATGCTTCTCCATAGCAACAACCACCATAGATTAAATTACTCTATTCAGTAACCTCACATGAATGAGATCATACAGTCTGTATTCTTTTGTGTCTAGCTTCTTCTCCCAACATATTTTTTAAGATTCATTCATGTGATTATGTGTATCAGTAAGTAGTCCATTCCTTTTTATTGCTGAGTACAATTTCGCTGTATAAATATGTCAACATTTGTTTATCTATTCTCCAGCAGGTGGACATTGGCATTGTTTCCAGTTTTGTGCTATTGAAAGTGAGGCTGCTATGAACATTCTTGTCACTTTCTCTGTGTGCGACATATGTTTTCCTGTGCTTTGGGTAAAACATCTAGGAAAAGAATGAAACAGCTTCTAGATGTATATTTGACCTACACATTTTATCTTCCACATGTTTTATCTCTCATATTTTTGTCTCTTTGCACTATGAAAGTGAAGTGAAAGTATTAGTTGCTCAGTCATGTCTGACTCTTTGCGACCCCATGGACTGTAGCTCACCAGGCTCTCTGTCCATGGGGATTCTCCAGGCAAGGATACTGGAGTGGTTGCCATGCCCTCCTCCAGGGGATCTTCCCAACCCAGGGATTGAACCTGGGTCTCCCGCTTTCCAGGCAAATTCTTTACTCTCTGAGGCACTATACATCATCTCTTTAGATTTACCTCCTGGTTCATTTATTCTTTCTCTGACTGCATCTACCCAGCTGCTTATCCTGTACACTGAGTTTTCGTTTCAATAGTTTTATTTTCATCTCTAGGATTTTTATTTTATTCATTTTTTAATCTTCTAAGTATTTGTAAAATAGTATCTTATTCCTTTTCTTTATTGTTTAGTCCATATTTTACTGCCTTAATTATTTTAAATAAAATATTTTGTGACATTTTTATTATCTTTTGGGGGATTCTAATCACATTGCTTCTTGTTTTTTTAGCCCTCACCTTCAGTAACTTATTTCTTCATGTGTTTATAATTTTGGTTTGAGTTCGTGTTGGTGAAGTTTATCTGTGGGATTTATGCTGTGGGAGTTATTTTGATCATATGTACATACATATATATGCATGTTTGTGTGTGCATGTATATATATATATATATATGATATATAATATAGACAGATCTGAATTCTCTTTTTCTACTCAGAGTCCAGAAGCAGACAATATCTCTTGTCATTTCTCTTTGCCTGGACATCTTTTTTCTAGTGGCTAGCCTTTAGAGAGTCCTAGCAGTTATGCAGAGCCTCAGTTCTACGTCCCTGCCATGCATAGTTCAAGGACTTACCTCTGTCCACATGTGTCAGAAACCCAGACCTCCTGACTACCAAGCTCACCAAATGTTCCAGAGCAGGGCTGGGCCTGGTAACAACACTACCTACCCACACTGTTACTGTCTGGAAGTTTCTCTTGTGTTCTCAAGATTTCAAATATCCTAAAGACTATCGGTTATATTCTATCCCTCATTGCTAGGTGTTTTGTCCTGAGACTTTCATCTGTTAAGATGACAGAAACAGCAGTGCACATGCTGTTGTTTTCCTCCCACCAAAGTCATCTCTCAGTAACAGATATCTTTCTCCAAGTAAAAGGTCAACTGCTTAACGCTTAGAAAAGGGATATTATCCGGTTAACAGACATGCAGAAACATCTTCCTTCCGTCTAAAGTTCCTATCTAATACCTTTTCAGGCTCTAAGAGTTCCTGGATTACTCAAAAAGCTGATGAATCTGAAGAGCTTCCTGGAGGAACATTCCAGGAAATGTAATTGGGAACAGGAAATATGAAGTGATCCAGGGCTCTCAAACAAGCTCCTAAGAATACACTCACCTAAAGACTCTACTCCATGTTTGTTTTCTTTTGCTTTGTTTTCAATCAAAGAAGCAGCTGAGCCAAAAATAATTAAAAACTCAACCAAGAAGACAAAATTTTCCCAGTGAATCTCATGAGGCAGGATTTGGGAAAGAGAATTACTAATTTAGAGGAATTGCAGCTTGTTGAGCTTGCTTGTTTAGCAACTGCACTGTAGGTCTGAGGAAGACTGCCATTTCCCTGTAATCGCCAGCCCCCATGTGGAGTGTTTTCTTTCCTAATTACTGTTTCAAAATCAGAACTTCTGTGTTAAAGGCCTTTTGCTGAAAGGCAAATAAGAGAATAACATAAGTCAGTGGTCATAGAGGAATGAAGTTGTGATTTACAACATTAGTTTTAGGTATACAACATAGTGATTCAAAATTATTTTAGATAATATTATTGTAAGATATTGGCATATTCCCTGTGATGTACAATATATCCTTGTAGCTTATTTATTTTATACACAGTAGTTCGTACCTCTCAATCTCCTGCCCCTGTCTTTCCCCTACTTCCTTCCCTCTCCCTGATTATTGTCACCACAAGTTTGTTCTCTGTGAGACTATTTCTGTTTTCTTTTTTAATGTTTGTTCACTTATTTTTTATATTTCACATTTAAGTGATAACATATACTTTCTCTGACTTCTTTTACTAAGCATAATACCCTCTAGGTCCATTCAAGTTGCTGCAGATAGCAAAATTTTCTTTCTTTTCATGGCTGAGTAGTATTCCATTGTATACATGTACATCTTCTTTATATGTTCATCTGTTGATGGACACTTTGGTTGCTTCCATATCTTGACTATTGTAAATAATGCTGCTATGAACATTGGGGTGCATGTCTTTTTGAGTTAATGTTTTCTTCTAACATATACCCAGGAGTAGAATTTCTGGATCATATGGCAGTTCCATTTTTAGTTTTCTGAGGCACCTCCATACCGTTTTCCATAGCAGCTGCACCAATTTGCGTTCCACCAACGGTGTACAGGGGTTCCCTTTAGAGAAGAATGATTTTTTAAAACCCCAGTCATAAAAAAAAATAAATAAAACCCCAGTCATTTACAGTCCCAAAGAATAAGATCAAGCTCCTGATGGCACAAACAAACAAAAAACCTGTGACAGTGGCTCCCTCTTGATATGAAGGAAGTAAAATCCCTGTGATGACTAACTACTTAGAGTTAGACCTGAAAAATATTCAGGGATAGGAGATGAAATGGGAGGGAAGAGGGTCATGTCATGAAACTCACTAACTACAGAAATACACCAAAACACCAGTCCGTGAGGACTCACAGACCAGACTTTATAAGTAACATTATGATGCTTTGTTCTTGATGATCCACCCTCTGTCCATGCAACCTTTTTGCAGTAATTCTCCTTGGTGCTGTCCTCACACACTGCCTCCTGAGCCCATCTCGCACCCCCCACCCCTGACTCCCACATTAGATGCTCTGCCACCATCCTATCAAGCCGAGGGGCTGGGTGATGCAAGGAGGTGATCTGGGAAGATCCAGCAGTTGTAACAGGAGGCAGATGGAAAATTACATCAGGAGGTTCCTGAGCACAGAGTAGGTGAAAGTCTGGAAGGTAGACAGCTCTATAATCAAAATAATGGCCCAGTCAAAGAAGATAGATTCTGAGTCTCTAGTCCCTGGGAGGGCTAGCAGTGAGGAAAGCACTCAAAAGGCAGTGGGATCTAAGAAAGAGCAGAGGAAAGGAACTGGGACAATCATGGAGCTGCTAGTTGAAATAGATCTGATAACCAAAGGAGTGAACACAGGGATGCAGAAAGGAGTCCACAGACCAGATCAAGGACTTGGTGTTGCAGATAATTTTCTGAGATATTAACAAAGACTCTTCCCGTGCATCCTTCCCCCGGGCTTTGTGCCCAGTAATCTTCCCAATTCAGCAAGAACAAAGAATCATATTCTTAGCCACTAGCTCCAAAACAGGCTCTTAAAATTCATAACAAAAGTGAGCTTATTAAAAGCCAAAGTATTTTGATTTGTATGAATTGGGCTTTTGAGAGACAAAACATTGTTTTGGTTCCAAAAGTTTGGCTTTGAGTATCAGAATCCAATGAACTGAACAAAAAGTTTATAGTATAGTCAAAGTTTGTATTATAAACAAGGGAGTTGGGAAAGTGCAGGGTGATGATCAAGCTGTTTTTTCCCTCCTCCCAGCCCCACAGAGCCACTGCCCCTCCCCTAAACCAGAGGAAAATCTCAGAGATTGAAGGAAAGAAGATAGTTACGAAAGGAGAGTAGGACAGTGAGTAATTGATATGAATCCCTGAGAAAGGCGCCTCCATATGCTGCAAGTCCCAGCTTCGCACCCGTGGTGCTAGAGTGAGGACCTCTAAGAAAAATCCCATATGGGTTTTTAGAGGGCTCTGAGAGCACAAGCAACTTCTAGCTCTCATTTCAGGGTACAACGCAGAGACGCTGAAAGCCCCTTGGAGAAGCCCATGTCCAACAGGAGGCTAGAGGTGTGATGTGGCACCTGGAGGTGATGCAGGAAAAGCAGTCAGGGGTTCCCAGACCTCCAGCCCTGAAAAGGGCTCAGATGAGCCAAGAGAGGTCCCAGGATGGGGAAGGAGGACACAGAGCCCTGGAACTAGCAAATGGAGGCCCATGGCTGGGACGTGAGCAGATGCCAGTGCATAGTGATATGAACCAGGCAGGTTCTTATTACATCTCGTAGATGCCAGAAAAAGATAAGAGGGTGACTATTAAATATTCATCCCCTTCACAGAAGCCTGGCTAAGAGTGAAGCTGTCATCATCCCCAGTCCCCAGAGCTTAGGTCATCTGTGGAAGACAGATACCTTGTATTGGCTAAATTAAGTGTTCTGCCACAGAATGGATGTGGGGGCTCAAGGAAGCCCCCACGGAATTGCAATTAGGTTCAGTCACAGAGAAATAAAGATACATCTTTGGCTTGTGAGTTTTGCAATGGTGAAATTTATACCCATTAGCAGATCTAGATCCAGAATAACACTGGTTTAATACTGGAGCCCCTAAACTAGTAGTTTAGGGCACCATAAATTTTCTCTAATTAAATGTTATAGAGTTGAGTTATATCCTAACTGTATGCCAGAATTTAGTATAAAAGCTACATTTTAGACCAGTGAGGAAAAGTTTATTCAATAAGTGAAATTGGCATAACTAGGAACCACTTGGGAAAATTAAGACAAATCCTTATCCTGCTTCTTATATGAAAGTAAATTTCATATGGATCAAATATTTAAACTCTAAAAAAGAAACCATAATAACACTTGAAGAAGACTGGTTTTATTTACAATCTTAGAATGGAGAAGACTTTCCCAAGAATAATACAAAACTCTGAAGAATAAAGCAGATTGCTAAATTTGACTACAAAATTTTTTAACTTATGTATAATTAAAAAATAATAAAATCAAAAAACAATTGGTTAATTTAGAATACGTTATAATTTATAACCCATACTGTAAACAGATTTACAAGGAGCAAGTATAATCAATAAAGAAAAAGATGACCAACCAAATAGAAGATTGAACAAAAGATAAAAAACAGGGAAAGCAAGAAAAGAGATACAAATGACCAATACACATATGAAAAGATGCTAAAACTTGTTAATAATTAAGGGAAGCATAAACCAAAATAACATTTTTTAATATTTAAACCTGGCAAAAACCTAAGTTTGATAATACTGCTGATAAGGGCATAGAAATGAGGTATCTTCATACACCTTTGTATAAAGATAGTTACCGCACTATGGGAACATATATCAAGTGTTTTATATCATGTTCCTTCTATTCAGCAATTTCATTCTTAGGAACTTACAGATGCCCTTGAAAAAGTAGTCCATGAAATATGTTCATTTCAATGTTTTTAATAAGAAAATATGGAAATTCCCTTTAAGTAGGAATATAAGGAAAGATCGTTCAAGGCAAGTCACACCAATGACAGGAGTCTAGGAGGAACAGAGGATTCATAGACAATATATTCGACTCACATTGAAGTGCAGTTATATTTCTCAGCTAATGAAATAAACCCTCATCCTGTGTTCATACTGTGCCATTTTGATATCTTCTTTTTCACTTAATTCAACCCCTTGGGGCTGAATATCAAATATTTTGATATTTGATCCTACAGTGTTGTGAACATAGTTTATTGTCTTTCTAATGGGGCTGGACCTTGAGAAACCAGTATAATTTGACCAGGCGGAAAAGGCAGGAAGGACATTACAGGAGGACAAACAAGCATGGGACTGTGGAAGTTTACGGTGGCTTGATAAGCAGAAAACAGCACATGTGAATTACAGTATATAGATGGGAGAAGTAGTGAAGCCAGAAAATGAGGCTAAAGCCAGACTATGATGCAGCAGCCAATGCTTTTTCACAGAGGATCATTATTATTAGGTTTGTGTTTTAGGAAACAACTCTGGCAGCCTTGTGAAGGAAAGAATGAAGATCGAAGGAGGCAGGGAGGCCCGTTAGTTGGTTGATGCACTAGGTGATGAGGTCAGAACAAGGGCAACGGAATCTAGGATGGAGAAGGGAGATAAGAATTAGCAACATTGTAGGTAGTATAGATGGAATATGGCTGCTTATCAGAAATGAAGAAGTCATCTGAGATAGCCTTAGCAGAAGTAGGGTATTGATTGGAGGTGGGAGTCAAAGGACGTGAAAGCATTTCCAGTTCCATGGACTATGAAAAGATGACACTTAATCAACAGGAGTTTGGGAAGGAAGACACTCTAATGGAAGGCTGGAAGACCTGCTCAATTTGGGAGGTGTTGTGTGTGAGATACCTGGGGGGTGCCCAGACACAGATTCCTGGTTGATATTTGGAAATATGATTGGAACCTCTAGAGTGATAAAGACTGCTCCAGCACAGAGAGAATGCAAGATGAGAAAAGGATGGAGGTAGAACTTTGGAGAATCCCTGCATTTCACAGCCAGGTCAGAGAAGGGGAGTCAGCAAAGGAACTGGAGAAAGAACAGTGAGAAAGGATGGAGAAGAAGTCATGCTCTGGAAGCCACACGTGGGACCAGCCCTGAATTCAGCACAGCAAGGCAAGCCCTACAGAGCCCATAGTCAGCAGAGCAATCTGCCCCCTCAGCCCCATTCTGATTTTCTCCAGCTGCTATATAGAGTTCAATGTATTGTTCAACTTTTCATATAAAAACTCTCAAACACTTTCTAAAAAGTAAGTAGTATAATCCCCTTTGTCCCAGGATTCGTAAACATGAAAAGACGCAATATCCCTATGCCATTTGGCAAGTCAAGGGCACTGGAGCTCAGGGTTCTTCAAGGCTTAGTCCAAGAACCCAACAGCCAAAACTTTCCAAACAAACAAGAGCAACAGAATAAACCAGAGTTGGCAAAAAGTCACATAGATCAAATTACATTTCTTTTTCCGTTTTTATGAGGAAACCTGGTACTCACAAAAATATTGAGTTCCTTTCCTATGTTTTACAGCATGGTGTTCTTGTTTCTTTTAAAATCTTATAAGAATTTCCCAACAATCTTCACGTTCCTTATATCTTGACAATGCTGAGACATTTCTCAAGGCTGACTTTAGTTACAATACTAAAGAGATTTCTGGACATTTTACTTCACTGACTCTTTTTAGTCAGTGCTTAAACTTAAATGTTTAAGCATGTATGCTTAGAAAAATATTGATACGGATTGCAGTGACAGACTCTGAGACATGCCTTGAAATCTCCATGAGAAACCAATGAGTTATTTAGAAAAAATAATTCAGCTCTGAATATTGTGATTTAAAACTGCCAAAACAAATAAACTTCAGATGCAAAGATGTTTTTAATAAAGAATGTTTAAGAAAAAAACTACATAAGATATATCCAAATGAGAGTGTTTTATTAAGTAGTATTTTTTTTTTTTTTTTGAGTCAGAATACAAACAAGACACTGGAAGTATTCCTAAAATAGAGTACTAAAGACTCAGGAGAATAACTTGGAATTTTGTTTTATAAATCCAATTTTATACATTTAAAGACCTGTTCTTGCATTTCTTCAGACTATCAGATATTTTAACAACTGGATATTTTAATTCTGAATCTAAATGAAAATTGGCTTTATTTGGTATCAGTGTAGTAAAACTGTTGGTGCCAAGGCAGCTATATCTACCCTCTAGTGGAGAGATGACTTTTTCTACTTTGCCCAAAAAATTAGGCTCTTTTTCATGTAGGCTTTCAGCAGTCCTACTTGCTGCTTACTTCACTTACAAATGCAAACTATACAGACATGTACAAAGCAGAAAACCAAATCCTTTGTCCATTTCCCAGGAAGTAGCCACTATTAATTTGATGTATATATGTATATGCATCCAGATGTCTCTTTTTAGTACTCAATCTGAATAGGTAGATTTTTTTTTTAATAGGAATATGCCGAAATATTCTTCTTTAATTCATGCCTTTTTTGTTAAGAATATATCAGGAGCATGTTATCTTTATTATGTGTTAGTCACTCAGTCATGTCCAACGCTTTGAGACCCCATGGACTGGGGCCTGCCAGGCTTTTCTGTCCATGGGATTCTCCAGGGAAGAATACTGGAGTGGGTTGCCATTTCCTTCTCCAGAAGATCTTCCTAACCCAGGGATTGAACCCAGGTCTCCAGCATTGCAGACCGACTCTTCACTGTCTGAGCCACCAAGGAAGCTCTTATCTTTACCAGCAACATGTTTACATGAAACTCTATACCAGACATTCTTCTAAAAGCTAGGGATACAAAAGTAAACGTAAAAAGAAAGTTTACTTTTTAGAAAAGGGAGGATGGGGCAGCAGATAATAAATGTCAGTGCATAATATGTATTTGGAAAAAAAAAGTTAAAGATAAAAAGCAGAGATAAATTATATTTTACATAGGATAGTGTGTTGATCCATGTGCCAGCTGGCAAAGAACTTCACTCTCAAATGATTCAAATGAAGAGATTGATGAAGGAGCTATTTGCAGAACCATGGAGAGGGATGCAAGGCAAAAGAGGCAAAGCAATATTATCTCAAAGGCTGAAGTGGCAAAGAAAGGAATGAACAAGGTCAAAAGAAAGCCCAGAAGCCCATGGGGCCATGGAGGAGGTGCCTCTGGAATGTGGGGACAGAACTACTGCTAGAGATGCAAGCCTGAAGCAAAGAGAGAGTGGGAAAGAAACACCCTGGCCTTTCTCTGGCCCCTTTCTCTGCTGTCCTGCTGATCTACTCATTGGCAGAACTCAGAAGGAAGTCAAGGGCATGGAAAGTGGTGAGAAGTATTCAGATTTCGGAGAATGTGAAGGTAGAGCCAGTAGGCTTTGCTGATTGGCTTAGGGAGTGAAGGAAAGCAAAGTACCAGGGATGACAGCTATGTTTTTAGCCTGAACTACAGATTGACAGAGGATAAGATGGTCAGATAGTATCCTGACGCAATGGACATGAACTTGAGCAAACTCTGGGAGATAGCAAAGGACAGGGAATCCTGGCATGCTGTAGTCTACGGAGGCGCAAAGAGCCATTTGTGATTCAGGGACTCATAACAACAACAGCTGATTGATTTGAGTTATCATTATTGAGACGGAGATGGCTGGGGAAGAAACAGTTTATGGGAGTTAAGGGTTTGGATTTTGTATATGTGTGGTTTGAGATGCTTATTAAAGATACAAGTGGAATGACTAGTAAGATAGGTATATGAGTTTGGAGTTAGAGGAGATATAAATTTGGGATTAATCCACAATTAAATGGCCAATGGAGCTGATTAAGATCACCTATAAAGGGTAAGCAAAGTAAGTCAAGGACACTGCCAATACAGTCCTCCAACACTTAGAGGTCCAGGGGATCAGATGAAGCCAGCAGAGATGGGGAAGCGTCCAGCAAAGTAGGAGGAAACCAGGGAAAGGCTGGTGAACTTAGAACCCAAGTGAAGAGAGTATTTCACAGAAAAAGGAGTAAACAGCAGAATTAGATGCTATTGACTAGGGGATCTGGCAGCACAGAAGACCCCAACAACCCTGGTGAGGATAGTTGTGTTGAAGCAGAGAAGATGAAAGCCTGATTGCACTGAGTTAGAGAGAGAATGAGGAAGTGAAGACAGCAAATCCAAACAACAGTTTTACAGAAGTTTGACAATGAAGAGCAGCTATAATAGAGGAGAATTTGGATGAATAGAGGGTGGTTTAATATGAGATACATCACACATTTGTATGCTGATGCAAATGATTTCTGAAGGAAGTGGAAAATGACAATGCAGGAAGGACAGGGCATGATTGCAAAAGCAAAATTCTTGAGAAGGCAAGACAATATAAGTTTCTGTGATGGCGTGCACAATGGAGAAGTTGTCCCATGTGGGCACAGAGACTGTTGGAATGATGTAACCAGTGGGAAGATAGAGGCAGATAGAGCTAGATGTAGGAAGATAAGGCAGACCTCTGCTAATTGCTTCTATTTTCTCAGTGAATTTATTAACAGAACCAAAGTCATCAGCTGATAGTGAAGCTAGGGAAGATGCTGGAGGACTGAGAAGAGACTCTGAAATGATCCCTCTGGTGGAGAGAGGAAGCTTAGCACAGAAGTGGGGTGTGACTGTTTGACAGCAGAAACAATAAATCTCAATGAGCCTAGCCAGCAGAGCAGAATTCCTCCACCTGCTTCCTTTCCCCGCAGTCAGCAGCTCAGATGCAGATATGGAGTAGGTAGAGAATGGAGTTGTTCCAGGGTTTTGGGTTACCCTTTATAATGGCTGTGTGCATGCATGCTAAGTCACTTCAGTTGTGGCCAACTCTTTGCAACCTTATGGACTGTAGCCCACCAGGCTCCTCTGTCCATGAGATTCTCCAGGCAAGAATACTGGAGTGGATTGCCATACCCTCTTCCCAACCCAGGGATCAAACCTGAATTTCTTAATACCTCCTACATTGGCAGGCAGATTATTTACCACTGCACTACCTATAATGGCTACAAGGTAGTTTACATTTTGTGACTGAAACGAGTTTGTTTTAAATTCAGGAGTCCAGCTATGGTTTATTTATCCATCACAGTAAGTGAAACAAGATGTTTAAGCAATACTAAGCATAATTTAATCTAGGATTTAATTATATTTTTGTATTTGGAGAGTTTGAAGCAATTTATTTTGAAAGAACCTTAGAAATATGTAGGGATGATTAGGCTGCTTATAATGTCATTTGATCTTTAGGGTTTCTACTAAGAAGTGAAGTTTGAAAGCCAGCCTGCGAAGGAATTTGTTAGTCAGTGGCTTACTGGCACACCTGTATATATGCCCACATGGGTGTGCAGTCAAGGAGGCCAGGTTGAATTTAAGGCTCTCAGTTGGGCTCAGGTCTGCTCCTCAGGTCTTCCTTCAAAGGCACAGGCTGAAATGGCCGTATGTTTTTCTCATGGTGATAGCAGACAAGAGTTGGGTGCAGAAACATGCCCTGTCCCGTAAGGTCTTGGCTCAAAACTGGCATTGCCACCTGTGCCAATATTCCATTGGCCAAATGAAGTTACATAGCCAAACCTGACATCAATGGGGTGTGAAAATAAGATCTGCTTACTGTGGGAAGCACTTCAAATTTCCATAGCAAAGAACAGAGATGTATCATTTTATTATTGGAGAGAACTGGGAACCATAATCCTGATCTGCTGGTCGGATAAGACTTCTTAACATCATTAAGGACTTCAAAAACAGATGACTGAGGTTTCATATACGCAAGTATTTTATATTACACATGATACAATCTGAAAAGTCAGAAGCTCTCCGGACTTCTGGGTTCAGTGGTCTGAATCCCCATCTATCCCTTTCCTAATCTCCTAAATTGGTATTGTCGTCACATGGGTCCCAGTGATCTCATATTTATGAACTGAACACAATTTCGCCCTCAGAAAAACAGCCCTTCCTTCCCTCCTAATCTGGTTTTGTGCTTGGAAAAGTTCCCACTTTAAGAACCTTAAGCTCTATAAATTTAGAAGATCTGTTTCCTCAGGCAAGCATTTTTTAATTCAGATAAAGTTTCAGAATGGCGTCTGTCTGGAAATGGTGGGGGAAGGGAGACTTATCAAGGCTATTGCAAATAATTGACTTAAAATGCTGGGCATGAAACAGTAGTTACCAAAGCCATTATCAGATACAGTTTTATCACTGGGTTCTTAAAGACTTAAATAAAAAGAAATTTTTAAAAAGACAGGAAAAAACTTTTCTTTGAAGTCTCCGAGTTGTTTGCCTTTGCAAGCAGAAGCAATGTTCTTGCCTCTTAGCAAAGTACTTTTCCTATTGATTCAACACTTCATTGCTTTTCTGTCTTCTCAGGACTTGAATGAGGGTCTCTTTCAGTGTTCAGGAGTCTTTTTACTCAATTCTTTCCAGATTCTTAGATCCTTTCATCTTTGTCCATAGTTTCCTTCAGTTTGTTTCTTTTGATTCTGTTATGTGATGCTCTTCAGGGATTGTTGAATCCTTGAAGCTGTATTCCAACTCTGTTTAATGTTTTTAAACACACAAACATTCTTTTAAAGAAAAGTGAATGTAGTTTGAAGATAATGATGAATCACTAAACATGTTGTTAGGTATTTTGGTCATCTTTCTTCTTCAGTGAGAAATTTTAGCTTCCTGGAATTCTGTGTATTCTGCATAGGCACTTAACTTACTTGCGATAAGCCCTTCAAACCCCTCAGTGCAGTATCAAGTACAAAACATCACACTTCTTTTTTGGTCTGAATTTATGAGACAACAGTTCCAGAATCATGGCTTGAATTAAGGCCCTGAAATTCTTCCATGTTATAGTTAGTACAAACCCTGAGCCAGAATCATAGAACAATGCAAGGTAAAGCTCGTCAGGGACAGAAAGCCTGTATTTTATGCTCCATTTTTATTTAAGAAAATTGTTTGCCTTCTTAAATATTTTTTTTAAAAGAGAAGGATAGTCTTATGGCCATGATTAGGTCTTTTACCTTTAGGTTATTTACCTTAATTTGACCTTGTTACTACTTTTTATGTAAGAAAATAATCAACTGACTATATTGACATTTTTAAATCCAGCTTATTAACTAGATATTAAAATTCTCAGACAAGGCACTGAATTGTCCAACTTTGTTGATTAATTTGAGATATTTGCCATATTAAGAATTTGGCAAATAAAAATTGTTTTTGCTACCCTAAGCCACCCCAGCCCCAAAATATTAGGAAAATATTTCATTTAATGAGTACTTATTAAGTGTCTTTAAGTGAAAAGGATTGTTCCTTCTCTATAATCTCCCTCAGGAAATAATTTCATGAAGGTAGATAGATACATTATATTCAATTAATTTCCAGTATAATATCCTAAGACAGTTTTATTAACTCAGTGGTTATCCAATTAATAATAATTAAAAGCATTTTTTTCATACTAAATCACTGATCTCTTGGTAGTAATTACCTCAATAGAATAGCAAAATGGAGTCAGAAATAAGTATCTAACTCCATCTGGATTAAGTTAATAGTGTTTACAATGCCTTTGATGGACAAAGACAAGAATAAATGCCTTTAGGGTGAAATTGCATGAAGTGATTTAAGGGAGCAATGCTGACCTTTATTTTAAACTATAATAGCTTTACAGTCTAGTCTATTCACTGATAATTGTTAATTCTCACTATTTTCCAATACTTCTGGGCATATTTCAAAAAAGGAAAGATTGTATATTAAAAAAAAAACTTCCCTTCTAGCCTCAAATAAGAATATAAATAAGGAATCTGAGTCTAATGATCCAACAGTACGTTAATCCCCAGAAAAAAAAAACATGTTTAATCTTTTCGACTTTTTAGAAGACTTAGAGAAAGCCTTACTTCTCATAGGTAGGGGAAACAAATATATAGTGTACATTGTTTCCTTTCTTTTAAATTTTAGAATTTGAAATAGAAGTTACTTACTTACTTTCTCTTCTTTCCCATTTCCTTCCTCCCCTTCTCCCTCCCCCAGAACACAGTCCCAAAAACATGAAGTGTGGCAGATTAAGGCAGGCATCTGCCCTTGAAGGAGAGGACCACAGTGGCCCAGAGCAGGATGTCCGAGCTCAAATCCAGCAAGAGAGTGGCCATCCAGGATGGCTGCCCCATGTCGGGGTCAGAGTCAGAGCTGGGTAAGGAGGGTGTCCACAAAGGGCAACCTGGTGTAGGCTGTCAGAGCCCAGAAAGAGCGAGGAAAGCATCCAGGCATGAGGTCACCCAGCACAGAATGCTGAAGCCCAAACAGGGTAATCAGGTGTCCACAAGGTGAGGACAGGTCAGGACAGGGCATCTCAACCCGAGTGAGATGAGTATCCATGTGGGTAAAAGGGTGGCAGCAGAGATGGGTTACATACTAGGAGATTGATGAAATAAGTAAATAAATTAAGGATATTAAGAGTCAGTTTCCTAATGGTCAGAGTAGGAAGATACAATTATGGGAAGGAAGAAAACTGGAATGAACCCCATGGTATTGGATCGAAATTGGAGGTATCAGTATAAACTCATGATTTTCAATATAAATGAGTATAGAGACATAGAAAAGTTAATATGTAAGTAAATAAAACTATTGTTTTAAAGATATTTGCATCTATGTTGTAGATATAGATACAGATATACATAACTAGCTCTGTCCACTGAGAGGGCTTGGGAATAGCCAAACTCTTAAGAGTAATGAACACACCCAGCACCCAGAGCTTGAGTCATAAATATGATTTTCTAGTAACAGCAGCCTAGATTTCTCAGGGAATTATCCTAGACCTGGGTCAAAGAGAGTATAAGACAAGCATGTCACATCTTACTATATCAAAAAGCAAGGAAGTGCTCCAAGAATGATGAAAGTGATATGTGAAAGTGTTAGTCACTCAGTTGTGTCTGATTCTTTGTGACCCCATGGACTGTAGCCCACCAGGCTCCTCCGTCCATGGGATTCTCCAGGCAAGAATACTGGAATGGGTTGCCATTCCCTTCTCCAGGGGATCTTCCTGACCCAGGGATCAAACCCAGGTCTGCTGCATTGCAGGCAGATTCTTTACCGTCTGAGCCACCAGGGAAGCCCCCAAGAATGGGGAAATCTCAAGAGTATAGAGAAGTCAGCTTGAGGGGGCTGCCCCTGACCAAATCAGGGATAATTTGAGAAATAAAATAATCTATTGATTAAAAGAGGAAACCATGAATCCAAACAAATTTAAATCATGAATGAGTTGAAAATTTAGTGAGAAACAGTTTCAAAGTACTAAAGAAAGTAAGAGTAACTTTCAATGGAAAAGCAGATGCCGCCTTAACTAGGTGATCAAAGTGAACTTCAATAGCAATGGGTCAAATCTAAATTGTACATCACTTTAGTTGTAGCAAAGAGAACATTGTGGTAGTCCTACCAAAGATAAATGACCTGAATATAATCAAAGAAATGTCTGATGAGCCCAAATTAAGTGTTATTGTACAAAACAACTACCATGTGATCCTTAAAATTGTCAAGGTTGTAAAAGTCAAAGGAAGACCAACTTCTTCAAGACTGAAGAAAACTAATGTGACCACTAAATACCCTGTGTGGTTCTGAACCAGATCCTTTTGCTATAAAGTATATAATTAGGATGACTGGCAAAGCTTAAATGGGGGCTGAGGATTAGAAGTTAGCAGTGATTCAGTGTTAATCTCCTGATTTTGATGGCTATTCTGTGATCATGTAGGAGAATGTAATTATTGGAGAATGAACAGTGAAGTAGTCGGGGATGATGACATATCAGGTCAGCAGCGTACTCTCTAGTTGTTCAGGAAAACAAGTTTCTGTCCTGTACTGTGCTTGCAACTTTTTAAAACCTTTACTACTGTTCCCAGTTTTAAAATAAAATACATTTATAAAATATAATACATTGTTTTGTGTACAGTGAAATAAATCTCATTATTTAATTTTGATGGTTCCCACCTTTTACCTGGGTACTCTCAACATTACACAAATTATATCTGGAGCTGAAGGGTAAAGACTGCCTCTCACTCATCTTTGTACCCCACAAAGTACCCAGAACACGATAGCCACTTCCCTTATTTATAGTCCCAGGTTTTACTTTCTGCTGTCAACTTTAATAATGCTTCACGAAAAACATATTAAAATGGCAATGTCTCTGAGAAATATTTCTCACTTTTCTCTAAAGGCCTCAACACACATCTCGTTAAACCCCATCCCATCCCCCAAATAAAATAAAATTAAATAATAGAAATGCATATCTTAAACAATCAAAGTCTTTACTATGCTTACTACTTAGTCATTTCATTGCTGTTAATGATGATGCCACTGTTGTCGTTTAGATTTTACCTTTAGGCTACTTTTTTTCCTACCTTATCCACCTTTTAATATACAGCTCCCACATTTCCTTTAGTAGAAATGCCACATGCCGCACTTTTTTTTTTAACATGCAGCATGCATTAGAGACCTTGTTGGCCACATTCTGATTTTTTCTTGACTTCCAAACAGACAATTTGAGCCATGATATGGGGAACTGCCTAAGGCCAGTCAGCCACTCACTTTGTCCAGCACAGCCATCTTTATCAGAGGGTGGTGCTATGGAAAGAATTTGACTGTTTTACTATGTTTTGTCATTAGCGTTTTATAAAATGTAGTGTGTGCTAAGTGGCTTCAGTTGTGTCCAACTCTATGCGACCCTATGGATCATAGCCCACCAGGCTCCTCTGTCCAGGGGATTCTCCAGGCAAAATACTGGAGTGGGTTGCTATTTCCCCCTCCAGGGGATCCTCCCAACCTAGGGATCGAACCCGCGTCTCTTATTCCTCCTGTACTGGCAAGTGAGTTCTTTACCACTAGCGCTGCCTGGGAAGCCCTTATAAAATGTAGAGGAAGTAGGAAAATGGAATAGTTGATATTAGTGAAAAATATGGATTTCACAGAAGTAATACTATTGAGATAAAGATAGAAATCAGTGGACAGGCCAAATGCTGTAGATTGCATTCCTATTCAGATGTTCACTGAACCTAAGTCAGGTGACAGAGTGTTTTATTATTGGGGTGGGGGGGAGATCCAAGTTTACAGCATGTATATTATATATTAGATATACATATTTGAAGACTGTGTTTAAGTTGGTATAGTTACTTACCTTATAATATATGTTTGATAGTCAGTTTTCATTTGTGCTTTCAGAAAGGCTTTATATATGAAAGTAGTAGACTGCCTATAGAGTTCATGAGAGAAAAAGTCTGCTCCTCTCCTAAAATTCAGATAACTTTTCCAGAGTTGTAATTTCTAGCAGCTGTGACCTGGGGATGGCAGGACAGTTGAGAGCAATCACATAGGTGGCCAAGGTGATCACCTCAACCCTTAGCAGTGCCGCTGGAATTATAGATCTCCCACGCACCCATAAATCTCATATATGAGTATCCAGGAGAAATGATCATCTTTTCTCTTTTTTAGCTGTAGTCTTGGTTAAAGCCAAGATTGTCATAGATTTTATATAAGGTTTTCACTGAGAATCAAAATTCAAATTCAATTCTAAGGGCTGTGTCCTACCATTCTTTTCCTGTTTTAACATAAAATGTCTGGAATGCAGGTCAGTTAAAGATCGAGAAGGGAGAGAATAAAAGTAGAAAGCGATGAGGAAGAGAAAGAAGAGACAAAAAAGGGAAACAAGACTAACAGGAAAGTAGAAATAAAGCTAGGAAGAGGGAAATGCTGATAAAAGGGACAATGAAGAAAACTAGTTCAGTGGGATTCAAATTTGACTTCACCACTCTAGATCTGGACACCAGATCCAGAGTGCTCCTTCTAACTTCTCCTCTTTTCCCTCAACATTAAAGGGCCAAGAGCACCCTATTATGGCCCCCATCATGGGGTCCAACTTCCAAGTCACCGTGTTACTTAGTAAGGACAATAACATTTGCATTTGCACAGCGCTCTGTAATTTTTATTGAAGTATAGTTAATTTATAGTGTTGTGTTAATGCTACTGTACAGCGAAGTGAACTCCGTTATATCCATATATAGTAGTAGTAGTAAGAGTTTAGTCACTAAGTCGTGTCCGACTCTTGCGACCCCATGGGCTGTAGCCTGCCAGGCTCCTCCGTCCATGGGATTCTCCAGGCACACATACTGGAGTGGGTTGCCATTTCCTTCTCCAGGGGGTCTTTCCAACCCAGGAATCAAACCCAGATCTCCTGCATTGCAGGCAGATTCTTTAGCGACTGAGGTATGAGGGAAGCCCATATATATTGCTTTTTATATTCTGTTCCGTTATGGTTTATCCTAGGAGATTAGATATAGCTCCCCGTGCTATGCAGTAGGACCTTGTTGTTTATGCATTCTAAATGTGATAGTTTGCATCTACTAACCTCAAACTCCCAGTCCATCCCTCCTCCTCCCCCCACTCCCTTGGCAACCACTAATCTGTTCTCCACGTCTGTGAGCCTGTTTCTGTTTTGTAGATACGTTCATTTGTGCCACATTTGAGATTCTATATGTGTGATATCATATGGTATTTGTCTCTTTCTGACTTATTCCACTTAGTATGACAATCTCTAGTTGCATCCATGTTACTGTAGATGACACTGTTTCCTTCTTTCTTATGGTTGAGTAGGATTCCATTGTTTATATATACTATATCTTCTTTATCTATTCATCTGTTGTTTGACATTCGGATTGTTTCCATGTCTTGGCTATTGTGAATGGTACTGTTATGAACATAGGGGTGCATGTGACTTTTTGAATTATGGTTTTGTCCAGCTATATGCTGAATCATATAGTAATTCTAGTTTTAGTTTTCTGAGGAGCCTCCAACTGTTTTCCATAGTGGCTACACTAACTTACATTCCCACCAACACTGTAGGAGGGTTCCCTTTTCGCCATACCATTTCCAGTGTTTGTTATTTGTAGAATTTTTAATGACGGCTATTCTAACTGGTGTGAGATGATATCTCATTGTAGTTTTGATTTGCATTTGGCTTCCCTAATGGCTCAGTGGTAAAAAAAAAAAAAAAATCTGCCTGCAGTGCAGGATCTTCAGGAGACGTGGGTTCAATCCCTGGGCCTAAAAGATCCTCTGGAGAAGTCAGTGGCAACCCACACCGGTATTCTTGCCTAGAGAACCCCATGGACAGAAGAGCCTGGTGGGCTACAGTCCATAGGGTCGCAAAGAGTTGGACACAACTAAAGCAACTTACCAATAATTAGTGATGTTGAGAATCTTTTCATGCACCTATTGGCCATCTGTATGCCTTCTTTGGAGAAATATCTATTTAGATCTTCCCACTTTTTGATTGGGTTGTTTGTTTTCTTTGTTGTTGAGTTATAAGAGCTGTTTGTATATTTTGGAGATTAAACCTTTATGAGTCATGTCATTTGCAAATATTTTCTCCAATTCCATAGGTTATCTTTTTGTTTGTGGTTTCCTTTGCTATGCAAAAGCTATGATTAGCTGCCATTTGTTTTTTTTGTTTTGTTTTGTTTTGTTTTTTTGGTATTGTCTTGGGAGATTGGTGTGACTTGGGAAATACTGGTACAATTTATGTCAGAGAATGTTTTCCAGTGCCCTCTTCTGGGAGTTTTATGGTGTTGTATCTTATGTTTAAGTCTTTAAGTCATTTTGAGTTTATTTTTGTGCATGGTGTGAAGATGTGTTCTGACTTCATTGATTTGTGTGTGGAGAGTTGGTGATGGACAAGGAAGTCTGATATGCTGCAGTCCATGGGGTTGCAAAAAGTCCAACATGACTTAGCAACTGAACTGAACTGTCCAACTTTCCCAACACCACTTGCTGAAGAAACTATCTTTTTCCCATTGAATATTTGTGCTTCCTTTGCCAAAGCTTAATTGGCCATAGCTGTGTGGGTTTATTTCTGGACTCTCTATTCTGTTCCGTTAACCCATATGTCTGTTTTTGTACCAGTACCACACTGTTTTGATAACTGTAGCTTTGTAATATTGCCTGAAGTCTGGGAGGGTTATGCCTCCTACTTTGGTTTTTCTTTTTTTTTTTTTTCCCCCCTTAATATTGCTTTGGCAATTCTGGGTCTTTTAATGGTTCCATATACATTTTTGTATTATTTGTTCTAGTTCTGGGAAAAATGTCATGGGTAATTTGATGGGGATCACATTAAATCTGTAGATTGCTTTGGGTAGTATTGCCATTTTAGCAATGTTAATTCTTCTAATCCCAGAGCATGGGATAGCTTTCCATTTCTTTGAATACTGTTTAATTTCCTTTATTAATGTTTTCTAGTTCTCAGTATGTAACTCTTTCATCTCCTTGTTCAGTTTTATTACCAGGTATCTCTCTTTTTTTTTTTTGGTATTTTTTTAAAAGGTATTTTTTTACATTCCCTTTTTGATAGTTCATTGTCAGTGTAAAGAATGCAACTGGTTTCTGAATATTAATCTTGTATCCTGCTACTGTGTTGAATTCATTTATCAATTCTAGGAGTTTTTGTGTGGAGTCCTTAGGATTTCTATCTATAGTATCATGTCATATGCCTAGAGTGACAATTTTATCGATTCCCTTCCAATTTGGATACTTTTGTTTCTTTTTATTATCTGATTGCTGTGACCAGGACTTCTAACACTGTGTTGAATAAAAGTAGTGAGAGTGTGCATCCCACTTTTTGAAGCACTTTGGTGACATTTTTGTTATGTAGAAACTAAGATCTAAAAGGATCTAATTTTTTTTAAAAACGGGGTAGGTGGTGTTTGTGAATGTCAGACTTTATCTAAAACTTTGACCTGATACTCAAAGCTCTGTTTTTGTGCTTTTCTTCCCATTCCACATTACTTATGTGTTTAAAATAAATAGGAAATGAACAGTTATACTCAACTGTAAGTAGAGAAAGTATCGTGTTAGTGTTTAGGGCTGTAATTAGGTAACCCTTATAAAATTAGAAAACTAAGCCAATGCATGTACTGTTTATTGAGTTGGCCAAAAAGTTCATTCAGATTTTTCCATAAGATATTACAGAAAAACCCAAATGAAGTTTTTGGCCAGCCCAATACATAAACACATATACTGTATAACATCTCAAAGTTATTTTTAGATGCTGAGATTTTAAACCACTTGTCTGTTTTGTATTTTCTAAATCTTCTACAATGAACATATATCACTTTCATAAAAAAAATATATAAGAATCTAATGCAAATAGAGAAAATATATAAGAAATTTTATTTAAATCTTTTAACCTCTGCCCTCTTTCCTCTATACAGATGCTAAAAGTTACAGGAGGAATACTCAAATAAATAGCATTGAATGACAGTAAGCAATAACTACTCAGTGAAATTAAGAAAAATTGTATTTACTTCTGGGATTAAAAATATATATACAATTTTTTTATTCTACATTGGCTATATATTAGCTGCCAAAGTATTGTTGCCTATTTTAATCCAGAAAAACAATAGCATTTTGCCATTCTCCCACCCTCAAAGATTTCTAAGCCGTAGTAAATTATAGGCAACTTGCAAACGAAGAACAACTATTTCTGGAGGAGTGAATATCTGCCAGCCACAAGGCACTCTGGATCATGGAGCAAGCAAATATAACTCATCACTATACTTACTTGGAGAATATTGTTGGGGACTTCATTATTTTACTATACCCTCTATGAGAAGTTCTTCCTGTTATTCTTAGTATCAGAAGTGGCTTTACTCCTGCGAAGTCAGGTCTGGGCCTGACTTATATTAGTGGCTGAGCAAATATAACCCGACATGTAGCAGAGACGTAGCAAAGAGCACGTGTAGCCCAATGCAAGCAGAGACCCATCCTTACAGCACACATTTCAGGTACTAAGATCACTTCCAGATTCATCTGCATCCTTCCTACCCTCTTGGGGCCTGGTGCCCTCATCCACTTGTTTTCTATTTATCTCTTTATATCATGTGTATTTTGGTAAATAATATTAAATCCTTCAGGAGATTAAAAAAGGCCATAAATAAGTATGTGTATTAATTTACATATACATATATACATACACCAGAGAAGGCAATGGCACCCCACTCCAGTACTCTTGCCTGGAAAATCCCATGGACGGAGGAGCCTGGTAGGCTACAGTCCATGGGGTCGCAAAGAGTCGGACACAACTGAGCGACTTCACTTTCACTTTTCACTTTTCACTTTCATGCATTGGAGAAGGAAATGGCAACCCACTCCAGTATTCTTGCCTGGAGAATCCCAGGGATGGGAGCCTGCTGGGCTGCCGTCTATTGGGTCACACAGAGTTGGACACGACTGACGTGATTTAGCAGCAGCAGCAGCATATACATACACATTCTAATTGTGAATATGTGAAACCTTGATCTTTGGCTGTGTCAGTTATGTTTTTCACACTCTATCTACCACAAGTAATACTCAACAAGTAACTTAAAACATACTACCCTAAATCCTTGTTATTTACAATCTTTGCAACCCATAGCCCTTAATATGCCATGAACAATTAGTGGCAAAGCCATTTCTATCCAAAGAAACGAGTTCAGGGTCTAAATTCAACCATATGATTATCCCTTTGGCCTTGCTTTACTGAGCCACACCTCTTCGGATGCTAGCAGAATTTGCTAGATTGCCCTCAAGAGGAAACAGAAGTATTTCCTCCCTCAAGGTACTCTGACTGTAAAAACATCCATGACTTGTTTCTAAAGTCAGAGATGGGAGAAGAGTGGCAACAGTAGGGGGGAAACAGGGAGAGAGAATAGTTTTTGGTATAATTCACTATCTGATCATAGAAAGACATGGATAACTATTTCCAGTTTTGGGAAAAGAAAATCAGATGCACATTAAATAATGGTAAAATTATATAGTGATTTACCATGGTAGTGGATGTTGACATGGGGGATTATGGTAGGGAGACCACTTTTTCTCATAATATTCCCAATAGGAACGAACAAAAAGAATGTGTGTATGTGTGTGCATGCAAGAGAAAGAGATAAGGTGCGGCCAGCCAGGGAAAACCAGAACTACAAAGAGAAAGTGTGCTGCAATGCAGGGCCCTCCTTTTGATTGTAAACAAAATAAGGAAGACCCAGCTCGATCCTTATGAAAAACATATTTTCTGTGTTTTGCTTTTGTAAGCTCTGATGATTACTTCTCTGTGGAACTAATACTCAGTGAATCTATTTCTAACCAGTCATCACTTGCAACACGTATGTTTTCAAAATGCTTCAACTTACAGGAAATATAAAATTGTGATTCCAAAACACCTTCTTGAGATGTGGCTTAGGAAAGATTTCAAGGGAAACTGCAGGTTGTGGCATTTGCTTCCCCTTCCAGATCCTTTAAAGCTGTTGGGTTTTTTGTTGCTGTTATTTTTTGGTGGAGTTTGCCCTTAACTGACATGAGGGCTCTGGGGCAGGTGAAATGCAGATTGAAATCTCAAAGCGTGGCAAGCAGATTCCTGAATTCCCATAGACCTTGAACAGACACAACCAAGCCAAACTTCCTAGAATCATAAACAACAGGGTGCAGAGGGAAATTGCAATTGTACAATTCCCAGTCGTTCAAAGAAATCGTTAAAATATTCTAGAAAAATGTCAAAAGTTATTTTACACAAAAATTTCACAACTTGTTCCACTAAGTACAGGATGAGTTTAAAATTACTCTAGCAATTAGAGGCCATGGGCTATTTACTTAGAGAAGGTGACAGGGTGATTAAGTGGGTAAAACTTGCCCCAGGCACACAGTCCTCCCAAACTTCATCCTCTCTGAAAGAGGGTTAGCCAACATTTGCTGCACTGTTATTGTGTGCCTGGCCCCATTCTAGCCTAGAGGGACACAGAGATCAATAAAACTCTGTCCTCCAGGCCCTTTAGTTTAGAGAAGAATAGAAGTTACCCATCAATTCATGCAAGAGGCAGTAAACACAAGAACTTAAAAGTCAGATATCTGAATTCAAATTCTGGCTCTGTCTTATAGCCTATAGTGTGTGACTCTGTGACTTTGGGAAAGTTATTTGACTTCTGTGCCTCGGTGTTTCATACATGCACACGCGCGCGCACACACACACACACACACACTCACACACACATCTACAGAAGACCCTTGAACAACACAGGTTGTAACAGTAAGATCCACTTAAACAGGGATTTTTTTTCACTAGTAAATTTTACAGTAGTACACAATCTGTGATTGACTGATGTCCTCAGATACAGATAAACTGGGGATATGGATGGCAGAGTATAAATTACACGTGGATTTTTAACTATGTGAAAGATCAGTGCCCCTGTGTTGTTCAAGGGTCAACTGTGCATTCATCTACACACACACACACACACACACACATACACAAGATCCTCTCTTATGTGGTGGCTGTGAGAATTAGTGTATATTCATCACTTAGAAGACTGCCTTGCCCTTAATAAGTACTATGCATGTGTGCTCAATCACTTCAGTCGTGTCCGACTCTTTGCAACCCTATGAACTGTAGCCGGCCAGGCTTCACTGTCCATGGGAATTCTGCAGGCAAGAATACTGGACTGGGTTGCCATGCCCTCCTCCACGGGATCTTCCCCACCTAGGCAGGGATCAAACCCACGTCTCCTGCATTGCAGGTGGATTCTTTACCCACTGAGGCACCTGGGAAGCCCATAGTAAGTGCTATATGTGTTCATTGAATAACTAAATATTTAGGTTGGTGCAAAAGTAGTTGCAATTTTACATTGTTGAACTTTGTTTTATATTGGAATACATTCTTAAATGTGGTTATATTTTACATCATTTTAATGTGCATTTCTTGCTTAATGTTTTTTTGCTAATGACTTATTACTTGCTGTTTATATTTATTTTAGACCAGGGAAATGATGTTAGACAAAAAAACAAATTCAAGCAATTTTCTTATCCAAGTTCAAAATGGGTCGTAAAGCAGTGGAGACCACTTGCAACGTCAGCAATGCATTTGGCCCAGGAACTGCTAATGAATGTACAGTACAGTGGTGGTTCAAGAAGTTTTGCAAAGGAGATGAGAACCTTGAAGATGAGCACAAAGGCTGACCATCGGAAGTGACAACAAAAAACTGAAAGGATCATCGAAGCTGGTCCTCTTACAGCTACATTTAGAAGTTGTCCAAGAACTCAGAGCATCGACCGTTCTTCAGTCCTTTGGCATTTGAAGCAAATTGGAAAGGTGAAAAAGCTCAATAAGTGGGTGCTTCATGAGCTGACTGCAAATCAGAAAATCATCATTTTGAAGTGCCATCTTCTCTTATTCTGTGCAATAACAGCAAACCATTTCCCAATTGGATTGTGACGTGTGACAAAAAGTGGATTTTACTCAACAACCGGCAATGATCGACTCAGTAGTTGGACCAAGAAGAAGCTCCGAAGCACTTCCCAAAGCTAAACTTGCACCAAAAAGAAGATCAGAGTCACTGTTTGGTGGTCTCCTGACCATCTGATCCACTAGTTTTGTGAATCCAGGCAAAACCATTCCATCTGAGAAGTCTGCTCATCAAATCAATGAATGGCACTGAAAACTTCAGTGCCTGCAGATGGCATTGGCCAACAGAAAGGGCCCAGTTCTTCTCTGCAACAATGCCCGACCGTGTGTCACACCGCCAACACTTCAAAAGTTGAACTAATTGGGCGACGAAGTTTTGCCTCACCCACCAAATTCACCTGACCTCTCACTAACTGACTACCACTCCTTCAAGCATTTCAACAACTTTTTGCAGGGACAGTGCTTCCACAACCAACAGGATGCAGAAGATACTTCCCAAGGATTTGTTGAATCCTGGAGCACAGATGTTTATGCTACAGAAATAAAGAAACTTATTTCTCATTGGCAAAACTAAGTTGATTGTAAATGGTTCCTATTTTGATTAATAAAGATGTGTTTGAGCCTAGTTATAATGATTTAAATTTCATGGTCCGAAACCACAATTACTTCTTTTTTTTCACAATTACTTTTTCGCCAACCTAATAAAAACATTATAAACAAGATCCTTAAGAGAACCTTGCACAAGTCTGAGAATGAAAAAGAGGTATCTCTACCAGACAGAGAACATCAGGAATGACCTCTCTGAGATACCATGCTGGAACAGGGTCCGTGGGAGACTCAGCCAGAACAAGTCCAAGTTTACCAGGTGGGCAGTTGAGAGAAGCTGTGCTCCTTACCTCCTCCCCCAGTGTATCCACACAGCAAAGGGAATCAAACTAGAAGCAGAGCCAGAATGCTGCCCAATTTATAGGGACATTTTCTTGAGTTCCAGATTCAAAATTCAGGATAATTTACATTCTATTCCCTAATATATTTATGTTTATTCCAAAATAAGAATAATAGTTTTTATTTCTCACCATTGAGTAAAATTGATATTGGGGCAGATGATCCATGCCTGCCCTTGGGGTAGATGTGACCTCATCTGGGCAGCAAGTGGCAGAAGCATTAGAGGATACAAAGGTATAGAATTACTAGGATGGCATATGAGAGGTAAGGATTAGAGGGTAAGTCAGCCAGGGTATTGGTGGTTATGGAGTGAGTGACAAGACCTCTAGGCAAACCCCACACCAGGCAATGCCAGGATGCTCCATAGCAGACATCCTACAAAACCCTCAGGACCTGCTGTGAGGAATAGGACAAGGTAGCCTGCTAGTGATAACTAAGGGCAAACCCTAAAATTCAGATAGATAGATACATATATACTCTGTCCTGTGCCTCTTAATATTGAAAGCCCAGCTAAGATCAGAAGGAAATGTGTGCCTGAGCAATCTGACCTCAGAGCTGACTGCCCCCGAGATGTGACTTCATATGGAGGTGTTTCTAGGTGGTTTCTAGGTAGTCTTTGTATTTGCAGCCCCAGAAATGTGGTTTTATCAACACTCTGAGTATGAAGCAACCTCTCTGACTTTGGCTTGCATTAATCAAACTCACAGAAATATATAAATATAGAGTGGAATGCTAATTCATCCACTTATGATGAGAAAAACAACTTTCATCGAACTGAAAAATACCAGATAGTTATTGAGAAAACTACCTACCAAACATTGAGTGAAATACTTTACAAATGTTATTGCATGTAATCCTCAGAACAGTCTTACAAGGTAGATGTCAGAGAAACTATTACTGCTTGTGGATATCCCCGTGTACATCTACATTTCCCTGCTTCCTTGCGGTTCTACTGGACAATAGAATTAGAGAAGAAGCACTCAATGTGGTCACTTCTGAGCAGAGGTGGTTACATGTATGACTTGCCTTCCCCACACTCTCTCTTTCTCAGACATACAGCTGGGAACAAAGGGTATGGTGGGTCTACAGACTAGAAGGAGGAGGGAAATGTTAAGAGGAAGGACATCACTATGAAATCGAGGCTGTTCTCTTCCCTAAATATACATTCTCAGGAACCATGTCTGGCCAGATGAGATTCGACGACCCAAGTGGACAGAGAGAGAAAAGAGGTTGGAATGGGCCTGTCACAGGCTACTGGAGGAGTGTCAGGGCTGGGATAGAGAGAAGAACCATTGCAGAGGGATCAAGAATTGGGGCAAGTTGAAGGTTGTGGCCACAGGGGAAAAAATTCAGAAGTAAGTTCTTCCAGGTGATGACAAGGTCTAGGCTGTGAATGTTCCAAGGGTTGGCAGAGGTAGAGAAGTAGAGGCTTAGGGGTAGTCAAAGAATGATGGTGAAAGGGTCCAGATGAGTCATCAAAATATCAAAATCTTAAAACTAAGTCAAGGCCTTAGATTTACGAGATCACAAATCCATTATTTAATGTATAATGTACACAAACATAGACATCTGATACCCTTGGAATCCTGCCTCATTTTCATTAGTGATTTTCTGCGTCATACCCATGTGTCATTCAGACAGGATTACTTCAAGTCCTCTAGGACAGAAGTTTGATAAAAAACTTTAATTCAGCGTATGTTCCCTTGTTAACAAGAATAAATCATATGAAAACTGACAGATCCTTGGAATGAACTTAATGAATTTGTATTTTGATTTTGAGATATGGGATCATGAAGACATGAACTCAGCTATTGTCTTCAACCCAATATTTTCTTTTTTATTTTTCTAAACAGAATATGGGTGATGCTTCACAGATATAATGGAGTCATTCTTTTAAAATAATGAGCTTAAAGAGTCCACATCTTTAGTATATTCTATTTTGTTGTTGTTCAGTCATTCAGTCATGTCCAATTCTGTGACCCCATTGCCTGCAGTGCTCCAGGCTTCCTTCACTATTTCCTGGAACTTGCTCAAACTCACATCCATTGAGTCAATGATGCCATCCAACCATCTCATCTTCTGTCGCCCCTTTCTCTTCCTGCCCTCAATCTTTCCCAGCATCAGGGTCTTTTCCAATGAGTCAGTTCTTGTCATCAGGTGGCCAAAGTACTGAAGTTTCAGCTTGAGCATCAGTCCTTCCAATGAATATTCAGGATTGATTTCCTTTAGGACTGCTGTCCAAGGGACTCTCAAGAATCTTATCCAACACCACAGTTCAAAAGCATCAATTCTTCAGTGCTCAGCCTACTTTATGGTCCAACTCTCACATCCGTACATGACTACTGTACTAATTTGCTATTTTTTCTTTAATTAAGAGTCTAAAAAAATAAAAAAAAACCTCTCCCTATACTCTTGGGGCAGATATATTGGAGAATAAATGTTACTAACTTGGTAACATATGCTATTGCAATATTACCAGAAAACAAACCAGTGAATCCTTCTTGGCTTATGTCAGGGAATGACCAGAAAATTCCATTAATAGTATGACCATCTTAAAGTTAATTGATAAGTTTCCACTTGATCAAGTGGAACTCTGACTTTTGAACATTAATTATAAGAATAAATATTTACAAAAGCCATTAGTACTTATAGGTGAGGCAAGCAGAGCTGTACTAGAAAGGACTCTTTACTTCCAAAAGAATATTTTTTGCCACTTTCTGTTGATTTTGAAATTCCTTTTACTGAGGACAAAACTCATCTTTCAGAAAGAAAGAAAAGACTTAAAATATAAATATATAATGTATCTCTAAAAGAGGTAATATACTGGCTGAAATTCACAAACTGGATTCTAATACATTATTACTGCTGCTGCTGCTGCTAAGTCACTCCAGTTGTGTCTGACTCTGTGCGACCCCATAGACGGCAGCCCACCAGGCTCCCCCGTCCCTGGGATTCTCCAGGAAAGAATACTGGAGTGGGTTGCCATTTCCTTTCCCAATGCATGAAAGTGAAAAGTGAAAGTGAAGTCACTCAGTCGTGTCCAACTCTTAGCGACCCCATGGACTGCAGCCTACCAGGCTCCTCCACCCATGGGATTTTCCAGGCAAGAGTACTGGAGTGGGGCACCATTGCCTTCTCCGAATACATTCTTAAGAGCAGGTTTAATTAAATATCAGAATTTTGAGCTATTGAAAAGGAAGGAGGCAAAAAATGAAATAAGGTAAAGACTTGTTGGAATTACATTTCCATATTTTTTGGCTAATATTGTTATATACATTTCTCCTTTATTTTTACACTTCTCACCCACTCCTAGGCTCACCTAGTACTAAACAATACCTTTAAAAGTTACTTTAATTCCTGCAATCCACTATTCCCACTTACATAAAAACAGAACTGTGTTAGCACTGCTTGCTTTCTTAAAACTTTTATGTATTATCTGTTTATTTTTGCCTGTGCGGAGTCTTCATTGCTGGGTGGTCTTTGCTCTAATTGCAGCAAGCAAGAGCTACTCTCTAGTTACGGTGCACCAGCTGCTCATTGTGGTGGCTTCTCTTGTCGCGGAGCACCTGCTTTTAGGCACAAGGGCTTCCGTAGCTGTGGCATGTAGGTTCAGTAGTTGTGGCTCCCGGGCCCTAGAGCACAGACTCAAAAGTTGTGGTGTCCAGGCTTAGCTGCTTTGTGGCATGCGGAATCACCCTGGATCAGGAATCAAACCTGTGTCTCCTGCATTGGCAGGCAGATTCTTTAACACTGAGCCACCAGAGACGCCCTCTAGCAATGCTTTCTTGAAAAATCTCCAAGATATTTAGACCAAAATTGTTATACAAATGTAAAATATTGTAGTGGTGGGTGTGCTATGATGTGATTTACTAGAAAATCAAGGTCCTGAAAATATGTGCACTGTTTGATAGTCCTTTCTTCTGAGCTTACAAGATTGCCCTCCTCTGACCTCAGGTCCAACTCTCCAGAACAGTGACCTGCCTTGTTGATAAATAATCACGTTGTTTATACCTCAAATGTGATGTCACCTCTGATCTGCTACAGTGATAGAAAACACACAGAATAGACAGGAGGACTCAGGATAGGTGAACTGCACCTGTTTCACACTTTTCTTTTTAAACAAAATTACTTATTTGTATTTATTTGTTTGGCTGCCGTGGGTCTTAGTTGCAGCATGCGGAATCTTTAGTTGCGGCATATAACATCTAGTTCCCTGACCAGGGATCAAACCTGGGCCCCCTTGCACTGGAAACTCATAGTCTTAGCCACTGGAACAAAAGGAAAGTCCCTGTGTCACACTTTTGAAGACATAATGCATCCTTCATGTGATTTAGTGATTTTTGAGGGGATGGGTGTTCATAAGTGGAGGCCACTAGCTATGTGTGATCAGGACGCAGACCCGTTAATTTTACTTTCTGAGTCTGACGTAACCACAGGACACTGGAAACTGAGTCTGCCCCATCTTCCTTCCGTGCCCTCACCTTTCTCTTTTCTTTCACAATGCATCTCTGGTCCTCTCTCACCAAGGACTGCATTATGATTAATGAGTTCACTGACACCAAGAAAATAAATAGGCAGACTTGAGAACTAAAGCACATCCCTGACCATTCTCTTCCCACTTTGAAAAAAGAATAAATGGAAACAAATAAAGGAAGAGTCAAAGAAATTAAAATAATCAAAATGGGTACTCAGAGAAAATACGCCCTCAAGGCTGGGTACGCTTCAACTAAGACTCAAATAATCTACCTCCAAAATGATGCAAACAAAAAACAAACAAAAACATGTCTAATCTTTTCTCTTCCTAGTTTTGATGCTGATTCTCCATTTCCAGAAAAACATCTATTTCTGCTTTATTGACTATGCCAAAGCCTTTGACTGTGTGGATCACAATAAACTGTGGAAAATTCTGAAAGAGATGGGAATACCAGACCCACCTCACCTGCCTCTTGAGAAACCTGTATGCAGGTCAGGAAGCAACAGTTAGAACTGGACATGGAACAACAGAAAAAGGAGTACATCAAGGCTGTATATTGTCACCTTACTTATTTAACTTATATGCAGAGTACATCATGAGAAACACTGGGCTGGAGGAAGCACAAGCTGGAATCAAGATTGCTGGGAGAAATATCAATAACCTCACATATGCAGATGACACCACCCTTATGGCAGAAAGTGAAGAAGAACTAAAGAACTTCTTAATGAAAGTGAAAGAGGAGAGTGAAAAAGTTGGCTTAAAGCTCAACATTCAGAAAACTAAGATCATGGCATCTGGTCCCATCACTTCATGGCAAATAGATGGCGAAACAGTGGCTGACTTTATTTGGGGGGGCTCCAAAATCACTGCAGATGGTGACTGCAGCCATGAAATTAAAAGACACTTACTCCTTGGAAGGAAAGTTACAACCAACCTCAACAGCATATTAAAAAGCAGAGACAATTACTTTGTCAACAAAGGTCCATCTAGTCAAGGCTATGGTTTTTCCAGTGGTCATGTATAGATGTGAGATTTGGACTATAAAGAAAGCTGAGCACAGAAGGATTGATGCTTTTGAACTGTGGTGTTGGAGAAGACTCTTGAGAGTCCCTTGGACTGCAAGGAGATCCAACCAGTCCATCCTAAAGGAAATCAGTCCTGGGTGTTCATTGGAAGGACTGATGTTAAAGCTGAAACTCCAATATTTTGGCTACCTGATGCTAAGAGCTAACTCATTTGAAAAGACCCTAATATTGGGAAAGATTGAAGGCAAGAGGAGAAGGGGACAACAGAGAATGAGATGGTTAGATGGCATCACTGACTCAATGGACATGGGTTTGGGTGGACTCCAGGAGTTAGTGATGGACAGGGAGGCCTGGTGTGCTACGTACGGTTCATGGGGTCTCAGGGAGTCGGACACGACTGAGCGACTGAAGTGAACTCCATAAAGAGAACAAAGTTAATTCAATAAAGGATTCAATTTGAACACATTTTTGCCTTTAAATGAATATTTCAGACTTTCTTATTTGAATTACCTAGAAAGTAAACTCAAATTTTCACTTTGTACCTATAACACTTTCTTAAGCATGGCTGTATTTTTCTATCCATTTGGTCAAAAACAAAATAAAGTACTTGATATTTCAAAATACCTTGACCTTATCCAAAAAATGTCAACATTGCCTACAGAAAGCCTTTAAAACCACATCTGTTACTTCATGCCCAGGATCATGTGTACTGAAGTATTTGATAATATTCTTGAACATCACAGGACTTATCTCCAGATAGTCTTTGACTGTGAAAGATGCTCTTATTGTAACTAATCCAGTTATTGTAAACACTATTTTCAAGCCTCAAAGTGAACCACAAAATCTACTTTAAGCCATAAAGGCAGTATATTTTAAAATCCTGTAACCCTTTCCCCTACTTTTCTGCACAGAAAAAAAACTGTTTCCCAGAAAATTATAATCTTACCATTTCCTTCTTCCTGTCTCCTCTTAATTGTATGGAATTTTCCCATTTTCTGGGGCTGAAATTTAATCCTGCAGAATTCCCAGTTTGTCCCACATGGCTGAATGGAATGTTCAGCATTTTTTAAGTACTGTGCCTCATTAGACAAGTAATCAACCACAACAGACATTTATGATAGACTTAAAATTATCTTATTTTAGGTAAACATGTTCTCTAAATGCTTTAATAAATCATTCTTCTAAATGTCCACTGAGTTTTCCATTGAAAATAGACTACTGGGGGGGGAAAATCATATAACACCAGTGTCCTCCAGCCAATGCTATTGCAAAAGGCAGTGAGATCTAAATCTGAAAGAGAGAGAATAACTCAGCAGGTAGTTGAAATCACTGGGACCATTATAACTAATATTTGACCTTTTATTTAATTAGGCAAATAATCTGAAAAAATAATTATGAAGTCATTGACAGAGCAAGGCTCAGAAAATACACAAGCCAAGCACTGTTTGTGGTGTCTGCTAATCCTACTCCAGGCTAATTCGCTGAAGAAGCCCACAGCAAATCCAGAGAAGGCTAAAGATGATTAAAAGACTTAGAAGGAAAGCCTACAGCAGCCTCGGAGGAAAGAATAAAGGAATGGAGGTTATTCCAGTGAGGAAAGGAAAGCTGGGAGGCTGATTTCCTATCGGACTAGTTTAAAATGGCTGTTAAGTCAGGGACAGACTGTCCTCCAATAGGACGAAACAGGAAGGGATGTCAGGAATGTCAACACAAGGAAGTGGACACAAGACAGACTTCATCAGAAGGAGGCCTGCTAAGTTTTGGCCCAGGTCACCACTGTGTGAAAAGTGTGTGACGCTGAATCCTCCAACATACCGGAAGTGTCAGAAGGGAAACAGGATGGCAACCGGAAAAGAGGGGAAGGGGAGCGTGTTTCCTGACGGAAGGTTTTGGGGCGATCAGGAGGGTGTCACACCGCACATTACAGAGCAGGACTGCCTGAGAATCCTCTTTCCCCCCAGATCCCAGTCCTTCTGGTGAACCCCACTACTCCCATCTTCCCTGAGTCCCTACCCACCTCTGTCTCTCCTCCTCCTTCCCACTCTCTCTGCCCCACTTCCTCCGGTCTCTATTTCTCCTTCCCAGCCCCTCTGTACTTCCTCTCCCCACTTCCCTCCATCCCTCTGTCTCTTTCTCTACCCACCGTGGGAGGTGGGGAACGGAAAGTACTCGTGGTATGATTTTTCTTTTTTTTCACTTTTAATCAGAAGTCTCTAGCTTTATTGAATTTCTTCAATAGTTAAATGCAAGGAAAACTGTTGTTTATTTACTTCTTTAATGAATAGTTATTGACGGCTATTCTCTGGCAGGCATGGTGGCAGGAAGCTCCAGAAATACATCAGTGAGTTAAATCAAGTCTCTGCCCTCATGAGGCTTACAGAGAACTTGTTTTTTAGTGACATACTATAATTTAGGCACACCAAAAGATGGTGTCATGCTTTTTCTGTAAATGATATAAACTTCCTCGCAAGCCCGCTGTTGTGGACTGAATTGTGTCTCTCCCCCACACAATCAGATGTTGAACCCTAACTCCCAGTGAGATGGTGTCTGGAGATGGAGCCTTTGGGAAATGGTTGAGTTTAGTTGAGGTTGTGAGAGTGGAGCTTTCATGATGGGATTAGTGCCCTTGTAAGAAGAGGGAAAGACACGAGAGCCTGCTTTCTCTGCCACGTGAGGACAGTGAGAAGGTCCTGAAAGCCAGGAAGAGGATTCTCACCAGGAACCAGATCTTCTAGCACCCCAATTTTGATTTCCAGCCTCCAAACTTGTGTTGTTTAAGCTTCTCAATCTGTAGTGTTTTGTTATGGCAGACCCAAAATCTAATGTATCCCCATTCCCACTTTTTGAGGTGATGGGATGGGATAGCAGGAGATGCAAACTTACCAGTTAGGAATGAATCAGGTACTTTGAGGACTTCCCTGGTGATCCAGTGGGTAAGACTCCATATTTGCATTGTAGGGGGCACGGGTTCAAACCATGGTCAGGGAACTAAGATCCCACGTGCTGTGTGATGCAGCCAAAAAAATAGAGAACAGGAGAAAGAAAGAAAGAAGGAATCAGTTGCTTTGGCTTAAACAGTCACAGATAAATATATAGTCAGTTGAAGTTCAAACTCCCTCTAAAATTTTCCTCTCTTGTTCTTCCCTCCTCCCAAGATGGGGGCTTACAGATAGGGCAGGAATTGCATATCCTTGGGAGCAGCTGAAGTGGGGGTTGACCCGAGAACTGACCTCCTTGGAGATGTCCCCTGCACCACCTGATCACACCCTGATGGAGATATCTGTGGTCAGTTCTGGCAAAGCTGGAGGTCTCGCGAACTTTTTCCTCTGTTACCTGGCTCCACCTTAGCCCAGGCTAGCCCTGTAAATCCTGAGTCTATCTCCACTTTATCTTCCAGCAGTGCCTGAGAGAAGCCTGCACTGGGTTCCCTCCCATTGCTGCCACAGTGCAGCCACAGGCTTCTGGTTTCAGTCCTTTCATCAAGACAAGTAAGAAGCTCTGGACCCTTCCACATTCACACAGAAGCCAAGGGATTCTTGGGACTCTGTATTTGACCCTGTCTGTGCTTAAATGCTGACTTCCCTGGTGGCTCAGTGGTAGAGTCCACCTTGCAGATTCTCCTCTGGCGAAGTAAATGGCAACCCACTCCAGTATTCTTGCCTGGAAAATCCCATGAACAGAGGAGCCTGGTGGGCTACAGTCCATAGTGTCACAAAGAGTCGGATACAACTGAGTGACTAAATGATAACAATGCTTAAATACTGCCTTCAGACACTTCTACTTTGCTGCTTGGGTGGCTCCATATTATTGTGGTTCTCTTAGACATCTTGAAGTTTTCCCCATCTGTATCTAGGGAAAACTAGACCCACCGAAACTGCTGATGAGAATTGTACCTGCCTTTATCTATACTCCACATTCCCCTTTCCTATCATTCCATGACATCCTGGACATATTGCATCATTTCTATCAATTTTGGTTATTCAAAAAATGTATAAAACTTTAATTTCAAACTGTTTGTAAATTCCACCTCCTCCCGGTCTCCTCCAGAGAAGGCTTGAGTTGGAATCTTGACTGCCTGGAGTGACGTGGGGTTGGAGGGAGTCCCGGCTGTGAAACACCCTTCCTCCCTCTCCCAGACATGGCTCTTTCTCTCAAGTGTTGGAATCAGGAAGAAGGGAAGGAAAGGGGCACCGGGGTCCTCTCTCTATTGGCTGCTCTGCTTCTCCAGGGAGCCCTAAGTGTGCAGCCAGCTTTCTAAGTCCACCTCCCCTCAACTTTCTCAGTAACAGAACCCAGGTCACGGTGCCTAGTCCTCGGGCTCACAGCTTGTACGGCGAAGTGGCCGAAGAATCTATGCCTTCTTATCAGGGGATTTCTCACACCCTGGCCATGCCGCATAGGGTGGACAAGATCACAGTCCCACTGCCATTCCTCTTCCACATGGCCAGTCAGCCCTCCCTCGCTTCCATCTTCTCTGGTAGGGATGGGTAGCCCAGCAACTCTGCTATCCAAGCAGAGGTCACCAGCAGTAGATCCTAAAAGCCATTGTCTTGGAACCTCTTTCACTTGGCAATGGGAGTCAGGAGAAATCCCTCCCCCAAAGGAAGGGGAGAATCCCCACCTTCCCAGGCTCTTTTATAGACCACGGACTCCATATTAGGGGACGGGGCTGTAGGTGGGGACTGATATTCAGTTGTTCAGCCACTTAGCAAGACTTTGGAAAAAGTGGCAGATCCCAGTTACTGTTTTTAGCTCTGGATCCTTTTTGTCAACACAGGACAATAGGAAAAGTCCCCCTTTGCCATCCTGTCATACTTACATCTGAACTTACCCTATCATGTTGGAATTGCTTTCTTCCTAATTCTCTGGAAACAGACTCATTTCCCCAGACGGATGAAATGAGTTCTCACCAGCAAACAGTGAAATGTGTCACATGAAATTTCAAGGTCCCTTCTAAAGATCCTGTGATTCTATGAAAACAAAGTGGGGAAAGAAAGCAAGTTACATGTATGAAGTTAGGTAGATGGTTAAAACCAATTCATTATCCTTATTATTTCTGAATGAACTGAAGGGGTTTTTTCCTCTAAAGTTTATCTCATTGATGAAATACATATTTGCTGCAAGTTTCTACAATGATCAAATCATTCATTTTTCCCATTCTTCTACTCTACTTTCTGTTCAATTTTATATTTTGATTGGTATCTTTACTGAAAAACAGTTCCTACAAATATATTTGCTGTTTGTAGTTTTAGTTGTGTTTAATCTGAGCAGGGTTTGGATTTTTTAACTGTTCAATATGCAAAACTCTGGTGATATCCAAGAATCTTTGCCCTGAAAGATTTTTGGATCTGTGTGATTAGGAGAACTTATTCTACAACTTTAAAGGAAAAAAAAAAAGGAAAAAACTCCTTAGAATCATTGCAGAAGCATCAATTTAATAGTAAAATGCTGCCTCCTTCTGGATAAATTGTTTTAGGCATGATAAGCTTGTAAAACTGCTATAGAGGTATATTATTTTATGAATAAAACATTTTTATGATCCTACTTTTTTCATTAAAAAAATTAGAGGACTAGAGTAAGCTTTGAAAGATTATCTAGATTCTGCCTTTGAGCATGTAAAAAATCTAAATTATCTAACCTATGGCACTGATTTGATTGTCTTTCTTTCAAAGATCTTTAACAGTAACTGAAATATCAGATAAAATTGAAATTAGCATGGTTTCACTTTCATGTGAGGCTACCTTACTTAACATTCAGTTGGCATTATCATGTATGCATGCACACAGATTCATCTGCATACCTAGAAAAGTGTGTATGTGTGTTTTTAAAAAATGCAATGAAATGCCTAGGTGTTCTAGTCTTAATTCTGTGCCAGCAGTCATGTGTATTTTGGCAAGCCACTTAATCTCTCTGGGTCCCAGTTTCTTTATCTGTACACTGAGGATAATAAAACCATTGTTATTGACCTCAAAAAATACTTTATGAGGCTCACTGAAATCAACAAAGCACTGTGTGAGGTATTATTTATTATCTTTAAGGTTTTAACTGGTCACAGTCCTGAAGTGAAATAACAGAACCAGATCTGTGACCAACAAGAAGAAAAATGCTTAATGATGCTTCATTGCATAAATGCTTAAAAATGCTTTATTGCATAACCACAGACAACTAGTTTGGTTATACTCAAATAAATCAAGTCTCTACTATCTGAAGTAAAAAGCTGGAGAAGAGGTTATAAATAACCTCAGACCACAATTATACAAAAGTCAAATCTATTCTCAGTTCTCCCGGGGGCAGTTTATCCCCACAGAACACAAAAAGTAGGAAGGTCTAACCAAGGTAGGTCAGAGACCCAGAGCAAAACTTGTTTGCTCTACCGCATCCCCGAGCCAACATCTCCAAGCCTACCTGGGGCCCAGCCAGGGTGCTCAAGGTGGACTGTGCCCTGGTTCTGTTGAAGGGAATTTTATGATTCTCCAAAAATCCTTCAGCGAGAGTAGTACTAACCAAAATCCAAACCAACCAAGAGGCCAAAGGACACTCCAAATTTTCCGATCCCTACTCAGCCTTTGACTAGTGGCTATTTTGTTTGTATTTTGTCAATTTTGTCTATAAAATGAATGTAGCAAAAAAAAAAAAAATAGGTGTAACAATAGTACCTACTTAATTAGATTGCTGTGCATTAATACAAGCAGAGCATTCAGAATAGCATTTGGCATTCAAGCATTCAGTATATGTTAGCTGCTACTACTATCACCACCATTATTTTATCACACTAATCTGCTTGCCCATGGCATTCATTTATGGACGAATGAAAATGTCTCTCTCACAGCTCTTCAGTTTCCTGAGACTGAAGATTGTTGATCTTTTAAACCCGCTGGCCATCAATATTTTGAATTTTGTTCCTATACTAGTTACCTCACATTACATATAATACTTCTTTTTACTTTTCAATTACAAAGTAATAAATTAAAACTACTGGTGCTCTTTATGTGACCTAGTAGGCAAACCAAACAGCAACTCTTTATTTTGTAGCCATATTAGCAGATGCACCTGGAATAAGAGCTAAGGTTTAGGCACATTTTAAGCTGTTACACATTTTTTATGATCAGGAAATATTCCAGTTCCATTTCACTCCAAGAGCAGAAGCAGCTAATAATAACCCTAATTCAAAACTATCTGGTAGATCACTCTAAGAAAAATACTTGCTGTTGTTTTTGTTGTTTAGTTGCTAAGTTGCATCTGACTCTCTTGCGACCCCATGGACTCTAGCCCATCAGGCTTCTCTGTCCTTGGAATTCTCCAGGCAAGAATACTGGAGTGGGTTGCCATTTCCTTCTCCAAGGGGTCTTCCTGACCCAGGGATTGAACCTGCATCTCCTGCATTGGCAGGAGGATTCTTTTCCACTGAGCCAGGGAAGCCTAGAAGGCACTGAAGCTATTTTGATTGAGTACTAAAAATGACACATGGCCACTAGATGGCATTTAAATGATGTAGTAGGTTTCAGCTTCACACTTGATCTGTTTAAAATCCCAGCTGGTTTGCACTTGGCTCAAGCACTGTGATTCACATATTTTGACCCTGTGGGAACTCCTGAGGGAACTCTCATTATTTGGCTGAATGGAGGCTTAGGAATATCTACAATAGATCCTATAGCTATGGGTGTAAAATAATAAAATCCTTTTGGAGTTACAAAAAGAGAGAGGTAATTTTAAATTTCAGCCTGAAATCTCCAGAACAATTTTTTTTAAGTAAATTATTGAGGGCAAGATTGAGAGACTGGATAACTTATGTCTTTTCAATTCACGTGTAGTGTGAAGTCTTAATAACCACAGAGCAGTATAATTCACTGACAGCTTGTCCCAGCTGACCACAGGTACCGCCAAGCCTGGCCTCTACCCAGGTCCAACAGCCTAATCCTATCTGCCGTTTCCTCCTCAATTAATTCCTAGGAAAGGCCAGCTGTAGACTAGTGAAATACCTCAGAGGAGAGAGAAATAGAAGCGAATCCTCATGAAATAAAAAGGCTGTTATAAAGAAAAAAGAATAGTTCAGTTATTTTTTCATCTTCCACAAGAATATTAGTAGAGAAACATTTTAAATTTCAACAACAAGACTTTAAAATAGCCATAAAGATGAAATGAAATAAGTACTAAAATAAACTGTGAAATAAATGAAGAGGAAACCCTTCTATCTCGGGAGATTTTGCACAGAGACAGAGATGAGTAGTGAAGCTTTCTAGTTATTTTCCTAGTTTTCAGAAGGTGCTCTTTAAAGCCCATGGTGCTTAATTCAAACTGTCCACTAGATGGCCCTAATACATCTGAATTCCTCTAACTGGTGGAGCATTAAATCCCCTGTTAAAGTACTGGCATATTTAATTTTATTTGTGATTGAAGAAGTCGTCTTGTCTTCTAAGGGAAAATCATGCAGTGATCATCTACAGGGTTTAATAATGAATTATTAATTACCTGAAAAGATAGAGAATTGAACATAAGCTTTTTATCTCTTCTCTCAATGCCCTCCCCACCAAAAGACAGGAAGGGAAAGTAAAAGTTACAAATCCACAAGGAAATAAAGAATAAGAGAGATCAAAATGAGTGGGACTAACCTAAGAAAAAGCTGAAACCAAGCACCCACAGAGAGGGGAACAGTGATTAGTAAGCTCATCCCATCCCAGGACTTTGGGGACTCAGAGATCAAAAGCGCCCCTACCCCTTCCCAGAGGAAAGGCAGGGGCTGGAAATGAACTGAAAGTAGAATCACTTTAGGGAAAGTCTACATTCTAGTCTGCAAGACCTCCCAGCCCATTTGCCCACTCATTTCCCAGAAAGCTGGAGGACCAGGCCGATGGGCCCCCTCCAACACTAGAGAGCGGGTAGATCCTTCTGAGCAAGCCCTCTAGAGATCGGCTCACTCCACCTTGTTAGTCCTCCACACATCAGGCTCCCACCTTCCCAGGAAAATCAGCCTTCTCCATCCTCACTCTTATGACAGATAGCCAAGGCTCACCGAACGATCTAGGAAAATCTCCAACATAAGAGACACAGAACAAGACAAAAACGAAAAAATAATAATAATAAAATTGAAGGAGCAGAGACAATGCAGACAACAGAAGAAAATTTCAAAGAAATAAACTAGTATCCTCTGAAAATGAAGGAAACCTGTTGGACCCATGACACAGGAATAAGGTGCTATCTTAAAGTTTTTCAAAAAGAAAGAAGTAATCAGAGAAAAAGGAAGGGCTTTAGAAAACTAACAGTATAAAAACCAGAATGAAAACTATTTCAAAAGAATCATCAGAAGAGAATTTTAAGGCAACGTCCCATAAAATAAAAGGAAAGAAGGCAAAAATGATAGTAACATTAGGAGGCAAATACAGGCTCCCCAATGTTAGACTAACAGAAGTTCTACAAAGAAATGAGAATAAAGCAAAGGGAGACAATTATTGAATAAATAATAAAAGAATAGTCCCTCAAACTTAAAGAAATGAGTTTCCAAACTGAAGCATCTACTTAATACCTGGGGCTTCCCTAGTGGCTCAGACGGTAAAGCGTCTGCCTGCAGTGCTGGAGACTGGGGTTCCATCCCCGGGTCGAGAAGATCCCCTGGAGAAGGAAATGGCAACCCACTCCAGTACCCTTGTCTGGAAAATCCCATGGATGGAGGAGCCTGGTAGGCTACAGTCCACAGGGTCGCAAAGAGTTTGACACGACTGAGTGACTTCACTTTCTTTATTCTTACTTAATACCCAGCTTATTGAATTAAAAAAAAAAAAAAAAAAAAAACTAAGTTACCTCACTGTACAATTTCAGAACACTTGGAATGAAGAAATGATCCAAAAAGCATGGGGCGGAGGGTGAGGGGGAGCCAGTATAGTTATATGCATAGAAGAGGTAATCAGAACATATTGGAAATCAGAAATCTGCAGAGTAGTAAGGCTGGAGAGATAGATTTCAGAGTCATCATACAGGAATGTGGAAGCAGAGGCAGGTCAGTGGGTGAAAGTTCCCAGGAGGAACATACACAGTGGCCTCAAAAGTCTTCGGCCAGGCAGCGGCCAGCCTACGCTCGCTACTAAAATAGAGGAGGCCACATCAAGCCATATTGAATCCTAAGGCAGAAGGGAAAATCAGTAATATTAATCCTGTCTACAGTATTGAAGAGTGTCTCCCAAAAATATACATCCACTAGAGCCACAGAACATGACCTTATTTGGAAATAGGGTCTTTGTAAACATAATCCGATTAAGAGGAGATCATACTGGATTAGAGTGGGCCCTAAATCCAGTGGCTGGTGTCATTATGAGAAGAGCAAAGACACAGAGACACAGCAGGAAGGAGGTCATGGGAGATGGAGGCACAGTTTGGAGTGGTGCAGCTGCAAACCAAGGAATAAGATTTCGGCAACCACCAGAAGCCAGGGGAGAGGACTGAAGTTTCTCCTGATGTGTCTAACCGCCGGAACTGGGAGACAATACATTCCTGTTAAGCCATCCAGTTTATGGTCTATTGTTACAGCAACCCTAGGAAACTGATATGGCTTTATTTAAATTTTTGACATTTTGTTATGGATTGCTTGGCATACATTTTTATTTTTCAAAATACTACATTAGAATATCTTGACTAATGAGTTTTTGGCATCTCCTTAAATTTTGCCCCGGAAGCAATTAATCCAAGCCCTAGGGCATGTTTTAACTACTTTTATTGAATTACTAACAACCAATCTTCTCAGTCCATCCGTTTGCAGAGACATATTCTGTATATCCAAAGAACAAAGAGTAAAAGCAAGCAAGCATGATTTCCAAATGAAATAGTTGATTTCTTCAACAAAGACAATTACATGTTCTCCCCCTCATTGTAGAAATGCAGCCCATCTCTTGGGAGGGACATAGACATTGACAGCGTTGTTTAAAATCAGTAGGCACCGTCTGATCATTCCATCTGCTCCCCCTAGGAAAGAAAAATCATTACATGGCAATTTCAGTAGCCTTGAATCCCACATAGTGAATTTTATTAACACGTTGTATTCACTCTGAGAAAATATTTAAAGGGAAATTCTTTCAAGTTGAAAGTGAGTATGAGAGAGTTGGGTATAGAGTAAGTGGCAGTCTTAGAACATGGCCCCAAGTCTTTTTGACACTCCTTTCATGGAGCAGTGGTGGTGTGCAGGTTTCCTATGGGCCCACTTTCTCTTCCTTTTTTTTTTTTTTCTTTTAATTGAAGTATAGTTGATTTATGGGCTTCCCTGAAAGCTCAGTTGGTAAAGAATCCGCCTGCAATGCAGGAGACCCCAGTTCAATTCCTGGGTCAGGAAGATCCACTGGAGAAGGGATAGGCTACCCACTCCAGTATTCTTGGGCTTCCCTTGTGGCTCAGCTGGCAAAGAATCCACCTGCAGTGTGGGAGACCTGGGTTTAATCCCTGGATTGGGAAGATCCCCTGGAGAAGGGAACAGTTACCCACTCTAGTATTCTGGCCTGGAGAATTCCATGGACTGTATGGCCCATGAGATCCCAGAGTGGGAGACGAGCTGAGCAACTTTCATTTTCAGTTTAATAGTTGATTTACACTGTTGTGTTAATTTCTGCTGCATAGCAAAATGACTCAGTTATACATATATATGCATTTGTTTTTATGTTCTTTTCCATTATGGTTTATCCTAGGAGAGTGAATATATTAATAGTTCCCTGTCCTATACAGTATTATCTATCCATTCCAATAGATTGCATAATAAACCATTGTAATAGTTTGCATCTACTAACTCCAGACTCCAAGTCCATCCCTTCGTCTCCCCAACCCCCTTGGCAATCACAAGCCTGTTTTTTATGTCTATAATTCTGTTTCTGTTTCATGTTGTTCAGTCGCTAAGTCACGTCCGACTCTTTGGTGACCCCATGAGCTATAGCCACCGGACTCCTCCGTCCATGAGATCTCCCAGACAAGAATATTGGAGTGGGTTGCCATTTCCTTCTCCAGGGGCTCTTCCCGACCCAGGGATTGAACCCACATCTCCGGCATTGCAGGTGGATTCTTTACCGTCAGAGCTGCCAGAGAAGCCCCATAGATAGGTTCATTTGTGTCATATTTTAGATTCCACATATATATGATATCATATGATATTTGTCTTTCTCTTTCTGACTTATTTCACTTAGTATGATAATCTCCAGTTGCAAAAAAAAAAAATACAGAATACTTGACCAATTTGCATGTCTTCCTTGTGTGGGGGCCATGTTAATCTTCTCTGAATTGTTCCGATTTTAGTGTGTGTGCTGCCAAAGACAGCCCTGGGCACACTTCTTGAATCTGGGCAGGCTTATGACTCCTTCAACCAAGAGACTCCTGTGGGCTCCGTTGTGAGGCTGGGTCGTAAAAGGCAACGCGGCGCAGGCATTCAACACTGGAACACTTGATCTTGAAGTCCTGAGCTGCCTTGTTCAAGTCTAACTACCCTGAGGAGAGTAGCTGTAAAGAAGCCAAGCCGCAGAAAGAAGACAAGTGTAGTTACTCCAGCTGACAGCCCCAGGCCCTGAGGCAGCCCAGCCCAAAGGATGAGACCTGAAATCTCAAGGAGGAGAGGTCCACCACCCCTGCAGTACCCAGTCTGACTCCTGACCCACAAAACCTGTGACCCTAGTCAAGTGGTTATTTCAAGATGCTAAAATTAGGTCCGTTTACTATGCAGCAAAAGTAATTGCAACAGAGCAAGAGGGTCAAAGACATATCGATACGAACGGAGAAGTTTATTATCCGAAAATATCCCAATCATCAGCAGAGTGGGAGTTTACAGTACTTTGGAGTAAAAGTTTTCCCAGAATCATCTTGCGTGATCTTTAAACTTGTTTTCTGCTCTAGTTTCGGAGCAATGAAACATGTAAAGCCCATCTCTTGCTCACGCTTTTCTGTTCAAATTCCCTGTTATCTGTGAAAGCCTCTATCTTAGAGGTGCTTCCTAAAGTGGCTCAAATGGTAAAGAATCTGCCTGCAATGCAGGAGATCCAGGTTTGACCCCTAGGTTGCGAAGATCCCCTGGAGAAGGGAATGGCAACCCACTCCTATATTCTTGCCTGGAAAATCCCATGGGCAGAGGAGCCTGGTGGGCTACAGTCTATGAGGTCTTAAAAGAATCAGACACAACTGAGCATGCACACACCCACACCACCCATTAAAAAAAAAAAAAAAAGACATGCCAAACTTCTCAGCTCAGGCAAGTGCAGTAAAAACCTACCATGCAGTCAGTCCCCCATCTTAGAAGACAGAAGGATTAAAGTTAGTAAACCTTACTGTCTGAGCCTCAATCTCAAATTTCAACCCACGAATGCAAATGTGAGTACATGCAAATGTCAGTGCATCCTCAGCCTTCCCAATAAGAGAGTCAATTAGCACAACTTCTCAGGTGAGGATGTTATCTCATGTCTATATGTTTCACCGTTCTAGCAGTAAAAATGTCAATACCATTGCTGACATTTCAAAAACTAATATAGTCATTACTTTTGTTTGTATATTATTTATTTATAACAAGTGTTTTATACTTATGTATTTATTTAGCTGCTTTGTGTCTGAGGTTTGGCAGGATCTTGGATCTTCATTGCTTCATGAGGCAGCTTTAGTTGTGGCATGAGGGAGATTTTTTTGTTTTTTGTTTTAGTTGCAGCATGTTGGATGTAGTTCCCTGACCAAGGATGGAACCCACGCCCCCTGCATTGGGAGCTTGGGATCTTAGCCACTGGACCACCAGGGAAGTCCCTTGTTTATATTTTAAAGCCACACCACACATACACACACACAATATTAACTGCCAACAATGCTCCTGCTTTTTTATTTCATCCTTGAAACACAATATCTGGTAAGGAAAATAATAAAGTTCTATAAATATATAACATGCTAGCTAGAATAAGCAAGCTTTGTATTGCTATCATCCTGGGATCCAGTTCTACTTTATGATAAGATATACAAGTTAAAGAGTCACCACCTTGGAATGTAGAATTGGGGTGGGGGACGGGGGGGGGGGTGTGTGAAATGTAGAACTGTGTTTCTGTAAATTGTAGACTTCACAGTAGACATATAGTATTACACAGATATGAGAATAATAGAATTTATCATTGTTTCTGTTTTCACTACGCAGTTACCAAATGTCACTAAAATGAACAATTATTTATATTTTTCCTCTAGCTTTATTGAGATATAATTGGCATATAATATTATGTAAGTTTAAGGTGCATGCTGTGATGATTTGATACATGGCTATATGGCTAAATGTTTACCATAAGAAGGTAGCTAACACATCCTTCACCTCACATAGTTACCATTTGTTGTTATGCTGAGAACATTTGAGATCCATTCTCTTACTGAAAAAACTGGATAAGTACATGCAGGAAAATGCAATTTGACCCTCCTCTTACACCACTCAAAAAAACGAACTCAACATGGATTAAAACATAAACATAAGACCTGAAACCATAAAACTCCTAGAAGAAAACACAGGTCCTAGAAGACCTGAAAAGCTCCTTGACACTGGTCCTGGCAGCAGTTTCCCAGACCTAACAGCAAAAGCACAAGGAAGAAAAACAAAAACCAATTGGTAGGCCTACCACAGATTAAAAAGCTTTCACAGCAAAGAAGCAACCAACAAAATGAGAAAGCAGCCTACAGGATGGAAAATATTTGCAAATCATATGTCTGATAAAGGGTCTATTTCCAAAATATAGAAAGAACTCATAAACTTAGCAAAAACACACACACAAAAAAACCCTTCTAAAAAGTAGGCAGAATTGAATAGTTTTCCAAAGACAACACACAAATGGTCACCAGGCACATAAAAAAGCGTGCTCCACACCACTAATCATCAGCAAAATGCAAAGCAAAACCACATGATATCACCTCGTTCTGGTTTAAATGGTGGTGGTTTAGGTGGTTTAGTCACTAAGTTGTGTCCAAGTCTCATGACCCCACCAACTGTAGCCCACCAGGCTCCTCTGTCCATGGGATTCTCCAGGCAAGAATACCGGAGTTGGTGGCCATTTCCTTCTCCAGGAATCTTCCCAACCTAGGGATCAAACCCAGGATCAACTGCATTGTAGGCATATTCTTTACCCACTGAGCTACGAGGGAACCCTTTCAAAAAGATAAACCACAACAAGTGTTATCAAAGGGTGTGAAGTAAGGGAATCCTTTTGCACTGATGGGAATGCAAACTGGCGCAGCCACTATTGAAAACAGTATGGAGGGTCCTCAAAAACTTAAAACTAGCATACCCATGATCTTCCACTGTATAGTCATAAGCTATTTGATTTAGGTCATACCTGAATGGTCTAGTGGTTTTCCCCACTTTCTTCAATTTCAGTCTGAATTTGGCAATAAGGAGTTCATGATCTGAGCCACAGTCAGCTCCCTGTCTTGTTTTTGCTGACTCTATAGAGCTTCTCCATCTTTGGCTGCAAAGAATATAATCAATCTGATTTCAGTGTTGACCATCTGGTGATGTCCATGTGTAGAGTCTTCTCTTTTGTTGTTGGAAGAGGGTGTTTGCTATGACCAGTGAGTTCTCTTGGCAGAACTCTTTATTAGCCTTTGCCCTGCTTCATTCTGTACTCCACGGCCAAATTTGCCTGTTACTCCAGATGTTTCTTGACTTCCTACTTTTGCATTTCAGTCTCCTGTAATGAAAAGGACATCTTTTTTGCGTGTTAGTTCTAGAAGGTCTTGTAGGTCTTCATAGAACTGTTCAAGTTCAGCTTGTTCAGTGTTACTGGTCAGGGCATAGACTTGAATTACCGTGATAGTGAATGATCTGCCTTGGAAACAAGCAGAGATCATTCTGTCATTTTTGAGACTGCATCCACGTACTGCATTTCAGATTCTTTTGTTGACTATGATGGCTACTGTATTTCTTCTAAGGGATTCCTGCCCACAGTAGGAGATATAATGGTCATCTGAGTTAAATTCACCTAGTCCATCTTAGTTCACTGATTCCTAGAATGTCAATGTTCACTCTTGCCATCTCCTGTTTGACCACTTCCAATTTACCTTGATTCATGGACCTAACATTCCAGGTTCCTATGCAATATTGCTCTTTACAGCATTGGACCTTGCTTCTTTCACCAGTCACAGCCACAACTGGGTGTTGTTTTTGCTTTGGCTCCATCTCTTCATTCTTTCTGGAGTTATTTCTCCACTGATCTCCAGTAGCATATTGGGCACCTACTGACCTGGGGAGTTCATCCGTCAGTATCCTGTCTTTGCCTTTTCATGCTATTCATGGGGTTCTCAAGGCAAGAATACTGAAGTGATTTGCCATTCTCTTCTCCAGTGGACCACATTCTGTCAGACCTCTCCACCATGAGCCATCTGTCTTGGGTGGCCCCACACGGCATGGCTTAGTTTCACTGAGTTAGACAAGGCTAACTTGTGATCACAGAGTGTGATCACCATTGGCTAGTTGTCTGTGATTGTGGTTTCAGTCTGCCTGCCCTCTGATGCCCTCTCTCAGTGCCTACCATCTTACTTGGGTTTCTCTTACCTTGGATGTGGGGTATCTCTTCAAGGCTGCTCCAGCAAAGCACAGCCACTGCTCCGTACCTTGGACGTGGGGTAGCTCCTCTCGGCCACCGCCCCTAACCTTGGAAGAAAGTGGGGAAAACCACTAGACCATTCAGGTATGACCTAAATCAAATCCCTTATGACTATACAGTGGAAGTGAGAAAAAGATTTAAGGGACTAGATCTGATAGACAGAGTCCCTGATGAACTATGGACGGAGGTTCGTGACATTGTACAGGAGACAGGGATCAAGACCATCCCCAAGAAAAAGAAATGCAAAAAAGCAAAATGGCTGTCTAAGGAGGCCTTACAAATAGCTGAGAAAAGAAGAGAAGTGAAAAGCAGAGGAGAAAAGGAAAAATATACCCACTTGAATGCAGAGTTCCAAAGAATAGCAAGGAGAGATAAGAAAGCCTTCCTCAGTGATCAATGCAAAGAAATAGAGGAAAACAATAGAATGGGAAAGACTAGAGATCTCTTCAAGAAAACTAGAGATACAAGGGAACATTTCAGGCAAAGATGGGTTCTACAAAGGACAGAAATGGTATGGACCTAACAGAAGCAGAAGATATTAAGAAAAGGTGGCAAGAATACACAGAAGAACTGTACAAAAAAGATCTTCACAACCCAGATAATCACAATGGTGTGATCACTCACCTAGAGCCAGACATCTTGGAATATGAAGTCAGGTGGGCATTAGGAAGCATCACTACGAACAAAGCTAGTGGAGGTGATGGAATTCCAGTTGAGCTATTTCAAATCCTGAAAGATGATGCTGTGAAAGTGCTGCACTCAATATGCCAGCAAATTTGGAAAACTCAGCAGTGACCACAGGACTGGAAAAGGTCAGTTCTCATTCCAATTCCAAAGAAAGGCAATGCCAAAGAATGCTCAAACTACCACACAATTGCACTCATCTCGCACACTAGTAAAGTAATGCTCAAAATTCTCCAAGCCAGGCTTCAGCAATATGTGAACCATGAACTTCCAGATGTTCAAGCTGGTTTTAGAAAAGGCAGAGGAACCAGAGATCAAATTGCCAACATCCACTGGATCATCGAAAAAGCAAGAGAGTTCCAGAAAAACATCTATTTCTGCTTTATTGACTATGCCAAAGCCTTTGACTGTGTGGATCACAATAAACTGTGGAAAATTCTGAAAGAGATGGGAATACCAGACCACCTGACCTGCCTCTTGAGAAACCTGTATGCAGGTCAAGAAGCAACAGTTAGAACTGGACATGGAACAACAAACTGGTTCCAAATACGAAAATGAGTATGTCAAGGCTGTATATTGTCACCCTGCTTATTTAACTTATATGCAGAGTACATCATGAGAAACGCTGGGCTGGAGGAAGCACAAGCTGGAATCAAGATTGCTGGGAGAAATATCAATAACCTCAGATATGCAGATGACACTACCCTTATGGCAGAAAGTAAAGAAGAACTAAAGGGCCTCTTGATGAAAGTGAGAGGACAGTGTAAAAGTTGGCTTAAAGCTCAACATTCAGAAAACTAAGATCATGGCATCCGGTCCCATCACTTCATGGCAAATAGATGGGGAAACAGCGGAAACAGTGGCTGACTGTATTTTTCTGGGCTCCAAAATCACTGCAAATGGTGATTGCAGCCATGACATTAAAAGACGCTTACTCCTTGGAAGGAAAGTTATAACCAACCTCAACAGCATATTAAAAAGCAGAGACATCACTTTTGAGAGAGTCATTTCCTAGGCAGGTTGATAAGAAGTCTAGGGGTTCCCAGGGAGAGAGAGGTCTGGGATATTCAAGGAGGAAGAAAGGACAAATTTTTTTTACTTTTTTTCCTCTACATTCCTTAGGATTATATAACAATAATGTATCCTGCCTGAGGACAGTCTTTGGATTAAACCCTCTGGCTAATTCTGTTATCTTAAAACATAAATTATGGGAGTAGGTCTGGTCTTTACAAGGATGTATCCTGCCTGAGGACAATCTTTGGATTCAACCTTCTGGCCAACTCTGTTATCTTAAAATGTAAATTATGGGAGTGGGTCTCGTGAGGTCTTTACAACCTCCAGACATTCTTTGGATTCATTGGAGAGTATATAACTCCATGGCTAACACTAGCAAAGGGGGTACTCTTTTGCCCCCTTCTGATGCCTATGTCAGAAGCTTTCTCTATCTCCTTTATACTTTAATAAAACTTTATTACACAAAAGCTCTGAGCGATCCAGCCTCGTCTCTGGCCCCGGATTGAATTCATCTCCTCTGGAGGCCAAGAATCACACGTCTCATCGTTCAGCAACAATCTTTCACTTTGTCAACAAAGGTCCGTCTAGTGAAGGCTATGGTTTTTCCAGTGGTCATGTATGGGTGTGAGAGTTGGACTATAAAGAAAGCTGAGCGCAGAAGAATTGACGCTTTTGAACTGTGGTATTGGAGAAGACTCTTGAGAGTCCCTTGACTGCAAAGAGATCCAACTAGTCCATCCTAAAGGATATTAGTCCTGGGTGTTCTTTGGAAGGACTGATGCTGAAGCTGAAACTCCAATACTTTGGCCACCTGATGCAAAGAGCTGACTCATTGGAAAAGACCCTGATGCTGGGGCAGATTGAGGGCAGGAGGAGAAGGGGACAACAGAAGATGAGATGGTTGGATGGCATCACCGACTCAATGGACATGGGTTTGGGTGGACTCCGGGAGTTGTTGATGGACAGGGAGGCATGGCGTGCTGCGGTTCATGGGGTCACAAAGCGTCGGACACGACTGAGCAACTGAACTGAACTGATCCATGATCTAACAACCCCACTACTGAATCTATATCCAAAGGAACTGAAATCAAGATCTCATCAAGATATCCACACTCCCATGTTCAGTGCTGTAGTATTCACACTAGCCAACCTAAGATCCATGAATTGATGAATGGTTAAAGAAAATGTGTATATATATAATGGAATACTATTCATACATGAGAAAAAGAAGGAAATTCTGCTGCTTGAGACTACTTAGATGAAACTTGAGGGCATTGTGCTAAGTGAAATAAGTCAGACAGGGGAAAACAAATATTGTATTATCACTCATATGTGGAACATAAAAACCCAAGGTCATACAGTGGGGTCACCAGGATCTAGGGAATGGGGGCGATGAGAAAGTACTGGTCCAAGTATTGGACAAACTTCCAGTTATAAGATTAACAAGTTCTGAGGCTCCAATGTACAGCATGGTGATTATAACTAATAATACCGTATTCTATTTTCTTGTTTACTTATTTAGTGCTGTTCTGGGTCTTCATTGCTGCACCGACTTTCTCAAGTTGCAGTGACCTGGGGGTACACCTCACTGCAGTGCACAGGCTTCTCACTGTTTTGGCTTCTGTGGTGGCAGAGCACATGTTCTAGTTGCATGGGCTTCAGTAGTTGCAGCATGTGAGCTTGGTCTTTATGGCTCTTGGGCTCTAGAGTGTGGGGTCAGTAGTTGCAGCTCACAGGCTTAGTTGCTGTGCAGTATGTGGAGTCTTCCCAGACAGGGGGTGGAACTGGTGTCCCCTGCATTGGCAAGCGGATTCTCAACCACTGAACCACCAGGGAAGTCCCAGTATTATATTATATTTGAATGTTGCTAAGACAGTAGATCTTAAATATTCTCACCACAAAAGAGAAATGGTAATTATGTAACAGGATGGAGGTGTTAGCTAACTATGGTGGTAATTTTGAAATAAATGAATGTATCAGATTAGCACATTGTACACCTGAAACTCATACAGTGTTGTCAATTACATCTCAGTAAAGCCAGGGGAATAAAAAGATTACTCTCTAAGCAACTTTCAAGTATACAATGCAGTATTGTCAACTATAGTCACCATTCTGTACATTACATTCCCAGAATTTATTCCTCACATCACTGTAGTTGGTCCCCTATGGCTAATATCTCATTTCCTCTACCCCCCCAACCCCTGGTGACCACCATTCTACTGTCTGTTTCTGAATCTTTCTTAACATTCCACATGTAAGTAAGATCACACTAGATTTGTGTCTGTTTCACTTGGCATAATGCTCTCATGATTCCAGTTATTTTTAAATCATGGAATGCAGAGGTGTGCATTTTCTTTCATATAGGGAACTAAAACATAAACCAAACTTCAGGAGTAACATCGATTGTTTTCGCGAAATGCAAAATACATTTCCAACCAATTTCTACAAGTTATTGTTAACCAAGCAGAATAAGACAGACACCAGAGAAATCTGTAACGAGAGCATGATTCAGTCAATTGGCAACACTGTATCCTAGTGAATTCTATTAATCATCTTCACTTAGATATTAATTCCTTACTACCTGACATGCTCAGAGACTACGGAATTGGAAATAGCAGAGGCTCTTCCTTCTGTAACATTAGGCAAGGGATTCTCTGGGCTGTAGGTTCCGCGAGTGTAGAACAAGGATCACAAACACCAGTGCAGAACCGCGCACAGGCGCCAACACGTCGAGAAGCCTACACAGTAGCATGTAGCCTGGAATCACTGTATATTATTACGTCACAGGCAGAAGCCCTGCGATTATTTCTCCCGGGGCAGCGAAAGCTACAGGTTTATTCTGGAAAAGACAACTCATCTGAGGAATACATCTCAGAGGCATAGGCAAGGATGGATTTAAAGTGATGTGTTTCTTTAGTTGTATAGAATTTACAGCTATGTTGTTATCTAGGGTTGAGTTTTGTATTATTTACAGCTTGATTATTTTTTCTTCTGTTTCTGATTCTAAACAGCTCACCACACACTCCCTCCACTCTATATCTTGCTCTCTTTCCTTAATTATTCTCTTTCTCATACACACACCTACTTTCACTGAACATCTATGGCTAGAAGTAGGAGGCAGCTTTTAGAAGAGGAAATTTCACATCGAACTATATGCATACTATGTATCTAACCATGTCCCTCCCCGCCCCCCCCCAAAAAAAAACCCTTAAGAAAAATTATTCTATTTCCTTTTATGGTCATTTAAGGTAGAAGCATTTAAAAGAGGAAGGAAAGGCTGGTTTAACTATCAAAAAAAAAAAAAAAAGGAAGTTAAAGAAATCGTGAAAGCAAAAGGGGAGTGGGAGAGAGACAAGAGAACTCAGGAAGAAAACCAAAATCAAGGAAAGTGGAAAAAGACAAGTGAAGCAGGAAGACAAGAAAAGAGGCTATAAAAGCTCAAGCTCAGCGGGTTCCAAAGCAAGCCTTAGTCACGCTGGCCAGAGTATTGGCATGGTGAAAGCAGTGGCCTGAATTCCAGGCAAATCACAGAAATTACAGAATCTCGGGCACAGCATATAAATTTTTGAGTCTCTTTCATTGCCTGTAAAAGGCAGATGAAACCTTTGCCCCTTATAAGTTTAAATTCTCGTTTTATTTCTGATACACCTTCTCGTGTTGGCTTAAATTGCTTACCACGGCGTTAAGCTCTTCAACAGCTTTTTATACCCATCCTTTCAACGTGCCACCCCGATAATTCAAATGGAAACTAAATTAAAATCACATTAATCCGATCAAGCCAGACTAGGTACCGCTTATCCCAACTTCCATATGCAAAGTTGTCATTTTATGAATGTCACTCTCCCACTTTACACACTAAGGGAACACATTAAAACGACAAGAAAGTCTTCAAATAAACCTGAATTACAACACATTTTGGAGTTTCCTTTCAATAGAACTTCCAGCTTGGAAGATCAACTAGGGTGAGGGGCCGTTTTCACCCTTATTAGGAAACGAGCACAGTTTACAGGCTTAATTCGAAGCTTTAGGAAATTACTAAAGAGGTTTCCTTTCCAAGAAAGGTTCAGGCCAGAGGAGAAGCTGGCGACCTCCATACCCAGCCCGCCCCGCACTTGGCATCAGATTAGGACTAGGAGGGAGGGGCCTGTCGCTGACGTCACAGGGGGCCGGCGGAGCGGAGGGCGAAGGGAGGGGCGAAGGGAGGGGCGAAGGGAGGGGCGGGCGACGACGCGACTGCGCAGGGGCGGAAGGCGGACAGACAGAAAAGACCGGCGAGCTAGATCCGGCAGCTGGCGGAGGAAGCCGCTCGACCACAGCCACGCAAGGGAAGAGCGTGCCGCGCGTGCGCGGGGCGTGGCCCTAAACCTTCCGTCTTTTCGGCTTGTAGGCGTCGCTTCCCGCTTCCCCTCGCGACCCTGGCTGGCTTGGGCCTTCCTAGAATTGACGAGGTTAGGGCGCCCCTCCCTCTCGACCATTGTGAAATCTTTCTGCCCCCGGAGTCCGAGGCAAGCCCAACCAGGTCTTGCACGTGTTCATTGACCCCAGGCAGAGCGCGATCAGGCTTCGCGGGCGCTGCGGGACCTGGGGCGGGCACTTGTCTCACGGACTGTGGGCGCCAGGCTGACAACGGGTTGGTTGAAGGTCTTTCCGCCACGGTAGAGCCCTCGGAGAAACCCGCCTCTGGATCGGAAATGGCCCTTGAGCTGCTGGAGGAGGGAGTTACCGCCAGTGTCCTGTGAAAATTGTGAATGCTGTAATGATTGTCTAATTAAATTCACTTCACCGAAGCTGGCAGAACGTTATGAGGTTCCTTTTTGGGAAAGACAAGCAGAGTGAAGTGATTCTTGGTCTTCACGTTTTAAAACAGGTCCTGTAACTATGAAGGGGTACAATGGAGCTTTTCCTGCTTGTGTCTTCCTTGCGGCCACCTGTTTCTCCCAGGGAAGAGAGACCGGGTTGGGATTTCCGGGTCTACAGATCCAAAGCAGCCTGAAAGGAGTCACATCAGAACAATACCTTAACAGCCCACCTCTAGATTGAATGAATAAATATAAACTAGTGGTTAAATGAAGGGCAGGGAAGCCTGGCGTGCTGCAGTCCATGGGGTCACAAAGAGTCGGACACGGACACGACTGAGCAACTGAACAACAACGTCTATTTCTCTTATTTTTCTATCCTGAAAATTAGGTATACACTAGATATTATTAAGCCTACAGGCAAAACAGTTGATAACTCAGCAGCCATCTCCCACTGATTCATACTTCCCACCTAAAGCACTATCTGGATTGCTATTGAGATACTGGTGATTTGTATGAAAGCAATACACTATAAAGCAATTATGAGTCAACCGTAAGTATTGCTTTCAAGATGTAGGGAGGCTTTTAGATAACCTCTAAATTGTTTCCTGATTTGTGAATAGAAAAATCTGGTAGTTTCAAGGTGTGGCGGATGAGCAATATCCGTTTCTGTCACTATGTCACTGTCACTGAGGAAACATTTTCCTAAGGCAAAACTAGACTAGGTCTCGAGTTAGTTTAATGATAGTTTCTCTAAGGCATCCTATGGTGGGCCCAGAGAAAGCTTGTTTTCAGTTCAGTCCAGTCGCTCAGTCCTGTCTGACTCTTTGGGACCCCATGGACTGCAGCAGCCAGTTTTAGTTACATAGTTAAGTGATTTATTTTCATTGTGACAACCGGTGTTACACTGAACCAGGGGAAAGCAGTATTATGATAGAGCCTTTGAATGTTGTCTTGGAAAGAACCCTGGATTGGTCATCAGAAGAGCCAGAGTTCTAATCTAACCCTAGCACTCAGTATAAATTCTTCACCTAAAATCTTTCGTTCCTCTGGATTCCCGTTTCCTCATGCTTGGTGTGGTCCTTGTCACTCTTGAATTCTCCTCTTGGCTGGTCTGTCTTCCACTTGGCATAACATAATTCAGTGGGTACTCACTAGAGATTTGTTGAAATAACTGTTTACAAATCTACAAAGTTTCATATTGAGGCATTTTTCTTTCTTGAAACTATATATGTAAGATGGTATTAAACTGTGTATGTTATTTACTGTCAAAGAATCATCCCATAGATGACCTATTTCAGAGATGTTGGGGTACCTTTACAGAGGATATATCTTGTGGACACTACCTTAACTAAATCAAAATTAACCAAGATTTGGGCATCATGTGCCCTTTGCTATGAAGGTTAGAGAAAGATTCAACAACAACTATGGATTATTCCTAGGAAAATAGGAATCTAATAATAAATCACTGACAACTCCAAATGAAGGAATATGCTGCGAAACAGTTGACCTGGAGTCATGAAAAACTACCATAAAAGACAAATGTCATAGAAAATTTTTCTAAAAGAGTTGTGACAAGGAAGTCAACGATATGAGGCTCACTTATTTTTATTTTACAATGTTCTAAATGTCTGATGTAGTCCTCAGATTCCCAGAAGTTACCTCCTATTCCCACTAAGACGACAAATATGTAGGGTGCTTCAGAAAAGCTGATTTCTTATTATTCCTAAAAGTTTCTTCAGTGAAAGACTGCTCTTGCACTGAAAGAAGCATGTTGAATGCTTATTGGAAATAGAAAACACTACTAAATGAAGTCCGCTACTAAATTGTTCAAAATTGTAGCTCTCAATCCTTAAGAGGAAAATGGAATCATTTTTTAAATGTCATTTTCAGGGACTTGCTGGGCCCTTTCTATTTTTAGAAATAGAATATTGCCTAGGCCTAGTTAGAGGGAAACAGTAACAATGAAACTACTGGAAACGTTTGAAGAAATAAATGTTCTTAGTAGTATTCTGATTTATAGCTCTTGATTTTTTTGAGACAGTCCAGTCACTGGTTCTCTTCTGTAGTGCCAGGCTTACATCCTCCTCTCAGCAATCTTAGCAGGAACAAGCACCTTTCTGTCTTCCCCTGGCCAGGATTACAGAGTCCTGGAATGGCTTTTGTCCTGAACCAGTCACCAGGAGGAAGTGGGGTGGGAGGTGCTGGGGAAGAGGTCAGACCTGCCCAGACCACCTGTCCAGAGAATGGAGAGGCTGTGGGTCCCTAGGGAAAAGGAAAGAAGGGAGACGATGACAGGCAGGCTAAAACACAGATGTCCACTGTTCTTCACTCAGTAGTCTCCTATGTCTCTGTCCTAGACCTGTCTCTCTCTGCCTGAAATGCTCTTCCACACTCACCCTGCAGACAAATACCTATCTAACTTTTAAAACCTAGATCTCACATCATCTTCTTGTTACCACCTTCTTTGTCCATAAGATTATTCTTATCTCAGAACCATTTCTGTCCTGTTTCCCTATTTCTATTATTACATTGAATTGGATTTGTTTTCAAAACAATTAATTGCAATTATATAAGTAATATCTATTCACTATCAAAAAATTTAAACAGTAATAGCAGTCAAAGAGTGGCCCATGGGCAGGCACCAAACTGAACTGTTTGTTACAGGCATCAGTCAGTCCAGAAATTGAGAGCAAGTGTCTAAAATGTGTTATGGCAGTTTTACAGAACTGTGTGTGTGTTGACCCTAATAATAAACAATTCAGTCTTGCATTTTAATTTCATTTTACTGGTAATTCATCATTTATATGTGGTTAATGCACATGTGCTAAGTTGCTTCAGTCATGTCTGACTGTCTCCCCACGGACTGTAGCCCACCAGGCTCCTCTGTCCATGGGATTTTCCAGGCAAGAATACTGGAGTGGGTTGCCATTTCCTTCTCCAGGGGATCTTCCCAACCCAGGGATTGAACTTGTGTCTCCCTCAGCTCCTGCACTGGCAGGAAGATTCTTTATCACTTGAGCTACCTGGGAAGCCATTAGTGGTGAGAAAACAGCTTAAATAATTGTTTAGCTAATTTAAGCAAATTTAGTCATTTGCCTCAAGTTGCATGGTTATTGCGTGAAGGGAATTTCTTTTCCCCAGAGCTCTGGAGTCAACTCCAGAGCCTCCAGTACTTTCTGCCGTTGGGTTCCACTTCCTCCATACTGAGATTAGCAAAAGATGTAAAATCATCCAATGTGCTCTAAAGCCTTGCTGCTCAGAATAGCTTAGACTGGCAGTATCAGCATCACTTGGGAGACTTTTTAAGAAATGGGGCTTTCAGGCTCCACCCAGGTAATCTGTATACATCTAAAGTTTGAGAAGCATTTCTTAAAGAATACCAGGAAATGGCAGATCTCGCTGCATTAGTTTTCTATAACTGCTATTTAAAATTACAACAGATTTAGGGGCATAAAGCAACAAAAATTTATATTATTTTACAGTTTTTCAAGTTAGAAATCCTAAATCAGTTTCAGTGGGCCAAAATCCAGGGGTTGATGGGGTCACACTTCCTTGATGTGGTCTGTTTGGAAATCATGCCAATAAGCTCATTAAGACTGGCTGACCAGTTTCTGACATTAAATATTATGAATAAATCCATCCAAAGACCGGCTTGATTGGATTATTTGCAATCAGTAGATATTTACTGAGTAGCTATTTGCAGCCTCATCTTTGGACCTTAGTTTCCTTTTTTGAATAAAAAAGATGAGACTAGATACTAACTTCAAAAGCAAACCTGTGGTTTTGTTAGCTTTGCAGTTCATCAAATTGGCACTGGCCTTTTAACTTTTAGCCACACATGCCCAGTTTCTGGACACACCTCCAAATACTGTCTCAGAGCCTCTTGTCCACACTCAGTCACCAGATAACATCACTGTATAGTTTCTTTGAGTTCCTGGCCCCTTGCTGCAACTCTCTGAGTGCAGCAGTTCCAACAAGCCTCCAGTTCCCCAGCCCAGGCCTATGTAGAACAGAGGTCATGGGCTATTAAGCGCCCTGTGAGGACACAGCATAGAGCAGAAGTGGAAATGTGACTGATCTACCAAGTGTTGCAAAAATAACAGGATAAATCGGAACCTGTAGCTTCTACTAGGGAGAGAGGGTTGTGGTGGTAGGACAGACACCCAGGATAGGACTGACCTCCGGATGGAAGAAGGCAAGACCAGGCAGCCTATGGAAGGCCCTAGGAGAAAAGCATGTAGGTCAGCCTGCAAGCTCTGATTAAGTATCTACCGTATACACAGTGTCTTATAGGTTTCTGTGGAGAATGTCAATAAATGCAAAATGGTCCTGTTTTTAAGGAGACAATAAATTCACCCATGAAGTAATCAGGTAACTGCATGATAGTATGGAATCATGTGTCAGAATGTATACTAGGAGGGAGTCCAAAGAAGGAGAAAATTAATAAAAGGTAGATCAGGTGGAGGAGGCCCCTGGCAAAAGGTAGGGAATTTCATCTGTATCTCAAAAAAAAAAAAAAAAAATTGTTTAACATAAAGGAGGAGTTAGAATATTGTAGACTTGAGAAATGGAAGCAGGGTTAAGTGAAATCGGGAAAGTAAACACATATTGGTGAGACAGGTCCAGCTGATCTTGGTTCAGGTTGAAACGGGAATAAGGTGAGGTGGTAATGCGATGAGGAAATGAGTGACAGGGCAAGTTTAGATTGTGGAAAGCCTCAATTGCCAAAAAGTATTGATTTCTAGTATCTCCAACTTTTTTTTTTTTTTTTTTGAGAAAGTGGAAGAAGTAAGCTGATATTTCAAGAGCAATTTAAGATGTCCCAGGATGAGCTAAGGATGGCAGAGACTGGAGGCAAGAAGACCATTTAGAAAGCTACTGTGGTGGTCCAGGCATGAAAGACAGCAGATACAGTAGAACAGGACAGGCAGATTCAAGGAAGGAACAAGACTTAGTGACTAAAATACAATAAAGAAGAAATAGCCAAGGGATAGTCTGCAGTTCAAGATGTCTGAATAAACAGAGTCAAAGAATTTTAGACCATCAAGGGGTCCAGTTGGATCCCTTTATGAGAAAATGGGTGGTCGTTTAAGTGCCAGAACCAGTTCTCCACAGAGCCAGCAGAGCTCAGGCCAGTGTTACAAGATTCACCAAACAGTACAAGCCTAAGTGCTAATTACACATAAATCATTTTCAGTCCCAACCACTGGACCGCCAGGGAATTCCCTAGAATGACTCTTCCTAATGGTGAGAGCAACCTGATCAGAATGTGTTGTCATATAACTGCCACAGGACTAAATGAAAAATAGTCATGTAACTATACGAATCGTTCCTTTGTGAAGTCAGATTCTTTCTGATTTCTGCTGTGAATAGAAACTTGATTAGCAATTTCTTACGGTTTTAAGTGCTCCCTATTGACATGAACCATAATGACATATCCCTTCTCTGACTGCTTTTTGCACTTACTGGTCACCTTTATATTTGTCTCTGAGTGTACCATTCCCTTTATTAAGAGTGTACGTCCTTCTTGGTAGGGGACTTATACTTCATTTGCTCTTAGCCTAAATTACAGTGTTGTGTTTTGAAACTCTGCTAGTCCACTTACGGTTAGCCAATTGCTGAAGAAACTAATGAAATTTTTAGGATTAAAGAAACTGAAAGTTTAAATAATAATGAAAAATACACTCCCCTGAGAGACTGCAGAGACTAATGACATGAGAACTGATTTAAGCACCAGGAATATGATTCTTCAATAGCCTCAGAGAGGTCACAGATAATTCCATTTGTCTCTTCAGTCATCATCTGAAGCCTGCAGGTCTTGGTAAGTTAAAATGCAACTTTAATTATCAATGATTTCCTTTTAGACGTGGGTAAACTCAGGGTCTACTAGGACTGCTGTTAAGAAAGAATATACAAAATATTTGGAGAAGGGAATGGCAATCCACTCCAGTATTCTTGCCTGGAGAATCCCATGGACAGAGGAGCCTGGCAGCCTACAGTGCCTAGGATCACAGAGTCTGACATGACTGAGCAACTAACACTTCAAACTTCAACTGGATGCAATTTGAAGTATAGTCAGAAAAGAGTGGGAAGTGGGCACAAAGTTGTTGAATAGTTTGAGTGGTTATGCACTTCTGGAAGTTATTTCCAGACACAGGAGGAGGGCAGCAGGGAAGTCCTCTGGGAAAAGATACAAGGAGTAGAGCAAGCCACCCCTCCTTCTCCCAGAACTCCTCATTCCTATGCTTGTGAACTTTTTTAGATGAATCATGGACCTGGAAGTTAAAAATGTATTATAAAATAATGGGTTGGCCAAAAAGTTCGTTAGGGTTTTTCTGTACAAACTTTTTGGCCAACTCAATACATCAAGACATCACCAAGTCAGCTTACTGGAGAAGCATGGTGGGAGATTCTCTAAATATTAGAAAAATGTTACATTAAGAAATAGTCTTACATTACTCTCAAGTCATTACAAATACAGGTGATGAGTTCACTGAAGCTCAGTGTTTTGATGAAGCATATTACCAATTAGGTTTTATTTTTTTCCCTTTTTACTTTGAAATAACTGAAGCATTCCCCACTTGATAGTGTCTTACACAATTGCATACTAGATGGTTGGAACCAGGAAAATTGCATACCATCAATTAGTTTTTAAAGATTTCAAAGTTGGTTACGGAATTTTAGATCCCTGCTGAATATTGAAGAGGGACGTTTCCCTGGAAGCAGCCTAGTCACAAAGGTGAAGGTGAGGAGCAGAGAAGTCAGGTGTCTTGATTTGAGCAATGTTTCTCAATCCTGGTGAACATTCCAGTTGCCTGGACCATGGGCAAAATTCAACCACTGGCTGGGCCTATTGCAAATCAATCATATTAACCGCTACAAGCAAGACTCAGGCATCAGTATGTTCTAAAAGCTCCTCTGGGTAATTCTCTAGAGGTTCAGTGGTTAGGATTCAGTTTTTTCCACTGCTAAGGGCCTAGATTCAGTCCCTGGTCAGGGAACTAAGATCCCCACAAGCTGCTGCGATGTGACCAAAAATAAATAAAAGCTCCTCTGAAGATCCTTAAGCGCAGCCAGAGTTCAGAAATACTGGTGTAAGGTTGATTTAATGCTTTTTCTAAAATGAGGATTTTGAGTTATGTTTTGCTTTTTCGATGTCACTGACAAATATTTCAATGTATTCAAACTCTCTTTGCTCTATTTGTAGAAGTTTCAATTCGCTTTCTATAATTAATCCAAGTAAGCCTTAAAACTGAGCTATATAATGGGCGCTGGGGCGTCTCTCTCCAGACCATGTCTCTCCTAGGTTCAGGCGTAAATGGAGTAAACCCGGACATACTACTTTTCCTCTAGATCTAGCTTCTAGTAGTTTGGATCGGTATCACTGTTTTTACTTCAAACTTAAGGAAATTTGGAGAACTACTAATATCACAGAGGAAATACATATATATGGGAGAAATCGATCCCATATATATACACCGGAGATCAATTTCTCCCATACTACTAATTGCATCAATCACGCAGGAACACATAGACTCCTTTCTGGGCATAATCAAATTACCTCTGTAAGGGCTCGCCCTAAAACTATTTTTGGAAACTAGGGATTTTCCAGATTAGCGAAAGCTGTGGCGCTGTCACTGGCTCAGGCCTGTGTTTCATAATCTAAGCCGCTAAAGCAGCCGCCCTCGCAGTCAATACGAAGCCTGCGCCCTACTTCGATACCTCTGGGAATCACAGGCTCACGGTGAGCTTTTTTTCCCCCCTTGGAACCTAAGTAGTTCACATTCCTGTTTTCTAAAAATACCGTAAAGCAACCCTCTCCAGATTCCTCGCGGGTCACTTTAAATTACAAGTTCGTCCGTACACGACACCGGAGTAACCACTTACACCCGCCAATGCGGGCGAAGGTCGATCCGCCGCCTCTTTGTACTCACTGAACCTGCGCCACCCAAATGCGGAGAGTTCGGAGAGGAAGAGAGACGGGAGCACACGGACGCACGTTCTAGAGAAATTACCAAAACTGTGCAGGGGTTACAGTAAATTTGCGGACTCGAACTTGGAGATAAGGTATCTCGTAAAGCTCCCTGATTACTCTTTTGATTAAAAATATTACAAACGAGGCGAGGCGGTTTGAGGTTGTGTTAGTAAGTAGACCACGTCCCCAGCCACTCTGGGGACCCAACGGAGAGGTCACCCAGGTCACCCGACGGTCCCACCCAGAGACCTGAGCTCCGGGGCTCGCGCGGGCGTAGGCTCCGCGGGCGGAGACGACGCCTGAAGGGACTAGTTGGCACGCCGACCGGGCGTGGTGACGTCAGGGCGGAAGCGCACGCTGCGTGAAGCGGCCAGAACCCGGCGGTCACGGGAATATCCGTCGCGCCGAGAACGCTGGTTAGTCTCACTCCGGGTTCCGGCTGCGTTGGGCGTGCGTGCAGCTCGCTGAGACTATGGCGTCCGGGCCTCACCCGACCGCGACCGCTGCCACCGCCGTCTCGTCTGCTGCCCCGAGCGCGGGCGGCTCAAGCTCCGGCACGACGACCACGACGACGACCACGACGGGAGGGATCCTGATCGGCGACCGTCTCTACTCGGAAGTTTCGCTCACCATCGACCACTCGCTGATTCCGGAGGAGCGGCTCTCGCCCACCCCGTCCATGCAGGACGGGCTAGACCTGCCCAGCGAGACGGATTTGCGCATCCTGGGCTGCGAGCTTATCCAGGCCGCCGGCATTCTCCTCCGGCTTCCGCAGGTCAGTGCTCCGGCCCCGGGCCGATAGACGCGCCTCTCCTCCCCACCTTCCCCTCCGCTGCCTCCCGGTACCACCACGGCCCGCCGCGTGGGGGTCACCCCCTGGGCCTCTCCAGCCGCGGTCGCAGCCAGAGCGCGGGAGGGCGCGTGCGATGGGAGGACGGCCCGGGAGCTGTTCGCGTTGGGGAGGGGGAGGGGAGTGAGCAGAGGCACAAAATGGCGGCGGCGCCTGGTGCGGGCCCGCCTGACCCCTGCGCTTCCGTTCTCTTCTCTTGTCTGCAGGTGGCGATGGCAACGGGTCAGGTGTTGTTTCATCGTTTTTTCTACTCCAAGTCTTTCGTCAAACACAGTTTCGAGGTAAGCAGGGCGGGGGCGGGCGACGGGGGAATTTCTCCATCCGGAAATGGGAAGTAAGGAGGCGGTAGTGTCAGCGGCCAGCATTTGCAGAAAGGGAGTGGTTAGTTTTAGGCCTTTGTACCTAGCTCTCACCCACAGGGGAGTAGGGACTTTCGGAGAGAGTTTGAGAACCAGAAGATGGAGCCTGAGCCCAGGTGCCTTATTATCAAGAATTTGCATTTTCAATCAAATGGAGAGTTCCTGTGAGATTGAGTTTGGCTCCGGATTGAAAATTAAGGGGAATAAGGACTTCCCCGGTGGCTCAGATGGTAAAGCCTAAAATGTGGTAGGCCCGGGTTCCATCCCTGGGTCGGGAAGGTCCTCGAGAAGGAAATGCAACCCCCACTCCCGTACTCTTGCCTGGAAAATCCCATGGACATTGGAGCCTGGTAGGCTACAGTCCATGGGGTCGCAAAGAGTCGGACACGTCTGAGCGACTGAACTTTCAGTTTCAGGCAATAGGAAGAAACGTCACACTAGCATAGTCTATGTCCTAGAAATGTCAACTGCGATTTCATTTCACCAAATGCCCCAGTTGTGTCTGAAAGTTTTTTCATTAGAATAAGTTCTGTAGACTTTAAGAGGGGCGCTTCTTTCTGCTTTACTGCTGCAGGGCCATAATCTAACAGCTTTTTATTGGCTCTTTTTTTTCCCCCAGATTGTTGCCATGGCGTGTATTAATCTTGCATCAAAAATCGAAGAAGCACCCAGAAGAATAAGAGATGTGATTAATGTATTTCACCATCTCCGCCAGTTAAGAGGAAAAAGGTAAGATTGGCATTATTGAATGCACCATCTCTTGCTACTGCTGAACTGTGCACCAATCATATCAAAACATTCTTTTCTCTCAAGTTAAAACCGATGCAAGGGAAAACTGACTTTAATTTAGGTGTTAAAATTCACATAGGAACACACTGATACTTAAAGTTTGAAAAACCACAGTTAACCAGTTACCTGAAGTTTGTAGAGGCAGTTGCGTTTATGGACAATCCTAACAGTGCTGTGAAGCCAGTCCTGTGGTTTTAAGATTAATCAAGAAAGGGAATATGTTTGTCTCAAGTGTGAGTGTGTTCTGTAAGTTATTTCTCCCCTCCCTTCTCTGTAAGGCTGAAGGCTGGTGGAAGTTTAAACACTGCAGTTCAAGTTAATATTGTGGTGAAGTTTTGTGTAGATTGTCTTACCACTGGAAGTTCCAGTTAATTCTTTACCAATTGAGGTTGGCTTTTGTTAGAATACTTCTCAACATTGAACTACGATATCCCCCCATAATACCGGATCTGAAAGGACTGCAGGATGATAAAGTTTGGAGTCAAAGGGATTAAACAGGTATTTTGTTTTGGTCAGATAACAGTCTCACTGAGTGGGCTGCATTTAGATAGGGCCCGTTTATCTGATCTAGTAAGAAAATAGAAACCAAAATAGTGTTGTTTTGTAGGTGGACACCTGCTAGCATTTTATGTGTTTCTGTGAGGCAGTACCAGCAAGTCTTAGTTACAGTGCTGCTTGTGTCTGCAGATGACTTCTAGTACTAGATGCTTCTAGTACATACATAGTGTGGATTAGTAGTTCTGTTCGCTTTTTGAGAAGTTGTTGTGATACTAGATAAACTTGTACTGACTTTGAAAGGAAGTCAGTTATAAAAAGATTTTAAGTCATTCTGGGGTTGGGCATTGGTTAGTACCAAATTAATAGCTCCCATGAGTGGTCCTTATGAGTTGAATCTGTAAGTTGTTGGTAATGGAACTATTTAGAGACAAACGAATAGTAGCCTTGAAATGATTAGTCAGCCTACTTAGACTGAAACGTTGTTACCCAGGTAGTTTTCACAGCAGTTTTCAGTTTTCTTACATTCTTTTTTTCTGTTCTTTTCTCAGTCACCTTATTTCCAGGGATAGACTAACTTTTTAATTGCATTTAAAAATGTCTTCAAGCTTTTTAGTGAGGAATCCCTGAAACTTGGGGAGTTTTCAAATTGATAATTTAGTATGGTCTGAGCTAAAATTTGTATTTAGATCTAGTTGATTGTTAGGGTGTTTAAACAATGACACTAATAAGATTCTTTAGTCAAAGGATTCTGTTTGCTTAAAGGAAATAGTTTTCTGTTAGTATTCTTTGAACCATTTTGCTATTATCATTTATTATCTGCTTTGAAATTTTTCTTTGAGATGGAGTATTCTTCCTTGATGTCAGAGTAGGTTCTCTCAACTGTGAAAACCTTGGAATTTAAAACATCTCACCTGATTTGACTGTTGTGTCGGGTTCCCCCCCCCCCCCTTTTTGGTCATTATCACAGAAATTGATTGTGTGTCAGTCTTAGACGTGATTACAGCATGAAATTTAAAGGGAGTTGTTAATTGCATGGAAGCCTTTTTTTAAAAAGCAGGATGTAAAAGTGTTTCTATGCATATTACAAGTTTACTCAGACAGGTAGCTTGTATATGTTATTAACTTCAACTCTTTTTTCCCTTGCAACCGACTATACAGCGACCAGCTACATTTACCAAAGCCTGGGTGATGTGGAGTGGTACATAGCGATGAAGCTGTCGTCATGGCAACAGTGAGTGAAGTATCGAAAATCCCCAAGGAGAAGCCAGTGCTCTGAGAATAGGTCACTGGAATCGGGGACTAACAGGTTGGCCACTGGTGAACCATTTAGAAAAACTCCTGTTTCTTGTTATAAGCGTTTGTCTTTGCTGTCCAAGTTATTAGGACGATAGCTTAGTAATTTTTTAGATTAATGTCATTAAAAGAGTACTATTAATATCACTTTAGGTAAAGTGTATCAGTTTGTCTTAATGGTATTTATTTTAGTTTATGCATAGCTTTAAATTGTAGTGTGACCTTGCTAATATAATAACAAGCATCAGTTTTGTAGCCTTTAAAAAAAAGTCGCTGTATTTCAGTGCTGACTATATATTAGACTTACTAGAGGAGCTTTTAGGAAGAACTGATGCCCAAGCTCCATTCTGAATTATGTGATTTTCTTTTTTTTCCTCGTCATTTTTTGTAGTTTAAGAATTTATTTTAAGCTCAGAAAGATGGTTTTTTCATTTCAATAGTTTCCAATTATAGTTTGCTTTTGAGATGCAGCATATTCCCAGCAAATTAAGGGTTTTCTGTAGTTTTAAGGCACCTAGCTTCATACTGTAAGCCTTGTCTAAAAGAAGGCAGATATTCAAAGACTGCAGCAACCCACCTATTAGTGAATGTGGTGTGGTATTTTCAACATGCATGTAGATCATAGATTAGAATTAGAAGGGTCTTAAGTGATCTTGTCATTTAGTCCAGTCTTCATCCAGTTTATTTTGGTGGCTCTAAAAGATGGCCTTCAGTTTGTTTAAACACTGCCAAAGAATGTTCCCTTTAAGTAGGAATTACAAATTTCTGTATGTTGAGGCGCAGTCCGCCTTTTTGTAAACTACTGATCTCCTTGAAGTACAGTCTCAAAAAATTTGTTCCACGTTTTCTTGGTCCTTTGTGCCACATGAGTTAAGACAAACTATGTTTGAATCTCCTCCTAAATTTGTTGTTGTGGTTGTATTTTTGAGATCATGCTAAAGGAAAGATAGCTAATCTGAGACCCCATAATAAACTTCAAATGATCAAAACCCAAAACTGCACTAAGATTAAAATTTGAGAATTGTTCTTTTCATATAAATTAACCTGAAAAAGTCTGACAAAAGCAGAGTAGGAGTTAGGTTTGGGTGTTTTTTATCATGAAAATTACTTTCTTCTGAACAGATGAAAGTTTCTTTTAAGCAGGTTTTTAAAATCTTTTAAAAGATTTAAAAATGTTAACCTCTTCAAACTTTTATTGGAAAGAAAGTTTGCCTCTAATAAGGAACAAATTCTAGCAAACCTTAATTAAATTTGATGTTCTTGTTGCCAGGTAAAGTATGAATAGATACTTTGTTAATACAAAGAAACAATTTGCTTAGGCAGTTTGAACATTTTCTTACTGCAGCTATTTGAGGATACAATTGTGATACAAAGTTATCTTTGTAAGTAGTGCAAGTCACCTGTTCATTGAATCTCCTTTCATTGTGAGGTAAAACCACTTCTGAACAGTGAAGGTATCAGATTATATACATCCACAAAATGGACTGAAGATTGCAAGTGGTTACTATTGCCTAAGCAAGAAGTTGAGGTAGTGGGTTTGGTTTCCCTAATTGGTTTAATATTGGGATTTTGACACCAAAAAATGTGAAAGTAAAGATTATACAAAATAGAAAAGAACTAATTTACTTAAGCAGAATTAGTGATTAAACCTGATTAGGGACCAGATAATAGCCATAATTCAAATGTTGAGTTGGTTGATTGTAAGAAAATGAATTTCTAATAGAATTTGAAATAACTCTTAAAGCAAGTTTGGTAAGAGATACAATAAATTTGTTCAACACAAATAGGAAAAAATGAGACAAAACTTTTCATAAAGATTCTAATGGTGCAGTCTACTATTTGAGTTGCACCTTAAGTGTTAAGAAGGTGGTGTGTAACTATACCACCAGAGATATTCTGTCTCCTAATGAATAGCTGATGAAAGGGTCATCAGATAACTGGTCCATTGGTTAAAGAGTTCGTTCTTTAAGTAGATTTCACTTTTCCCCAGATTTCCTGTTACAACATTGAAAAATCATAAACCTTAAGATCTCTGGAACACGTTTTTGTGTACACATTGGTTTCTCTGCCGCTGAGTCGTGTCTGAATCACTGTGTCTCCATGAACTGTAACACACCAGGCTTACCTATCCTCATTTATTTTTTCCAAAGAACAGTGTAGCCTGTTTGTCCTGATAAAATCGGTTCGTTATTTATATTTTTATGTTAGAAATCAGTCTCCTCCCCACCTGAAAGATGTGGCTTCATTTCTCACCTTTCAAAGCTGTAAGAACTGAATTGAGTGAAGGCCACTTTCAGCATTAACAGGCTGTTTTCCATCTTGTCAGCTTTGCCAACTTTTGTCTTATATCCAACTTGATAGTATAGAAAAGCTAGAAATAGTTTAGTTAAGCGTTGGAGTTTTATAGTTTGAAACAGGAGAAAGAAAGGGGAATAAATATGAGTGCTGATTTTTTTATTCCGGTAACATACATTACAGGGTAATATAGCTGATTTCAGATTCTTTTCTGATCTTCAAGTGGACATGTAGTGTAAAATTATAAGATTAAATTTTTTTGGATTTGGTGTCCATAGTGAAAGGAGAAGTGGGGGCAATGTTCAGAAGGACTATCTTTAAAATGTTGTGGGGGTGGGGGGGGGAATGTTCTTCCCAGAGCAAAATCTCTTGGATTTTTTGGCTGAAAATAAGTATGGGGGAAAATATTTACATATTCTACCCATGTTAAAATCAGCTTCTAAATAAAAGTGTTCTTTGTTGGTTGGATCTAAGAAAGTAACAAATGAAGGACATTGGTACATTTCATAAACTTTAAGAAGAAAAATTCCAAGCCCTGACTGACTTTTCATTAAGAAACTAGTTTATTATTTTAAGACTTAAATTTAAGACAGTTTTTTAATTGTGAAAGCATTTTTCCCCCAAAGCACTGAACCACAGATAGGTTGCCTCTCTCATAACTTTTAAAGCTGTCAAAATTTTGATCTGGTACAGAGACCTTACCTGCTGTTTTAGTTTCTTCATTATAGTTGGTCTTCCTTTCTCCTGCATTGTGTACTAAAGAGGCTGGCTAATAACTGAACAAATTTTGGCCTGGTTTTATTGATCACTTTGAGTGTTAAATCTGATTCTTAAAAACATTTCTTTGGTAATTGAGCTGAATCTTTAGTTTCCAGAGTATTAACAGAGACTCTTAGATCAGTTTATTTAAATAAACTGCCCATTTAGGGGAGTCTGAATTAGCTACCCACCCTATTTTCCCCTAATTTTAGCTTTGGTCTTAAACTAATCATGAGTGGATATTTTGTAAAATCACTCTATTCTTAATGAAGTCTTTGTAATACATATTTTCAAGAGCTATGAAGTCTTTGTAATACATATGTTCAAGAGAGCATTAATTTTGTTTCTAGTCTGTGGAGACTAATGAGATTGTGAAAATAAATCAGGCTGTTATGTAATATAAATACATCTGGATGAAAAAAACCAAGGATAAATCTAAGAGCATTAGACTGAAATTTTTTTCATTTCAGGGTTTTGTTAGTAAACTAGGAAGTGAGTCTAGAAAGTATACATTTAATTAGCATAACTTGGACAGCACAAGATTAATGCTTTTAACTTGTTTGCAGGAGTTTAAAAAGCTGGTTTCTGTTGCCAATAGTTGGTTGGAAGGGAAAATGGAGATACCACAAATAAAATTTTTGGGATGTGCAAAACAGTTTTGATTTTATTTCTTACAAACTATAGGACTCCAAGCCCCCTGATCCTTGATCAGAACTACATTAACACCAAAAATCAAGTTATCAAGGCAGAGAGGAGGGTGCTAAAGGAATTGGGATTTTGTGTTCATGTCAAGCATCCCCATAAGGTGAGTTGTAGAATACAGAAATTACATTCGTAAGTATTAGGATTTTGTTCTTTTAAAATTTTATTTGCTGCAAATTTGTCTTTGAGCACTAACCATTGGTTTTAAAAAGCAACTTTTTGGAATTTAAATAATCAGTAAAATGAGAATCAAAGTCTTGGATTCAGATCTTTTTATTATGTGGGCATAGATAAGTTCTTTTTGCTTCTGAGGTAACCCAGTGTTCATACTAGAGAATGGAGATGTTTACATATTAGGCATGGAATGAATATAACACGTGTGTCTGCAGAAGTACCTGGTGGTGTGTTACCTTTTGCATAGTGAAATGGCTTAGAGTGTGTGGCTGCTCACTTTTGGCATCATTGAGTGTTCTTAGGTTTCTCCAGTGTCTCTTGGCTTCCATATGCTCAACATAAGCCATAGCACAATGATAATGAGAGCAGGTTCTCTGGGGACAGGACCATCTGCACATAGAAATGCGTTTCTGCCATTAGCTGTGTGACCTTGGCAGAAAACTCTGTGCCTCAGATCCCACGTCTCTAAAATTGTGAAATGAGAATGATGGTGCAGAAAGATCTGAGCTGAGGTAAACTCATTTGAGTTTTTAAAATTTATCACACTTTAGCATAGTAAGCTTCACTGTAGAAATGTTTGGTTACTTACTATAATACCCACTGTGAGTTGTGCATAGTATGCATCATACACATTGTGTAACTTTAAAACAGTCTCTAGGGTTTTTGTACCTTTGGAAATAAAGTGAAATAATCAGTTCCTGTCACAAGAAAAATTAGATACTGTTCTTAGATGATTTAACTTCTTTTTTCCTGTACAATTTTGGAACATTTCATGTCCATGTGAACTTTACTGACTATCAGTGAACCTACACTGACTATCAGGTACATCTAGGTTGGTACATATCAGGTAAATTTAGGTTGGTCTGTATTCATGCAGACCAATTATTCATTATTTTTATGAATTAAAACTTGCTCCTAACATTAACATTTTCAGTTACTTATGTTCATTGAACTCTGTGCTTTGAAAGAACTTCCAGTATGCTAAACTAAGTTTTTTTCCCTTGTCCTTCAGATCATTGTTATGTATTTACAAGTCTTAGAATGTGAACGTAATCAAACCCTGGTTCAAACTGCCTGGTAAGTTGCCTTTTTACATTTCTTTCCTAGCCAGGAAAACAGAAGCAGAAATAAAGTAAGTTTCATTTTCCCTTTTTCCAAAATGATGAGAGAAGTTTGTTTTGGTGCTTTTTGTTTTTTTGTGTTTTAATCAAAAGGTAAATAATGCTTATTTCTGCTTCCTGTTTTCTTGGCTTGACTAATTACTTTTAATGGAGAACTCAATTTAACTTTGTTCTTTTTTCTACTCTTTAATTAAAGGGTAGTCCATGATGGTAAGTCATAGAACTCTGCCCTCTGCACTTCAGCCCATGACCTCAGGATGGCCTGATTGGCTGCCCTGCTCTCCAGCCAATCCAGTGCAAGCTCTCATCCGAGATTCACTGAAGTGGTCCATATCCATCTGGCAGCATCTTCTAGTTCTGTCGGGTTGTCAAAAGGATTTGTATATTTGCTTCTAGAAGTAACTATTCAACATGCCTATGTATTTAATGTATACCTGTAACTATCAAAATGAATAGTTCATTTTTGATAGATTTGTTGTCCAGCCATTACTTAAAATGATTTTTGCTAGGAGTTTGACTAGATTTCTATTTTTAGTTTGTATAGCATGAATTCTACCAGTGGAAACAGCAGCTTAAAATGGGCACCATTCCCATTCTTGATGAATGTATAGCTGTTGGGCTATTGGAGGCAATGGTATTAGAAGTAAGAAGTACTTCATTTTAAAGAGCTGTTAATTTTAACATAGAACTCGAAAACTTAGATTTTAGAGATAAAGATGTGTGATTTATAGTGCTAACTTATTTAAAGTTAAAAAAGGAGTTTGTGGTTCAGCCACAACTACTGTCTTAAGACTGTTGATGTGCAGTACTTAAGTGATGTAATTCTTATGTTCTGGACTTAACGACTGCCATGCTTCTTTATTAGTAATATTAGAAAAGTCTCATTGCTTTTATAAAATGCATGACTTTGATATATGTTCTATAAAACAGATTCTTATCAGTTTTCATGGGTTAAGGACTTTTAAGAAACAGTCTTTTAGTTTAACTTTTTGAACAGTTTGTAAAATTTATTCAATACTTCAGGAATATTGTGGGGAGGGTTCACTATTATAAAAGTCCAGTAAATTATTAACTGAAATAGTTACTGCTTTTATTTATATTTAGTCACACTTGTATATAAACAAGGCTGTTATATATATTATTTGCTCTTCACTTCCCAACCTAGGTTTTCTGAACTAGCTTAGTTTTCTTAATTTGGTGCGTGCTTACTGAAAATGCCTTCTTATCCCTATCACAGTATTGAATTTTTGAAAGAACTTGATTGACACTGCTTTTCATTGTGGATAAAGGAGAGATGGTCAATAACTAATGGCTTGAAGTATTGTTGGAGTGGTTTGTCATTTCTGAAACTAATCATGTCGGAACTTTCAGAGCATTGCTTTTCATAGAAATATGTTTTTTTAAAAAACTGTTCTATGTGGAGTAATAATATGGAATTATTTTAAAGGATTTCGGTCCTATTTAGGAGACATGAATGATTCTAGTGTTAAATTCTTATCTCTTACTGCTTTTTGAGTTAAGAATTGTTATATGCTAGAATACTGAAAATACAAATATGAGAAGAAAAAAGAATAAAGTAGATTGAGTCTCCAATTTTATGTAAGCTTCAGAGGAACTGATTTGTTTACATACAAAGCTTATGGTTGAAATATTTTTCAGGAATTATATGAATGACAGTCTTCGAACCAATGTATTTGTTCGATTTCAACCAGAGACTATTGCATGTGCTTGCATCTACCTTGCAGCTAGAGCTCTTCAGGTAGGTGCATATATATATAGACATGTAAATCTTGTATAGTCCAATAGGATAAATCACAGGAATTAGCAGTTCTAATAAAAACAGTGAGAATTTCATCGAATCTGTTTTTATGGTTTAGATTCCATTGCCAACTCGTCCCCATTGGTTTCTTCTTTTTGGTACTACAGAAGAGGAGATCCAAGAAATCTGCATAGAAACGCTTAGGCTTTATACCAGAAAAAAGGTAATTCTGTTTACCAGTATTTGTGTTAATATTTTGTCAGTGTTAAGAATGTAAATTTCTGTAAAAGAGAAATACTAACTTCTCTTTCTTCCAACAGCCAAACTATGAATTGCTGGAAAAAGAAGTAGAGAAAAGAAAAGTTGCCTTACAAGAAGCCAAATTAAAAGCAAAGGGATTGAATCCTGATGGAACTCCAGCCCTTTCAACTCTTGGTGGATTTTCTCCAGCCTCTAAACCATGTAAGGTTAATAATAAGCACTGCCAGTGTGTGGTTATTAGTAAGTTTTAGCATTTCACAGTTGCATAGAAACAGTGATGTTAAGATATTCCTATTTTCTCTCTTGACAGCCAACTAAGGACTGATAAAATTGAATGGTACTTGGTTACATTTAGAAACCTATTTGGCCTTCTGTAAAATCTAATAGTTAACATGCCTTAATGTTCTTTTAAAAGCATCACCAAGAGAAGTAAAAGCTGAAGAGAAGTCACCTATTTCTGTTAATGTGAAGACAATAAAAAAAGAACCCGAGGATAGACAACAGGCTTCTAAAAGCCCTTACAATGGGTGAGTATAGTTGAGTTAGAAAAATGGCCTGCGGAATGTTTTTATGTATTTAATTTCTAATACTATGTACATAACTAAAAGATTGTTTTTTTTTAAGTGTAAGAAAAGACAGCAAGAGAAGTAGAAATAGCAGAAGTGCAAGTCGATCAAGGTCAAGAACACGATCACGTTCTAGATCACATACTCCAAGAAGACAGTAAGTAAATACTCTCAGCTGGGGAAAGCAGCCTTATTTGGAGTCTTAAAAGGTTATGGCTTTTAAAAAAAAATTGCACATGGACTGTTTTCAAAGTTAGGCTAGATTTAATACAGGGTAAATTGTCAGAAACGAGTTTGGAGATATGCTGTGTAGGCATGTGGCTTTTTTGTTTCATGGTAGTATACGGCATTCTATTCTGGTTTTGGCTTTTGTTTTCTGGAGAGGTGTACAGCCTGGCCAGCCACTTACTACTAATGAAGAATCAGGTCAACTATAGCCAAAGAATTTTCCCTAGTTAAGTTTATAATTAGATGGCCAGCTACTTGTGGCTCTTCAGTGGTTCTTGGGAGCATATGGGAGATAATTCAATAAATAGCTAGGATACTCCAATTACTCCCTTCCTTGGAATATAGACGTAGTATGTTTAAGATTTGTTTAATATGTTAACAGGCTGAAGGAGAGGTAGTGAGGGGTGGGGAAGTTTATCAAACATTTTCAGTCTGGTCTGTCACTGATAGAGTGGTTTTGTTTTGAACCTGCTATGAGCACCACCAAAAATAATTTGCTCCCAGTAGAAACTGACGCTCAACCTCAAATTTTTATTATCTAAGTTATAATAATAGGCGGAGTCGATCTGGAACATACAGCTCGAGATCAAGAAGCAGGTCCCGCAGTCACAGTGAAAGCCCAAGAAGACATCATAATCATGGCTCTCCTCACCTTAAAGCCAAGCATACCAGAGATGATTTAAAAAGTTCAAATAGACATGGTCATAAAAGGAAAAAGTCTCGTTCTCGATCTCAGAGCAAGTCTCGGGATCACTCAGATGCTGTCAAGAAACACAGGCATGAGAGGGGACATCATAGGGACAGGCGTGAAAGGTCTCGCTCCTTTGAGAGACCCCACAAAGGCAAGCACCACGGCGGCAGTCGCTCAGGACACGGCAGGCACAGGCGCTGACCTTCCCCTTCGAGCCGCGTCGGCTCCTGGTTTGCCTGTCTACAGTGTGATGTATGGACTCATAATCAAAACATTAAAAGCAAGCTGATTAGGACTTGATTTCTTAAACCCTCTAGGTCTCTAGAAACACTGAGGACATTTTCTTTTAAAAAGAACTACGTTTTTTGGTTTTTTTTTTTTTTTTGCACATAAAATGCCCTAGCAGTATCTAATTGAAAACCATGGTCAGGTTCAATTGTAATTATTATAGTTGTGTATTGTTTATTGCTATAAGAACTGGAGCGTGAATTCTGTAAAAAATGTATCTTATTTTTATACAGATAAAATTGCAGACACTGTTCTATTTAAGTGGTTATTTGTTTAAATGATGGTGAATACTTTCTTAACACTGGTTTGTCTGCATGTGTAAAGATTTTTACAAGAAAATAAAATACAAATCTTGTTTTTCTAAACTGCTTCAATCTTATTTAAATAAATTATTAAAAAGAAAAATTTTGATAGTAAAATGCCTGTACTGATTTTCTGACAGACCTGTTTCTTTCCTTGTTATATATGAGATTAAAATGTAATTCTTACCTGCACTGGGAGCTTTCTTAGAAATCTTCCTTGTATAGGTGGAAAAAGCAAATGGGTTTGGCCCAGCAGTGTAACATTACATGTTTTATTGTGGCATGAAACTTGTCAAAATTTGATTTGCCCATAAATGGTACCATAAGGTTATTTAAGTCCAGTTTAAGTACTATTTTGGAGGTGAACAAACCAGAATTTTCAATAGGACAGCAAATTAGCACCAGCTATTCAGCTTTTAAGATTTTCTTTAGGTATTTAGGCTAGGAGGTGAGCCCATCCCCCAACTCCTGCCCCCGCGGCCCCCATCCTGCCTGGCTGTGCAAAGGAATATCTGATCCCAAAAAAACCCAGAAGTCGTATAGCCAAGAGTATTTTTAAAATTATTTACTTGAGAGTTGCCTAATATTTTGGAAGTCAATTTAGAGACATTAAAAAGCCACAATAAAATATTACTTTATAGTTAAATTTTCCATTAAAATTTTTACCCATCTTGATTACTTACCTTGTCCACTAGACTTGGCTCCAAATGATTTGTTGCTGTTTCAAAAACTCAAACACACCCACAAGGAGATGAAGATTTACTGCCATAAGGATGTTTAAAGTAGTTACAACTTCTGAAGAGGACTCCAAAGATTTCCAAACACGTTCTGCAATGGTGGGTAGTGGGGCTGGAAAAAGTAGAAAGCCTCAGAGAGATGAGACTCACTTGGAAGTAAAAGTGTCCGTATGGTACTTAAGTCAGTTACATTCCTAACTAAAAACTAACATGACCTAGCATGAGTGAGCAACTTCCCGAAAGGTAATAGTTCATTGTTGTTTCTATATGTGCTTTTATGATACATGTTGATCTAACAGTATTTCTAAAAACCTTAAACTGCCTCTAAATAGGGACATTTCTTTCCAAGACCAACACTGAATAAAGGCAAATGACCTGTTAAACAAAGACCCTGTTGAACAAATCCTGAGTTCTTAATAGTGTAGCAATTCTTACTGTATCCTTGTTTGGAAATAGCATGTGGGTGAAGGCTTTTATGAAGGTAAAAGATACACCTGCTTGTGAGGTAAGAGCTGCATGTTACAGGTTGCTTTGGAATGATTACTTTGTTCCTTCTGCCCTAATTTTTGTGCTATTTTTTTCTGGGAGTGAATGAAGTTTTTTTTAACTTTTTATGTTAAGAGTACAGCAGATTAACAGCATTGTGAGAGGTTCAGTGTCTTGTGCTGTTACTGAATCCGTTTTCTAGGTTGTCGAGAGTTTAGGTTCTTGTCAAGAGTTTAATAATCTTACGCTGCTGAACCCACATTTAATTACGGGGATGAGTACCCATCAGCTCCAAAAACAATGATCAATTCTAGGTCAGGCAACCTTTTTACTTTAACATCTAACTTAGTATTCAGGTTTCCTGTTTGTTTTATAGTTGGTTTGTTCAAACAAGGTCTGTATTTGGTTTTAATCACAAGTTGTCCATCTTTTTTCCCCTGAAAAATTGGGTCATTTGTCTTGCAATTTTCATATTCTGGGTTGGCTGATTGTAACCCTGTGGTATCCTTAAACACATGTTTTTGTTCCTCATAGATCCCAAGGTTTATTATTTTGAAACATACTGAATTGCTGCCTCATTCACCAGGTATCTCACCTAAGTTTCTGATCCTAAAACATTACTGCTTGTATGAACATCAGCAGTCTTGTATGTATGTGCCCCATTTACATCTGTTCTTTTAACCTTTGTTTCCCACTACAGCTGTACATCTGCAAATAAGATGTTACTTGTCTTAGTAATTCTTAATACAAGTCCTATTATGTTATAGAATATTGCATTTGTCATTTACAATTGACATCTTAATCCTAAGGAAAGACCAGTGGAATTCTTAATCTCCATTCTAAAATAATCATAAAAGTAACAACCTCTCTCCTGAATTTAAGTTGCTTTATAGCTTTAAATATTGTCACTGTTAACATCAGTTGTTAAACCCATGTTAATGCATGCTATCTGCATCAAAAGCCTCCTTTAAAAATGTGAAGTTTTTTTTTTTTTCATGAAAATGTTCAAAAACAAGATAATTTCATAGTAACAAATAATACTCGTTTGTCCCAAGAGCCAACTCCTCACTCACCATGTGGAAGTGTCCAACCCTTTGAGACTCCACGGACTGTAGGGTCCACTAGGCTCCTCTGTCCGTGGAATTCTCCAGGAGAGAGTACTGGAGTGGGTTGCCATGTCCTCCAGGGGATCTTCCCAACTCAGGGATTGAACCCGGGCCTCCTGCATTGCAGGCGGATTCTTTACCCTCTGAGCCTCCAGGGGAGCCCCCTGGCACCATGAACTGTAATAAATAAACATGAAGGTTAAGGTTAGATTTTTAAGAAATCACGTTAAAAGAATGCACACTTTGGGAGCTTCGGTTTAGTGCTGAGATAGAGAATGTAAGTTTGAATTCTACATTTCCTGTGAACACAATTCAAAGAACATAGCTGTTTCAGAATAAGCTTTTCATCATTAAAGCATGAAGTCAGCAGCTGTCCTCTTGACCCGTCTGCTTTTTGCCACCTCTGCTCAGAATAATTCCAATCCAGTTCTAAGAACAGAGGAAGTTCTTCCCTTGCCTGCTTATGTCATCAAATTCCTTTCCTCTGTATCAACTATCATCTCTGTAGTATCTGTAGGTCTTTGCCACAGCCCTTCAAGTTGTAGCTTAATGATCTATTTAAAACATTAATCACATGTTGCTCTAATACATAAAGTTTCCAAGGGTTTCTCATTTCGCTCTACAAACCCTTGACTTGGGCTGTGTAAGATCTGACCCTTGCCAGCTTCCATCCATCAACAGCGTTTCCTCTTCCTCGGGTGTGCACCTCTATTCCAAAGTCTTCCCACTTCTTGTCCTCCCTGCCTGGGATGCCTTTCCTCCAGATCATCGTTCAGGTCCCCCCTCCAGAGTCATCTCTCCAGAAGGGCCTTCTTTTCACACCCTATCTAAAAACAAGCCCCTCTGACACTCCCCCCAACCCCCCCCCCCCAATCATGTTCTGTTTCTTAGCCCTAACTTTCTCATAATGCCTACCACTATCTGAACTTCCCCTATTTTGTCACTGACTTTCTTTTATTAATAGAATATAAGCTTCAAGATAAGCTTCAAGAGAGCAGCAGAACTGTGGTTCATTCACTATTGTAATGCCCCTTATCTAATCCTACAGCAATGCCTGACTTGTATTCAGTTCAGTTTAGTTCCTCAGTCGTGTCCGACTCTGCGACCCGATGAATCATGGCACGCCAGACCTCCCTGTCCATCACCACAACTCCTGGAGTTTACTCAAACTCATGTCCATCAAGTCGGTGATGCCATCCAGCCATCTCATCCTCTGTCGTCCCCTTCTCCCCCTACCCTCAATCCCTCCCAGCATCAGGGTCTTTTCCAATGAATGAGTCAGCTCTCCGCATCAGGTGGCCAAAGTATTGGAGTTTGAGCTTCAGCATCAGTCCTTCCAATGAACACCCAGGACCAATCTCCTTTAGGATGAACTGGTTGGATCTTGCAGTCCAAGGGACTCTCAAGAGTCTTCTTCAACACCACAGTTCAAAAGCATCAATTCTTAGATGCTCAGCTTTCTTCACAGTCCAACTCTCAGATCCATACATGACTATTTAAAAACCATAGCCTTGACTAGACGGGCCTTTGTTGGCAAAGTAATGTCTCTGCTTTTTAATATGCTATCTAGGTATGACTTGTATTAAGATATGCAATAAAAATAATGAGGAATGAATTTCACAGATACTAATTCACCGAGTAGCACTTTTCAGCCCTCATCTTTCAAGTTTTGAGCATATGTTCTTTTTTCCAGCTGCCCTTCTATGAACACATCTATTCCTTTTACAAGGTTCTAGGGCCCCAGAGCTCGCAGACTGCAGGGGGCAGACAGAGAAACAACAGCCCAGGGGTAGCGAACTGGCGGGTGCTGGGCCAAATCTTAGCTCACGCAGGTATTTGGTTTGTACAATGTTTGTTTCAGGTGAACTAGATGCTAACATTTTTAAATTGGAAATACATAAAAACCTAGGCCTCCAACTTTTCTAAAAATCAGAATACATGAGATCGACAATCCCTCAAGGCAACAGCTGACCTGAGCCCAGCAGCCCTCTGGTTGGGGTGTGCGTACCACAGTATGGTATATTTCTGCCAACTCCCTCTTAATTGCAACAGCAAAGCAGGTGTCAACTTAAACCCATCACTGTTGATGGGGCTGTCTTTCTGGGATCCTGCTCCTTTGGTTCACAGATCTCAGAAGATAACCCAAGGCCTATATGAACCCCCACATCGGTGAACATGGCAGTGTGCACCTAGGCTCCTGGGTCAGTTGAAAATCGGATTATTTATAGTGCCAACATCTCTACTAGTTAACTGCAGTGCAATGTGTTTACCTTTTCAAACTGGAATTCCTCACTCAAGCGGTTCTTGCATTGCTGGAGCACTTGCAGAGAAATTCCACAAATGGATCCTTCCGTTTTCATCAGGTCTTTGTGCAGAGCACAAAGCACGTCACAAATGTAAGCCACCATGAAGTGAAATGATCCACCCTTAATCAGGAAACTAATTTTCTACTCAAAATATAGTCTTTCTTGGGCTTTTCCAAACAGACAGAGCTTCATTCGTTTGACAATTACTGCAACCTAGACTAGTGTTGAAATTGTTTAGTCATGCTCTCAGCCACTAGCAGACCATATGTTTTTTGAGCTGTGTTGCCAGTATCTTAAAAATATACACACATATTCGGGGGTGTGGTATAGTTGATTTACAATGTTAGTTTCAGGTGTACAAGAGTAATCCACCATTTTTAAAGGTTATGCTCCCATTTATAGTTGTTATAAAATATTGGCTATATTCCCCATGCTGTACAATATATCCTTGTAGCTTATTTATTTTACACATAATAGTTTGTACTTCTTAATCCTCTACCCCTGTCTTGCTACTTGCCCCCTTCCCTCTTCCTACTGGTAACCACTTGTTCTCTACTGTCTGTGAGTCTTTTTGTTATGCTCAACTAGTTTTATTTTTTATATTCCACATATAAATGATATACAGTATCTTTTTCTCTGACTTATTTCACTAAATATAATGCCTTCCAGGTTCACGCATGTTGTTGAAAATGGCAAGATTTCATTCTTTTTATGGCTAAGTAGTATTCTATTATGTATATATATCCCACATCTTTATCCATTCAGGTGTTGATGAACACGTAGGTTGCTTCCATGTCTTGGCTATTGTAAATAATGCTGCTGTGAACATTGGGGTACATATATCTTTTCAAATTGGTGTCTTCATTTTTTTTTCAGATCATGTGATAGTTCTATTTTCAGGTTTTGAGGAACTTCTATAATGTTTTCTACAGTGGCTGTACCAATTTATATTCCTATTAATAATGTACAAGGGTTCCCTTTTCTCCCCATCCTCTTCAACATTGGTTGTTTATGGTCTTTTTGATGGAGCAGACTATACCTTATACACAATTGAAATTGAGTCAGCAAGCTTCAAAACAGTCAAATTGCAAATGTCAGGTTTCTACTATGAGTGCATGTATGCCTGATGAAAGCTTTTCTGAGGTTCCTAACTACAGAAAGAAGGGCAGGGAGAGAGGGGCTTCCCTGGCAGCTCAGTGGTAAAGAACCAGCCTGCCAATACGGGAGACGGAGGTTTGATCCCTGGTTTCAGAATATCCCACCTGCTGTGGGGTAGCTAAGCTCGTCCACCACAACTGCGGAGCCGGTGTTCTAGAGCTGGGGAATCGCCACTGCTGAAGCCTGAGCTCCCTAGAGCCCACGCTCCGCAGCAAGAGACGCCACCATGATAAGCCTGGGCAGCCCGACTAGAGAGCAGCCCCCACCCCCTGCAGCTAGAGAAAAGCCCATGCAGCAAGAAGATCAACACAAACCAAAATAAGTAAAAAAGAAGGGCAAGGAAAGTTGACATCTAGATATGTGGCAGATACATAAAAAATTAATACCTACTTGCAGGGTACTTGCTATCCGGGTGGAGACAATTTTTCTTTTTTTAAAGGTAAATAACATCCAAAATAATCCCGAGTATATTTTCAGGCCAAGCAAGCAGAACACAGAGCTGAGCTAAGGCGGGAAGAGGGACTGGGACTGCTGTGGCCTCGCAGCTTGGAAATTTCAGGGGAGAGGGGGTGTGGCTGGACCTAGGATGGGAAAGATTTAAAAGGACAAGGAGAAGTGGTATAATCTCAAGGCAAGGCTCGATGTCCGGACTCGGATAGCTGGGAGTGCACCCCAGGGCAGACATGAGGCTGGTTTGCTCCGACAGGAAGGGCTTGTGCAGGAAAGCGTGAACTAATGCTGGAGCAGAAATGGCGAGGCTTATGGAGTCAGATTGCCTGGGCTCAAGGCTTAGCCTCTCTACTTACTAGCTGTCTACTTTTGTACACTTCTTAACCACTCTAAGCTGTCATTTCCCAGCCACAGAATGAGTCATGAACCTGCTCTATTCAAGGAGGATTAAAGGAAATAATGCATATAATCTTGTGGTAAATGTTAAATAAATGATGCAATTATCATCATTAATATCATCAGAGGCTTGTGGATGCCAGACTGAGATAGACCGGAGAGCCATTTTAAGCATGTGGGTGACTATTATTTTCCTAGGGCAGACTAACAAATTACCACAAACCTGATGACCTAAATGTCTTCCCTCACGGTTCTGGGGGTTAGAAGTCTGGAGTCGAGGTGTCAGCAGGAACATGCTCCCTCTGAAGGCTCTAAGGAAGAATCCTTTCTCGATTATTTGTAGCTTCTCCCAGCAGTCCTTGGCATTCTAATCCTACCTGCATTCTCTGCCTCCCTCTTCATGTGGCCTTTTCCTCTGTATGTGTCCTCTCTTCCTCCTCCTCTTTTGTTACATAATTTAGCTGTTTTATTTTTAACTAACTTTTTTTTTTTTTTGGCCATGACACAAGGCATGCAGGGTTTTAGTTCCCTAATGAGGGATTGAACCTGTGCCCCCTGCAGTGGGAAGGGCAGAGTTTTAACTGCTGGACTGCCAGGGAAGTCCCCCTTTTCTCTTATAAGGACACGAGTCATTGGATTTAGGGCCCAGCCTAATCCAGCATGACCTCATTGTAACTAATTACATCCACAAAGACTATGTCCAAATAAGGTCACATTCTAAGCGTCTACATGGATGTGAATTTTGGGCGGACACTATTCAGTATGGGGACATAAGAAAAATAATATTGAAGTTGAAAACATTTTAAAAAACATTTTGAAGTTAGATATAAAAGAGTAGGCAAAAATACTACAAAGAATTCCTGTATATCCTTCACCCAGTGTTTCCAAATAGTAACATCTTACCACGCTTGTTCTACCACTCTCTCCCTGTCCGTGTGTATGTAATGGATTCTCTCGTATGTCTGAGATGAAATTGTTGCGGTCACTGTATCCTTTTACCCATCAGTATTCCACTGTCTATATACGTATATAATAACACAGCAGTGAAGAAGGGAGAGTAGGAAGACGGGCCCTCGTCTTCTGAGAAGTTCCAACTCATTGCTGAACAACCACGGACAGGAGAAGGTTGGAACCTGTCGGAAAAGACACCCCACACCCAAGGGTCCAAAGAGGCAGCTTCAGCAAGACAGCAAGAGGGGTGCAGTCATGTTTAAAATCAAACCCGCGCCCACCAGAGGTGCTTGGAGGGCACAGACAAAACTCTGCGTGCACCAGGACCCTGCGAAAGGCGCAGTGACCCCACCGGAGACTGAGCCAGGCCTGCCTGTGAGTGGTCTCCGGAGGAGGCACGGGTCAGCGGTGGCCCGCCGCGGGGCCAGGGCGGCGGCAGTCCTGCAGGCGGGGTGGGTGGCTCAGGTCCCCTTGGAGGAGGTCGCCGTTAGCACCACCACCGACCTGCCAGGTGGGGGATACGCAAACTGGGAAACAATTACACCAAAGAAATTCTAGCACTGTTGCAAAAATTCTAGGGCTCGCAACAGGCTTCTCAAGCTGGGAATCCAGCAATGGGACTGAGAATCCCCAGGGAACCTGACTTTGAAGGTCAGCGGGATTCGATTACAGAACTTCCACAGGACTGGGGAAAGGGGGGACTCTTGGAGGGCACAAACAGAACCTTGTGCCCACCAGGACCCAGGAGAGGGGAGCAGTGACCCCACAAGAGAGCCAGCCAAATGGCCTCTGAGTATCTGGGAGTCTCTGATGGAGGTGTGGGTCGACAGTGGCCTGCTGCAGGGTCAGGGACACTGACAGAAGCAGTCCTAGGAGGCACAGCATGCTGCCATAAATCCTTAGGAAGGAGGTCTCCATTACCCCTACCATAGTTTGGCTTAAGGCCAAACTACAGGGAGGGAACACAGCCCCACTCATCAGCAGAAAATTAAAGATTTACTGAGCCTGGCCTTGCCCATCAGAGAAAGACCTAGTCTTCCCCACAGCCAGTCCCTCCCATCAGGAAGCCTGCACAAGCCTCTTATCCTCATCTACCAGAAGGCAGACAGAATGAAAACCAGTCGCAGAAAACTAACCAAAATGATCACATGGATCAGAGTTTTGTGTAACAAACTATAAGCCGTGCAGTGTGGGGCCACCCAGACAGATGGGTCATGATGGAAAGTTCTGACAAAACATGGTCCACTGGAGAAGGGAATGGCAAACCACTTCAGTATTCTTGGCTTTGAGAACCCCAGAATCAGTATGAAAAGGCAAAAAGATAGGACACTGAAAATGAACCCCCGCCCCGCCCCCCCCCCCACAGGTTGGTAGCTGTCCATTATTCTACTGAAGAAGAGCAGAGAAATAGCTCCAGAAGAAACGAAAGGGCTGTGCCAAAGCTGAAATGATGCCCAGCTGTGGATGTGTCTGGTGGTGAAAGTAAAGTCCGATGCTGTACAGAACAATATTGCATGGGAACCTGGAATGTTAGGTCCATGAATTAAGGTAAATTGGAAGTGATCAAACAGGAGAAGGCAAGAGTGAACACTGACATTTTAAGAATCAGTGAACTAAAATGGACAAGAAGGGTGAATTTAACTCAGATGACCATGATTTCTAACACTGTGGGCAAGAATCCCTTAGAAGAAATGGAGTGGCCATCACAGTCAACAAGAGTCTGAAATGCAGTACTTGGATGCAATCTCAAAAACGACAGAATGATCTCTGTTCACTTCCAAGGCAAACCATTCAACATCACAGTAACCCAAGTCTGTATCCCAACCAGTAACGCTGAAGATGATGAAGCTGAATGGTTCTACGAAGACCTACAACACCTTCTAGAACTAACACCCCAAAAGAGATGTCCTTTCCATCATAGGAGACTGGAATGCAAAAGTAGGAAGTCAAGAGATATCTGGAGTAACAGGGAGATTTGGCCCTGGAGTACAAAATGAAGCAGGACAAAGGCTAACAGAGTTTTGCCAAGAGAACTCACTGGTCATAGCAAACACCCTTTTCCAACAACACAAGAGATGACTCTACATATAGACATCACCAAATAGTCAATACCAAAATCAGACTGATTATAATCTTGCAGCCAAAGATGGAGAAGTTTTATACAGCCAACAAAAACAAGACCAGGAGCTGACTGTGGCTCAGATCATGAACTCCTTATTGCAAAAATCAGACGAAAATTGAAGAAAGTAGGGAAAACCACTAGGCCATTCAAGTATGACCTAAATCAAATCTTTATGATTATACAGTGGAAGTGACAAAGATATTCAAAGGATTAGATCTGACAGAGTGCCTGAAGAACTATGGACAGAGGTTTGTAACATTGTACAGGAGGCAGTGACCAAAGCCATCCCCAAGAAAAAGAAATACAAAAAGGTAAAATGATTGTCTGAGGAGGCCTTACAAATAACTGAGAAAAGAAGAGAAGTGAGAGGCAAAGGAGAAAAAGATATACCCATCTGAATGCAGAATTCCAAAGAAGAGCAAGGAGAGATTAAAAAAAAAAAAAAGTCTTCCTAAGTGAACAATGCAAAGAAATAAAGGAAAACAATAGAATGGGAAAGATGAGATCTCTTCTAGAAAATTTAGAGATACCAAAGTAACAGTTCATGCAAAGATGGATACAATAGAGGACAGAAATGGTATGGACCTAACAGAAGCAGAAAATATTAAGAGGAGGTGGCAAGAATACACAGAGCTGTACAAAAAAGGTTTTAATCACCTAGAGTCAGACATGATGGAGTGTGAAGCCAAATGGACCTTAGGAAGCATTACTATGAACAAACCTAGGGGAGGTGATGGAATTCCAGCTGAGCTATTTCAAATCCTAAAAGATGATGCTATGAAAATGCTGCACTCAATATGCCAGCAAATATGGAAAACTCAGCAGTGGCCACAGGACTGGAAAAGGTCAGTTTTCACTCCAATCCCAAAGAAGGGCAATGACAAAGAATGTTCAAACTACCACACAATTGCACTCATTTCACCTGCTAGGAAGGTTATGCTCAAAATCCTTCAAACTGGGCTTCCGCAGTACATGAACTGCAAACTTCGGATGTTCAAGCTAGATTTAGAAAAGGCAGAGGATCCAGAGATCGAATGCCGACATCCACTGGATCATAGAAAAAGCAAGGGAATTCCACTAAAACATCTACTTCTGCTTTACTGACTGTGCTAAATCTTTTGTGTGGATCACAACAAACTGGGGAAAATTCTTACAGATGAGACTACCAGACCACCTTACTTGTCTTCTGAGAAACCTGCATGCAGGTCAAGAAGCAACAGTTAGAACTGGACATGGAACAATGGACTGGTTCCAAATTGGTAAAGGAGTACATCAAAGCTGTATATTGTCACCCTGCTCGTTCAACTTATATGTAGAGTACATCATGCAAAATGCTAGGCTGCATGAAGCACAAGCTGGAATCAAGACTTCCAGGAGAAATATCAATAACCTCAGATATGCAGATGACACCACCCTAATGGCAGAAAGTGAGGAGGAACTAAAGAGCCACTTGATGAAGGTGAGAGAGTGAAAAAGCTGGCTTAATTTTCAACATTCCAAAAAAACTAAGATCATAGCATACAGTCCCATCACTTCATGGCAAATAGATGGGGAAACAATGGAAACAGTGAGATACTTTACTTTCTTGGGCTCCAAAGTCATTGCGGACAGTCATGAAATTAAAAGATGCCTGCTCCTTGGAAGAGAAGCTATGACAAACCTAGACAGCATCTTAAAAAGCAAAGACATTGCTTTGCTGACAAGGTCTGTCTGGTCAAAGCTATGGTTTTTCTACTAGTAGTCATGTATGGATGTGAGAATTAGACCATAAAGAAAGATGAACTCTGAAGAATTGATGCTTTTGAACTATGGTGTTGGACAAGACTCTTGAGAGTCCCTTGGACTGCAAGGAGATCAAACCAGTCAATTCCTGAAGAAAATCAACCCTGAATATTCATTGGAAGGACTGATGCTGAAGCTAAAGCTCCAATACTTGGGCCACCTGATGCGAAGAGCCGACTCATTGCAAAAAATTCTGATGCTGGGAAAGGTTGAAGGCAGGAGGAAAAGAGGGCGACAGAGAATGAGATGGTTGGGTGGCATCACTGACTCAATGGACACGAATTTTAACAAACTGCAGGAGACAGTGAAAGAGGAGTCTGGTGTGCTGTAGTCCGTGGGGTCGCAGAGTCAGAGAGGACTGAGCGACTGAACAACCGAGTGACTTTTTAAGCTCCAAATAACTACACTGCCAGTTCTTAGGGCTCTTCGTGGCTGTAATCTCCAGGCCAGGACAACCTCTCTTCCTCGTGATTCCCCTGCTCTGAACAAGCTCTTCTTTCCTGACCCGAGTCCTTAAGCTTGCAGTACGAAGTAGTAACAACTGCAGCCGCCACTAGAGGTCGCTGTTTGGCTGGGCGCGATAGAAGATCTCACTCTGCCCAGGGGACTCGCAAGCCTTATTGTAAACACAATAAGGACGCCTGTTTTCCCAGGCAGCAGCGTCGGTACCTTTAGACGGGTCCACTTAAGCCTCCTCTGGGCCCTTCTTCAGACTTGAAGCGTTGACGACAACTCTCAGAGCATATATGCCTCCGCTGAGTTCTGCCCGCAGAATAAAGACAGTAATCCTCATTTACATCAGCGCTACGCGCCAGGTGCGGCTCTGTTTCACGGATATTAATTCATTTAACACCCTTTAGAAAACCCTATGGTGGTGGTGGGTGGGAACCCATGCGGAGGTGGTATCACCCAGCTACTAAGTGGTTGGGCCAGGATTCAAATCGAAAACAGTCTGTCCACATACTGAACCAGCATCCACCTGCCCAGCTTTGCTCGAGTCCCATTTTCATCACACCTTCCCACACCGAGCCCGGAATCGCTGGCCTCTTTATAAGGACTCACACAGTGAAGTTTGAAACTGTCCGGTCTTTCAGCAGAGGAGGCAGCTCACCCGCTGTGCCCTGGGAATGCGTCCAACAGCCGCGCTGAGGCCCACACCCCCGCTCAGCCCGCCCTGGCGGCTGCAAGCTGGCCAGCCCCGGGATGGGCTCCCCGCGACCCTCCGGCCCCACTGCCAACCTGTCAGCGTCATGCCCGGAGGACCCGAGGCCGCCAGCTTCCTCCCACTCGCCCCTCGCTTCCCAGAAGCAGTAGCTGCTTGCTTTGGAAGCTGCTTCAGATTAAGTCCCCCCAAAAGGAACCTGAAAAGGTCTGCGATCGCTTTTACTTTTTTTGCAGTGTGTGGTGGGAAGGGTGTGGGTTCTCCATTTGAAGCATGTTGGTCTTGCTCTGGGCTGAGTGGCCTTCGATAGCATTGCTTAACTCCTCTGAGCTGTGAGTTTCCTCATCTGTGGGTAGACAGAACGTTTCCTTGGATGTTGTAAGTGTTAACGATAAAGGGCACCGGTATGGGATAGGACGTGCCTGACAGATTTGACTCCTATCATTTCCTTAAACGCACAGCCCACCTCCCACCCATCAGGAAAGCTGACCCTGATGTCGTGGCCTCCGTTGAGCTCTCCTTTATCCCCAAACACCGGTGCCTCTTATTCCCTGTGTTAGTTGTTGAGCAATGAAAACACTGGTAAGTGTCACTTCTTGTGCCTGGCCTAGTTCTCCAACTCGACTCCAGTCAGAGTTGGGACTGTCCTTTATATACGCTGTAGATGCCTCGTCTTAACCAGGGACTCAAAACAGTGTCAGCACATGCCTGTTGATGACAGAAACTGAAGTCAGCTCATAAGTATTTATGGACCATTTACCAAGTGTCAAGCTATGTTCCAGACCCTGGGAACAGAAAGTGAAAGTCACTCAGTCATGTCTAACTCTTTGTGACCCCATGGACTGCAGCCTGAGCCTGCCAGGCTCCTTTGCCCATGGAAATCTCCAGGGCAGAATACTGGGGTGGGTAGCCATTCCCTTCTCCAGGGGATCTTTCCAACCCAGGGATCGAACCCAGGTCTCCCACATTGCAGGCGGATTCTTTACCAGCTGAACCACCAGGGAAGCCCCAGAGAGGGGATTAAAACCCAGCCCCTCAACTGTAAATTGATACAGCCACTACGGAAGATAGTATGACGATTCCTTAAAAAACTAGGAATGACAGTACCATATCACCCAACAATCCCTCTACTGGACACACATCCTGAGGAAACCATAATTGAAAAAGACACATGTACCCCAATGTTCACTGCAGCACTGTTTACAATAGCTAGGACATGGAAGCAACCTAGGTGTCCACTGACAGATGAATGTGGTACATATATACAATGGAATATTACTCAGCCATAAAAAGGAAGACATTTGAGTCAGTGCTAATGAGGTGGATGAACCTAGAGCCTATTATACAGAGTGAAGTAAATCAGAAAGAGAAAAACAAATATTGAATACTAACACATATATATGGAATCTGGAAAGATGGTACTGATGAACCTCTTTGCAGGGCAGCAGTGGAGACGCAGACAGAGAGAACAGACTTACGGACACTGGGGAGAAGGAGAGAGTGAGATGAACGGAGAGTAGCATGGGAACATGTACGTTACCGTATGTCAACTAGATAACCAATGGGAGTTTGCTGCGTAACTCAGGGGACTCAGACCCGGGTTCTGTGACAACCTGGAGGGGTGGGATGGGAAGGGAGGTGGGGGGAGGGCCAAGAGGAAGGGGACACACGTGTACCGATGGCTGATTCAGGTTGCTGTGGCAGAAACCAACACAATATTGTAAAGCAATTGTTCTTCCATTAAAAATAAATAAAAGAGAACATTCCCCCCCCAAAAAATAAACAATAAAAATAAATAAATAAATAAAAAACCCAGCCCATGCACTAAAGGAACTCCTGCTGTGGCTAAACTTCTGCAAAGGCCTGGAGCATCTTATATACATTTCCAAGCATCCAGCTCCCAGGGAAGGACTTTCTTGGTCAAGGCAGTCTGGTTAACTTCGTCTCAAACAGAGGTAAAAGTCACATCTACAGCCCAGAGCCTTTCACCCTGGAGAACACACACAACAAGGCCTTTTGTGCCCCAGGACCTTGGGGCCACTCTGGGCCTCCCAAGAGTTTTCTTAAAACCAGCCAGCAGCCCCTGGTCTCACGGAGGGTTAAGAGATGGTAAAGTCAGAGAGCGTCGTGCTCTCCTCACCACAAGGGGGCAGTGTTGGACCACAGACAGCAAAGAACTCGGTCAGAGATGAGTTCTCTGGTGACTCACTCCAGCAATGCATGATTTGTTCTTGGGTGGAGTGGAAAAAAAGGGAGAGAATGGGTTGGAAAAAATGAAACCAACTGGTGAATTCGCAAGTTGCCACCGTCATGAGTTCAACCAATGTTCAACTGACTAAGTATTTTTAGTGCAAAGAAATAAGGTAATTTGAGGGTTTTCAGAAAACAAGCACCGTCCAGGAGCCGAAATGATAACTGAAGAAATACTATGTATTAGCAAAAGCTTTACTCTTTCCTTTGCAAAATGGCATTTTTTTTTTCCTTCCAGGAAAAGGAAGGCTTTCAGAAGTTAAAAGAAACACAGTTGACCAAATAACACTCCCCTCCCCCACAACCGAATAAAGAAACTTCCCTCTATCTGGGTTCAGAACTGGCAAGCAACCTCATTGTGGGCAGTTCATAAATATTCATCAACGATGAAAATGTCGAGAGAGTGCAAAGGAACCGTTTTTGTCATTTCGAGAACCCTTCTGAAATGCCAGCAATTGAAGCAAGATCTCCACTATCCTTGGCAAACCTTGAACAAGAAGAGCCCAGTTCAGCTGGTCCCATGGGAAGAAACCAAATAAGGACAGTGGATGAACCTCCCTCCTGAAGTCTGGGGCTGTGACTGTCCTTACAGACAGCAGAGCAAACTGAAGTCCTGGGTGGGATTTTTTTAAACAACCACTCCCAAAACATCCAACTCCCTAGGATTCAGTGAATCCACTTTGTGGGGAAAAAAACCACCCGGCATCCCCCTTCCCAGAACAAGCAGACAGCGCCTGTGGGCACACAGCTGAGGTCAGCGCAGGTCGTGATGGTGCGTCTATCACTTTACACTGCCCTGATCACGCTGCATCAGCTGAGCTGAGGGCCACTCAGAGAGAACAGGCTGAAACCAACACATTGGTATGTCATCCCGTCAAGGTCTGTTTGTTTTGGCCCGGGGAGCACCTGGCCTCGGCCCCTGTGATCTCGATAAACAGAGGGGACTACACCTCAGTAACCATCGCCTGGACTGCCTGGGGTGGAGAAGCTGGGCTCTGGCAGGACTGTGGCTGTGGGGCTTGGAGCCCTTCCATCAGAAAGCGGCCCCGACACAGACCTCTTTCTGGCTTCTGAGGAACGCTCTCCATCTGCCGGCAGCTGACTCAGGCCAGAGTCGGGGTGGGGCAGCCGCAGCTTGGGCGTGGGCCTGGGCTATCTTAGGCCTGCACCAGAGCAGCCCTATTTCCTCACGCCGGCCCTCGAGGGGGACGGGGTGGCCGGGAGCGCCCTCCTCCCTGCCCCCTGAGGCTTTCCGGTTGTTCCAGGCTCCTTGGCACTGGGTGGAGCGGGGTGGTGGTTGTTCAGTTGCTCAGTCGTGTCTGACTCTTTGTAACCCCACGGACTGCAACACGCCAGGCTTCCCTGTCCTCCACTATCTCCCGGAGAATACTCAAACTCACGTCCACTGAGTCATCCAGCCATCTCATCCTCTGTCTTCCCCTGCTCCTCCTGCCTTCAATCTTTCCCAGCATCAGGGTCTTTTCTAATGGGGGTGGGGGTGGCGGTGGGGTCTGGGGCTAAAGCCATGATGGGAGGGACAGTAGGAGCCGAAGCCTCTCTCATGGCCTCAAGCCCGCAGCCAACATAGCGGCGTCTCGGTGTGCAGGCCGGGCCCGGAGAACCAAGGCGCGCCGCGCTTGCAGCCCTCTGACCCCTGCCTTGCAGACACAGCTGTTTCCAGCACTCCTCTCCCCTCCCTGTCGCCACCCACCTCGTCAAAACCCTCCCTTTCATTCATCCCTGCAGACACCGTGCAAAGCAGACCTGGGCTGAGAGAGGTGAGCTGTGGCCCCCTCCTCACACACCCAGAAGGCCAGGAAGGAAGAGAGCATTAACCAAGTTTGTGCTTTATGCCAGAAGCTTAGGACACAGGATCTCAGTCCCGGCCTCTCACCTCAGCAGAAGGCCGCGTCGTTCCCATAAGAAGCAGCTGAGAGCAGGGCGGCCGCCGCCTGTGCTCGAAGTCCAGCTCTGCCGTGACCCCGGGCGGTGATGTAACCTCTGGGCCACCTCACCGGGAAGCGGGAATTGGGCTGTTGTGAGCAGGGGAGGAGCGAACTTATGTGAAAAGTGCTGAGAGCATTAGCATTACGTATCATTAGCTCCACATGTTAAAGACGTGGAGCCAGAGGCCAGGGAGCAGATGTCAAGTGCGGATTCTGGTGGGCTCCATGCAAATACTCCCCCTAATTTCATGCGGTTTCTCTTAAACATTGTGGTCCCCTCCCAGGGATGGTTACACTGAGCCCGACTAGCGTGTGTGGAGGAGAACATGGACAGCCAGGGCGCATCCCCTTCTCGGGGCATGAAGGCCCCGCCTGCCGTCGAGGGGCTGGCCCTGGATGCTCCTTTTCCTCTTCTTGGACAGATTTATGACTCTAACAACCTCAGCTCCACCGCTATCCTAAAATCTGAGTCATTTTCCCTGAAAATATGGCAGAGGTGGAATTTAAACCCAAGCCCACAGTCTCTCCATTCTTATCTTGGTCAGTTGCCCACAGCGGCCCGGACGTCTGTGCAGACAAATGAGGCCACAGGGGTTGACACGGGGGCGACGTGGCCTCCACATGTGCCGTGGAGGGAGGGAACAGGAAACTGGGATGGAGGCCAGGGCTGGGGGGTGGGGGCACATGGATGCACAGCCAAGTTATCTCATTGCTAAGTTTATAAATCAGTCAACCGGGAGATGGTCCGCACTCACCTAACATGCTACAGGGGGCTCCCTTCAGCCCCAGAGCAGAAAGGCATCCAGAGGTGTCATGGTCGGGCACACGGCGGTCTCAAGGGTGAGCAGCATTTTTCGGGAGCTTGTCTCAGGCTCTGAGTCAATACTCTCCCAATTAGTTTTGTGATCCTTGCCAAATCTCTCAGCCTCTCTGAACCTCAGTTTATTAATGCATAAAGCCTGCCATGTAATCCCTATCTTACAGGGATTTCCGATGGTTATGTGATTTGACATATACAAAAAAGGCTAGGAGCTGGCATGCAAGAGATGTTTATGAAATGTGTTTTCCCAGCCTGTGAGAACCCACATACAATCTGAGTTTCACCCCCGAGATGAAAGACCTGGAAGAAGACTTTCTGCACACCTGCTGGAATGTTCCTGCCTTATATGGGCAAGGAAGCAAGTCTTCGCATCACTCCACTGCACTGCAGGTATCGCAAGCCCTTCTCAGTAAAGCGGGCACCGACGATGGGGTGTCCACTGCCCTCCTGGGCCCCCAAGGCCTCTGTGATGAAGCTGCCCACCTGCCCCTCCACGCTTTTCAGCGTTGTGCTCACCACACTGACAACATTCATCTCAGTTCTGCCCATCATCCTGCCTGTTTAGGACAGGGGAGAGAACATGGGGCCAGAGGGGACCATGGAGAGAAGCCTCCAGAAGGCCCATGGCCTTTTATTCCTGTCCCAAGGCCAGGAGGCCGAGTCTAAAGAGAAGCTCCTCAGAGAGGCCTGGGAAGGGGCCAGGGAGGGGCGTGCAGAGCTCTCTGGAATGTCCAAGGCTCTCACGGAATCTGTCAGATTCCTTTCCTTGAGAAGGGAAAAGGAAAGTGGTAACCAGGTCAAAGGGCACGAGTTTTCATATGATTATTCATCACAGCTAGCGGATGACCGTTGACTAGATTACTAATCCCACAGGTATGGGGGGAAAAGGCTTGCTGGCTTTTTTGCCGTGTTTTCCTCCCCCCCCGCCCCCCGTGCAAGGGTGGGGCCCAGCACTCAAAGGTGGCGGGTGTCAGGGGGTGGGGAGTTGGAGGGATTGAAGCCAGAATCCTCCAGCTTAAGCTATGGTTCCCCTCTCACCAGCATGTGACCCTTTAGGCCCCAAATTCCTCATCTGCAAACAGGGGCAGCTGCCACCTGGGGCTGCCCCGCACATTCTGTGAGAACATTTCTCATAAAGAGGGAACCCAGCCATTATTATTAATATGCAGGAGCCCTAATTTCTCTCCAAGCCAACTAGTGCTGTCTCAATATCAGCAAAGAGAAAGGTAGCTATTTATCAAGCCATTTTGTAATCTTTGGGGATTTTATAAGGCTTTTTAAAGACTGAAGAAAAGCAGCCAAATTGCTTCAGTTTCTCCATCTGTTCCTCCATTTATCTCCATCATCTTGGGGGAAAACATGGGCCCTTTGGGGGAAGGCCTTGGCAGGTGGCCACCGTCAGGCCCCCAGGTAGGCCTCCCCACCGGCTTGGAGGGGCAGCCAGCTAGCGGGTAGCCGCCCAAGGAAGGGTGAGCTCGGACAGGCCACCTGAGACCTTGGGTCCAGGGCTGCCTTGTACTCGTTTGCCCTCATGGGCCACTGCCTCCATTAAACCAATATTTTAAAATACATTTCATGACTGCACTGGTATAAAAGTAGTTCAGATCCACCGCCGGGTTATTACATATTCATCCTTAATTTCTCTGATGGTTTGGAGAAAATCAAAATAGAATTGGAAATAGGCGAGTTACGAGGAGCAGTCTGGCCTCTAGGGGGCAGCACGAGCTCGCCAGATGCTTCTGTGACCTGGGGTGGCGGGTAAACCGTGGGTGAGGACCCAGCAGCGACTCCCACCGCTGACTCACAAAGGCCTTTTGCTTCTCCCAGCGCCTCCTCGGAGAAGGCTGTGTTAGCGCCTCTCACCCTCAGCCCAGGAAGCCGACAGGCGGAGCGGAGTTACTGCCCCACTCGGGGCAGAGAGGCTCACCCTGGGAGGCGCAGGGCCGCGCGGGGTCACACGATGGCAGAGGCGGAGCCCGACCAGAATTTCCTGGCGGCTTCTGCCAGAGTCTCCCTCGGAGCCTCAGCAGGCAGGATGCTCCGAAGCCCCGAGAACTTGGTGACGTCGGCTCAGCCCGGCGCGTCCCCCATCCCAACACTGGCGGGCAGGGAGCAGCCGCCCCTTCCCTTCTCGGCCCCCCGCCCCATGCCTTTGTTCACTCGCTCTGCCTACGCACCCCCCACACCCCACTCCCCCAGGGTCTGGCCGGTGGGAGAAGTTCGCTCTGCTCCCCCAGAACTGAGCCGGACATCAAAGGCGCGCGCGGGGAACAGGACGAACCCGGTGCAGCGCAGGGGGTGGGGGGTGGCTGGGGGGCCTGGGCCAGGAGGCACAGCCAAAAAGAGCAGAAACAAAACCAAACAGAACGCCAGGCGGGAGATGATCCGATCTCCAGGCAGGCTTTTCTACCTCCCAGGGGGAATACCCAGCACATGGCCGGTGGGAACAATAGGCCTTCCTTTCTCCCCTCCCCAGCTGAGTGCTCTGGGAAGGAGGAGAGGGGGAGAGAGAGACCCTCTCTCTCTGAGGCTCCGCCTGAGTAGGGCCTGGACCTCAGGGGAAGCCAGTTTACAACACACATAATTGATGTTCTTTCCTTCTGTAGAGGTGAGGGTGGTGCCTAAACCCACGACAGAAATAAACTGCTCTGCCTTGCTGGATGAGCAGAAAAAGTTGCTCATTTTTTAAAGGGGAAACATGAGATGCCAGCTGACTCAAATGGATATGGCAAAAGGGCAACCCTGTTTTCTTTCTTTCTTTGGTTCAAAGGGGTCAAGAAGATGCTGGAACCTTGGCAACGTGTGGCCGGGCCTGAGGCAGGGGGACAAGGCCTTCCGCAGAGACCCCGGGGGGTGGATGGGGGGGGGTGCCCTGGGTGCCCCTCTGCAGGCCAGAGGTGACATCTGCCACAGAACAGCCCGCCCTCAGCATCACCTCACAGGCTCATCTCTCACACACACTGACCCAGCGCCCGTCTAGTTAGGCAGGTCCGGCTAGAAAGCAGGAATGACAGGCTTGTCACATGAATGGAGAATAAGCCATAGTTCAGTTTCTGGTCTCCAGTGTCACCCCTCTGACCCCCCAGGAGATTGGCAGGACGAGGGGACAGTCTAGTCTAGGTTGGGAGAGCAGGACTGCGACCTGCTCAGGAAAGGAACAGGATCAGCAGAACGCCTGTGTAGAGGCTGTGGCTCGGGGCCTTCCTGGTAGGGGGACAGACAGGAGGTCCAGAGCCACAGAAGAACTCATCTAAGGAAGGTTTGCACTTGGGGGTAGCCGTGGCTTTGCCCAGGCCAAGCCAGACTCACCATATTTGGGAATTCTGTGACACAGGATGACTGACTTCCACAACCGAAGGAGACTTTCAGGAGATCTATTCTTCTTCTTTTTAAAGCTTTTTATTTTGTATTAGGGTATAGCCGGTAAACAATGCTGTGACAGTTTCAGGTGAACGTGAAGGGACTCGGCCAGACATACACGTTATCCATTCTCCCCCCACTTCCCCTCACACCCAGGCTGCCACGTAACATTAGGCAGAGCTCCCTGTGCTATACAGTAGGTCCTTGTTGGTCTGGATGCTCTAGTCTGATCCCTGAGAATTGCCGCTGGAAGGGGCTTTGGAGGAAATATCCTTAAACCCCTGTGTGGCTCAAAGGGACAGTGTGACTTGCTGAATGCCCCACAGCTGCTCAGAGGACAGGAACGGGAAGCCCTGGTTCCCTGACCCGTGGTCTAGAGCTCCTGCTGGTAGATGACCTTGACAATGGAAAACGTAGGTGGCCTCGAGGAGTCCTGAGGACCTGGGGTGACTGAAGCCCAGGGCTGAGGATGCAAAGTGGACTTTGATTTTAACCAGAGAGGGAGGTAAGCCACCAAAATGGGGTGATTGATCAGAGTAGCTAGAAAGCCACAACATGACCAGCTGGAGGTCACCTGACAGGGAAGGACGTCTGTGAAATGGTGTCTAAGGTCCCACCCATCTGTTCTAGGAGCCTGAGGCTCCAGGGAGATCAGAGGTAGTCGGCGTGCAAGGAGCAGGCCCGGGAGGGCCGTGACTCACCCCTCAGTCGTCCCTGGACCCCTGGGGCAGCTCTGAGTCAGCAGCCATTTCTGAGATGGGCCTTTGACGGTGACTCGGCAGGGAGGGACAGGCAGAGGCACCACCTTCCCCTGGGGCGGCCCGTCAGCTGGAACCTCCCACCTGGGCCTGCTGGGTTCCTCCTCTGTCTGGGAGAGCAGAGAGTGCTGGCTTCCTCCCAGGATCCCACCCCACCGGTTCTCAGAGTCTCCGGGGCCCCAGGCAGGGGTGTGGTACCACAGGACCCCAAGCACTAGGACATCATTTTGGCTCCCCTGAGTTAAGCAGCCAGATTTCTTCAAAAGCTTATTTTACCAAAGAAAAGAGGAACATAGGGTTTAGATTTGGAAGACACTTTAGAGAAGAGTCAACTCTATAATCTCACAGATAAAGAAACTGAAGTGTGGGTTGATGGTGTGATTTTCCCCAGAATAAGTGAAGTTGCTCAGCTGTGTCCAACTCTTTGTGACCCCATGGACTGTAGCCTGCCAGGCTTCTCCACCCATGAATACACAGAGCTTATTTCCTCGAGGCCATCATTTTGTCTGGCTAACCAGTAGGCCAGGCTGAGAGGTCCTCTGAGAGAGGAACACAGCACCAGCTCACATGCCCGGGCTTGTCCCGTGGCCAGCAGAGTCACACCCCTGCCCCTACTCCCCGGATGTCCAGCCTCCGGTCCCTGGAACCTGTTAATAGATCACCTTATATAGCAAACGGGACTTTGCAGACATGATAACATTCAGGATCTTGAGGTGAAAGCACATTCTGGATTATCTGGGTTGGTAAACCTACAGGCACAGGAATCCTTGTAAGTGAAAGAGGGAGGAAGGAGAGGCAGAGAGTCAGAGGGAAGGGTTGAAGTCCAAGGAGCTCAGGTTCTAAGAGCTGGAAAAGGAAGGAAACAGATTCCTCCCTGGAGCACCCAGAAGGAATCAGTCTGCCTGCTCCTTGATTTTAGCCCAGTGAAATCCATTTCAAACTTCTGACCTCCAGAACGCCAAGATAATAAACCTGTGCTGCGATAACAAGTTTGCAGTAATTCGTTACAGCAGCAGTGGGTAACTGACACATGTCTCCTTCCGCTCCATCCCACTGCAATTCAGTTGGTGGTTTTAAAGAATATGTTTGAAAACTAATTTGCCACCCCTTGATTTCTACTTAATGAGATATAAACATAAGCTACTTAGGAAGATGATGGTAAAAACACCAAGTCCCCTTTCTTCAATGAGAATTGTACCTACTTGAACAAGTTGGACTCAGTTGGGTATAAAAAATGATAAAAGGTAAAAGCAGCTGCTGCTATGTACAGGTGTGCTGTGGTCAGTAGCTCAGTAGCGTCCTACTCTTTGCAGCCCCGTGGACTGTAGCCTGCCAGGCTCCTCTGTCCATGGGGATTCTCCAGGCAAGAACACTGGAGTGGGCTGCCATTTCCTTCTCCAGAGGATCTTCCCGACCCAGGAATCGAACCCAGGTCTCCCACATTGCAGGCAGATTCTTTACCGTCTGAGCCAGCAGGGAAGCCCAGGTGATGTGTACAGGTAGGTGAGAGTGGAGTATTCCTTCACAATCTGCTATTAGGTTATCATGAAATCTCTATCTCTGCACAAAGGACTTAAGGGAAACATCATGGTGTTGCAGAGGTAAGATTCAAATAAACTATAGGTTTGGCCATCAGACAACCAGATTGCTCTGAGCCAACTGCTAGCCACAGGACCATGTAGGGATCAAGCCTCAGGTGTGGGACTTCCCTGGTGGTCCAGTGGTTAAGAATCTGCCTGCCAATGCAGGGATTGTGAGGTCGATTCCTGGTCTGGGAAGATCCCACATGCCTCAGAGCAACTAAGCCCGCACACCACAAATACAGTACCACAACTACTGAAGTCTGCACACCACAGAACCTGCATGCTGCAACTGCACAAGCCTAGAGCCTGTGCTTCACCAGAGAAGCCAGTGCAATGAGAAGCCTGTGCCCCCCTCGATTAGAGAAAGCCCCAGGGTAGCAATGAAGACCTAGCCTAGAATTAACAAATGATTAAAAAAAAAAAATCCCTGGTGCATATTAGGTTAGAAGCTACAGGCCCCTAGCTCTACACTCAGTTCATGCTAGTGTGAGGAGAGTTGCAAATATTTGGCCAACCCACGTAACCTGAGTCCTATTAACTTCAAAAAATTAAATCCATTTTACATACTTCTTATGCGGCCGACTCATTAGAAAAGACCCTGATGCTGGAAAAGATTGAAGGCAGGAGGAGAAGGGGATGACAGAGGATGAGATGGTTGGATAGCATCACCGACTCGATGGACATGAGTTTGAGCAAACTCTGGGAGATGGTGAAGGACAGGGAGGCCTGGCGTGCTGTAGTTCGTGGTGTCGCAGAGTTGGACATTACCTAGCAACCGAACAACAACAACAGCGCTAATGAGCAGAGCCTCTGATACTGTTCAAAGATAGAGATAACTGTCCATTCTGTGGTAGCTGCCTCTGGAATGTGGGCAAGGGTACATCTCAACACACACAGTGTCACCCCACCTGGGCTGAAGCATTTCAGTGTATATCACAGACACGGTGACAGGCTCCGGCCCTCAATGCCTGGGGACACAGATCAGGCTCCCCTGAGAAGCCTCTCCCCCGTTCTGTCCCAGTCCCGTCACGTGTGGGGCCGAACAGCTTCCACCGCTCTGCTTGGGTCAGCCAGCAGACAGGGTGTCCGTCTCCCCTCCTGGGAGGCGCCCCACCTGCTCACAGCGGTTCTCTGGCAACTCCCTCCACTTGGCTTGAGGTTGACAGTCACATTCTCAGCATACTAACAACTCACCTCTCTGTCTTCCTCATCAACCCCACCTCTCCTCCCCACACCCCGAGGTGATGGGCTCAGGGTCACTGGGCTCCCTTTTCTGGGTCGTTGCATAGCACGTTCTGTGTGGATGGTCTCCTGCCCTCCATAGCCCGTGGAGTGGCTGATAGTACCCCATGTCCTTAGCTTTAAGGGATCAGCTGAGATTCTGCAGCAAGAGGAAAAGCCCCCCTTAACATCCTGCTACAGAGCAACAGAAGTCGTCATGTTTTCCTTTTCACCTCGATTGCCAAGGCTGCGTTTCACACCTGCCTGTTCTAACTTCTCCATCTAGACTTCAGAAACGCCTGGACCCATCTATCCCCTGCCTTCTTCCCCCTCCCTCCCTGCTAACTCTTTCACACCTTCTCTCTTCTGCTCCCCTGCTTTGTTCTTTTGCCCTTCCCTTAATGATTCTGTTGCTCATTCACCTGTGAAACTGAGGCAGAGTTATCTAGAATGAATGAGTTGTTTAAAAAAAAAAAAGTATAAAGTTTTACTACAACTTTTCCAGTGGATGGCTCCATGAAGCACGAAGAAACATGAGTGTTCTCCCCATGAGAAATTACACCAAAGACGCATAGATGGCATTTGTTTCTCTAGAAGTGACAATGGCTTTTCTCTTTCAATCAGATGATGAAAGGTACATTGTATGACATTGGAGAGACATCTTCTGATCACAAGTTCCACAGAAGCTGGATACACGCTGAAGGCAAATGTTTAATGCAAACATTTCTCATTTTCCGAAGGAAGGAGCAGGAACAAGACATGGGTGCCAAGGGATGAGTGCTCTGGGAGTTGCTAAGGAAAAGAAGGAAATAGCCATCCATGCCTCCGAGAGTGTCAGAGCATCATGTCAGGCATCAGAACAGAGTCATACAGCGTCACTGGAAGAGACAGAGTACCTCTGTCCTGCAATATCCACCTAAAGCCTTCAGAAGTGTGTTAATACCAGACTGCACTGATTATGGGAGAGGGAGCAGGAGGATGGGAGCATGCTCAGTGCCCAGGAGAGGGGAGGCAGCCTTAGGGTCTGCAGGCTTAGGGCAGAGCTACTCTGATAGGAGGTGAAGGGCTATAGCCTAAGGACTTTGGGTTACGTGGGTTAGAGGAATTTAGTAGTTTTGGTTCATGGTTTCATGATCCACATCATGAAATGTATAAATGAGGCTATTTTAGCTTGATGTCCTTTGACATTTAACCAGACTTCTGGTGGGGGCCTGGCTTTCCCTGGGGCTGGGAGAGGATAGGCCAATGGAGTCACAGCTTAGGAGGGTTATAAGGAGACTTGTGTACTAGGGGTTCGTTCAGTGTAAACAAGCATATAGATCCTCTAGGTCAGCCTAGGTCTCCGGGCCTTGTACTTAGGGCAATGAGGTGGTCTCAGGCACTGCCTTCCCTTGGAACAATGGCTCTCAGACCCTCATGGATGCCAGATCACCCAGAGGACCTGTCTTGCTGAGCTCTAGTCTCCAAGAATCCGGTTCAGTAGGTCTGGGGTGGAGGCCTGGGAATCTGTGTTTTCAACAAGCAAGCTCCAAGGTTACACTGAGCTGGGGGTCCAGGAACCACACTTTGAGAACCACTAAGAACCTTCTTCCCCTTACCCAGGTTACTCCCCAGATCAACTGAATCAGAATTTCTAGGGGTGGGAGACAGGCATCCATATTTTAAAACCTCCCTAGGCTGTTCCAAAGATGACCCCACTATCAATAGCTACCCTTCCAAGTGAATGATTTTGTAATAGAGACAGACAGAAAAACACCATCATGGACTTCCCTAGTGGCACAGTTGGATAGGAATCACTTGCCAATGCAGAGGACATGGGTTTGATGCCTGGTTGGGGAAGATCCCACATGTTGCAGAGCAGAGTCCATGTGCCACAACTATTAAGCCAGTGCTATAGAGCCCACAGGCCACAACCACTGAAACCCATGTGCCTATGACCCACAAGAAGAGAAGCCACCGCAATGAGAAGCCTCTGCATCACAACGAAGAGTAGCCCCTGCTCACCACAACTAGAGGAAGCTCATGAAAAGCAAAACAGACCCAGTGCAGCCAAAAAACAAAAAACCACCACCATCATTTGGGCAAAAAAGCAGCAATACAACAACACTGGGGTCTATATAACTGGAGAGTGATAATCAACACCAGTGGAAGACTGACACTGTGCCAGGGTTAATGTGCTTCTCACAACAACTCTCCCCATTTTGTAGATGTATGAAACAGGCGGGGGTGAGGTTAAGTCCTCTGTCCAGGCTCATGCCCCTGGTGACACGCCTGGGCTTTGAACCCAGCCACCCTGGTCTCAGAGTCCCTGCCCGAGGCCTGTGTCCTCAGTCCATGATGTTTATTCACAGCCTTGTTCTCTGTGACCAGAATTTACAGTGAATGTGGAATGAGCCCCAGCATCTGTCAAACTGGGTTAGACTCCACAACTCAGCCCTTAATAGCAATGTAACTTGAGGAAGTCCTTTAGCCCCTCTGAGTCTGCTTTCTCATCCGGGAGATGGGTATAAACATGCCTCCCTCAGAGGCCTGCAGGGAAGGTTAAAAAAAAAAAACTGCTCAGTACTCCACATACACTGCACCTGGCACACAGCTGAGCTTCAAGAGACATCACTCTCTTCCCCTTCTCCAGCAGCCCTTCCTCTAAGGGTCCCTAGAACCCTGAACAAGTTTTTCCCTGTGGCTTCCTGAGTGACTTTGCTAATACTCCTCTCCTCACAACTGGCAGATACCTCTGGACTGAACAAATACATTCTAGGGAAATGAGAAAGTTTTCCTGTGGTATGGAAGGAAGCACAGATGTCAGGCTTTCTTGAACAATGAGTTGAGCACTCAGGACCCTTGAATGAAGGAAATCTGTGCTAACACTTGAGGGGAAATAAGGAATGACTCATGAGCGGTGGTGTCCCAGCACAGCCCAGACAGCTGCGTGCACCCAGGGTCCCGGTGTGGGCTGGGGCACCCACAGATGCACGGTGCGCTGCGTGTCAGTCGTTACTAATAAAAAAAATAGGGAAGCTTGTGAGTGACTCACTCGAAAGAATAATTCAGCAGAGAATGAAGCTCTGAGATTCCTGGCAGTGAAGGCAAAAAGAACTCTAGGATGCATTCTGTGGCTTTCATTAATTGATAAAAGGAAGCACAACCAAACTTTCTTTAGGACTAAAGTTCAGGTGGAAATTATTTGCAAGGGTTTTATATATTAAGCAACATAACGAATGTCTATGGCAGTCTATGGGGTCACAGAGTCGAACACGACAGTCACTGAACAACAATGGCAGCTTCACAGAGAGTTTAAAGTTGTTCTTCACCTGACCATTTGTTAAAATGACACTGGATAAAATCTTAGGGGTCTGATATTAAACAAACTGAGAACATCTCTGTTGAGGACTAGAGGTAATCTAATCCAGGAAGAGAACTTTTTGATTCCAGAGAAAGAAACATTTAGAGAATTGCCAAACACCTTACATATTACCATTACTGACTGTCTTGGCACCATCTAGCTTCCTTTTTAAATGCAAAGATAAACATTATTTGAGAGCAGCGTTACAATAGCTCTTTAATAAGAGTATGTTTAATATGTTTAATGATGAAAAATCTGACATGTTTGCAAGATATCCAAGATGCAGTGTGTGGAAGGAAAGAGAAGGACAGATTCATGCTTCTATCTGGACAAGAGGTGTTGAGGTGAAAGGCATTTGCGTAAATTCCAAATAGATTTTCAAATCTAGAAAAACAAAACCTGTAAGTGTGGAGTAAGTCCTGTTTTGAACAAAAGCTTGCTTTGGTTTGAACAAAAGCAGCAGAAAGGGGACCTGTTTTGAATTCAAAAGAATAGGAAAAGACAGAAAAACAAGAATCACCACAGTCTTCCTAAAAGTATTACTACTATCATTAATACATCATAGCACTAAATGTATTAGCTTCTTAAGTGTAAAGAGGGCTTTCCTCTTGTTAAAATACCCTAGATGGTCGCTGAATTGAGGCCCAGGACATCTTTCATCTTACGAAACTTAGCCTAAGGGAGTGGAAGGAACCTTCAGAGTCTAGGGCAAGATCCTGGGGTTCAGCCCAAGTCACAGCATCCCCGGGGCCCCCCAGGGACCCCTCGGAACTTGGACTGACTGGTCGCATGTCCGGCCACCAGCTGCAGTCTTGCCGCTGCTGGTCGATTGCTGAGCAAACACGGGTGATTTGCAAAAAAGTACAAGGTTCAGCTTGTCAGAGAGGGAAAACCAGACACCTAAACCTAGGAGCAGAGCCACGAGGGGCCCACGAGGAGGTAGCCAAGGTCAAGGCCCGCCGGGGCTGTCGGGCGGAAGCCTGAGTGCATGCCTCAGTGGGTGACCCTCGGGCCCCAGCTCGCCGCCCAGACGCCCCAGCCCGTGGCGGGTTCCTGCCCTCGGGGCCTACCTTGCTTCCGTCGAGCTGATAAAGTGGACAAATCAGATAATAAAGCTGATAAATATCCCCCCCAGCCGTCAGGGGGATACCTGGTACAAAGCGGCGGTGCCTCCGCGGTCCTCCCAGCCGGCTGGGCCCGCGGTGCTGGTGGCTTGGGGCTTCGCCGCGCGCTCCTGCTGCCCCGGGGACACCCACTTGTCCCCTCCTCTGTGAAGTGGGGCCAAGCTCAGCATTACACGGCCTACCCGCGTCAGGGGCTGTGAGAATACTGAGAAAATGGCGCCTTGATTGTCCTAAGTTAATTCACCTGTGAATCCCACGTCCTTCTTGACAGCCTTCCTGGATTAGAGCTGATTTTGGCCAATGGGTTCTCTGTCTCTCTTCCTTCATATTGACTCAAATTTTAAATGTATCTTTTCTTCCTACACTTAAAGAATTATCTGACCTGTGATTTCCTGTTTCTACCCTGCTGTTTATAAATCTTATGTCTACACCAGCCTACAGGCCAAGAGCCAAATATAAGACATTTTGCTGCTTCAGACCACTATTTTATTCTTTTCTCCAAACATTTAGGATTGGGTTGAACGGTGGAAACAATTTCAGGTTCTTCAATCTTTGCCTGAGAAGCTGTTGTTGTTTAGTCACTAAGCCGTGTCCGACTCTTTGGCGATCCATGGACTGTAGCCCACCGGCCCCTTTCTCCATGGAATTTCCCAGGCAAGAATACTGGAGTAGGTTGCCATTTCCTTCTCCAGGGGATCTTCCTGACCCAGAAATTGAACCCGCGTCTCCTGCATTGCCGGCAGATTCTTTATCATCTGAGCCACGGGGGCTTCCCTTTGTCTGAGTATTTTTCTTTTTCCTGTGTATAATAATAAGTACAAGGAAGTCAGCAGGACCCTATGGGCCCTTTTCAGGACAGACCCCCACCCCCCACACCCTCTGCTGTAGCTCCTCTCTGAAGTACCTAGGTAATAGTATCCAACTGACCTTTCTAACCTTGTTTCACAGATACTAAAACCACCATTAAATGGGAGAAATCATCTATCTGATGACCATGAGCATGTCGCCCCCAGACCTACCGGCACCTAAGGATTGATAATATTAACTCCTGTGACTCTGCCCTTTTACTTCCCCATCGGCCAATCAGAGAACTGTGCCCAAGCTGATCCTGCCCTGGGCTGCCCCTCCCTCGCTTTGTCTTTAAAAATGCTTCACTGAAGCCCATCTAGGAATTCGGGCCTTTTGAGCACTTGCTGCCCTGAACACCTTGCTTGGCACCTGCAGGAAACGCCACACTGTCCTTCACCACGACCTGGTGTCAGTGGAGTGGCTTTACCTCTCACGGGCAGGCAGACCCACGTTTGGTTCAGCAACACGTATAGTTAAAATTACTCAGCTCCATGTAATTTAACTCACAGACCCATGCTATAGAATTTGGTATACCCTACATTTTTAAAAAATGTATTTATCTTAATCGGAGGATAATTACTTTACAATATTGTGGTGGTTTTTGCCAAACTCCAACATGAATCAGCCACAGGTTCACATGTGTCCCCCACCCTGAACTCCTCTCCGGCCTCCCTGCCCACCCCACCCCACCCCACCCCTTTGGGTTGTCCCAGAGCACTGGCTTTGAGTGCCCCGCTTCACGCATTGAACTTGCACTGGTCATCTATTTTACATATGGTAATGTACATGTTTCAATGCTGTTCTCTCAAATCATCCCACCCTCGCCTTCTCCCACATAGTCCAAAAGTCTGTTCTTTACATTTGTGTGTCTTTTGTTGCCTTGCATATAGGATCATCATTACTCTTTCTAAATTCCATATATATGCATTAATACCCTACATTTTTTATTCAGCATTGTGTTAGTATTTCCCCACATCATTTAAAAGTCTCTGTATGTAAAGTTCACCCATGGTCACCATTTCACCATTTAGTAAGCTATACTATATTTTACTCATTTCCCTGCTGTTGGACATATGAGTGGTTTCCAATTTTCTGCTATAAAAAATAATACTGAAATGAACATCTTCATAAAGATTTTTCTGCTTATCTCCTTAGAATAGATTTCCATAAGAGGAATTCTGGATCAAAATGTATGAACATTTTCAAAAGACTTTTGGATGTAATGATGTACAGAAGTAACATTGAAATAGTTTGGAACAATATGGATCTTATTGAAGAACCATGATTGATACCTCAAAAGAAGACAGAAAAGGAAAGGTCACATGGGGAATCTTTTTAGAGCTTCAGGCCCTTGTTCTGAATAATATAAATAATTAAGCAGATAAAACTTCAAAAATACATGAAATAATTGTATGCTTTAATGTCTTTCCCTGGGTGTTTACCCAGCTTTGCTCAGAGCCTACACTGAAGTAGAAAGTTGGGAGAGTGTCTGGCAGGGTGGGTAATAACTGCTTATTCTCAGTTCCTTTGGCTTCTTAAGGAGCAATGGGCCCCACACAACTCTCACCACAGTTCTGGTGACTGCAAAAGTAGACATCATCTTAGAGCTGTCCATCTAAGCTCCTTCTTTTACAGTTGAAGAATCTGAAGTGCAGTGTACCTCGAACAATGGTTCTTAACCCTAGTTTCATATTATAATCACCTGGTGATTTTTAGAAATCCAGATTCTACTCCCAGATACTGTCATGCCATTGGTCTGTGGTGGGACCGAGGCATCCATGTTATCGAAGACTTCCTTAGGTGATACTGTTAATAATAAGCCCTAAGATTGAGAAGGGCTTTCCTGGTGGCTTTGTCAGTAAAGAATCCCTGCAGTGCAGGAGACCTAGGTTAGATCCCTGGGTCATCAGGAAGATCCCCTGGAGAAGGAAATGGCAACACACTGTGGTATTCTTGCCTGGAAAATCCAGAGGAGCCTGGTAGACTACAGTTCATGGGGTCGCAAGAGTCGGATATGACTTAGTGACTAAACCACAACCACCACTACAAGTCCCTGGTATAGCAGGGACAGTGTGAGTTTTCAGTTCAGTTCAGTTGCTCAGTCGTGTCCGACTCTTTGTGACCCTATGGACTGCAGCCCGTCAGGCCTCCCTGTCCATCACCAACTCTCAGAGCTAGCTCAAACTCATGTCCATCGAGCTGGTGATGCCATCCAACATCTCATCCTCTGTCATCCCCTTCTCCTCCTGCCATCAGTCTTTCCCAGCATCAGGGTCTTTGTCAATGAGTCAGTTCTTTGCATCAGGGGGCCAAAGTATTGGAGTTTCAGCTTCAGCATCAGTCCTTCCAATGAATATTAAGGACTGATCTCCTTTAGGATGGACTGGTTGGATCTCCTTGCAATCCAAGGGACTCTCAAGAGTCTTCTCCAACACCACAGTTCAGAAGCATCAATTCTTTGGTGCTTGGCTTTCATTATAGTCCAACTCTCACATCCATACACAACCACTGGAAAAACCATAGCTTTGACTAGACGGACCTTTGTTGGCAAAGGAATGTCTCTGCTTTTTAATATGCTGTCTAGGTTTGTCATAGCTTTTCTTCCACGGAGTAAGCGTCTTTTAATTTCATGGCTGCAGTCACCATCTGCAGTGATTTTGGAGCCCAAGAAAATAAAGTCTCTCACTCTTTCTGTAGTTTCCCCATCTATTTGCCATGAATTGATGGGACAAGATGCCATGATCTTTGTTTTCTGAATGTTGAGTTTTAAGCCAACTTTTTAACTCTCCTCTTTCATTTTCATCAAGAGGCTCTTTAGTTCTTCACTTTCTGCCATAAGGGTGGTGTCATTTGCATATCTGAGGTTATTGATATTTCTCCTGGCAATCTTGATTCCAGTTTGTGCTTCCTCCAGCTCAGCATTTCACATGATGTACTCTGAATATAAGTTCAATAAGCAGGGTGAAAATATACAGCCTTGACATATTCCTATTTGGAACCAGTCTGTTGTTCCATGTCCAGTTCTAACTGCTGCTTCTTGACCTGCATACAGATTTCTCAGGAGGCAGGTCAGGTGGCCTGGTATTCCCATCTCCTTAAGAATTTTCCAGTTTGCTGTGATCCACACAGTCAAAGGCTTTGACGTAGTCAATAAAGCAGAAGTAGATGTTTTAGAGTTGATGTCCATGAGTAGATGTTTTAAATGTTCTTGGGTAGATATTTTATATGTTTTAGAGTGGGAATTTTAGAGTCACTCGAATCTGAGTCAGATCTCATCTTTGCCATTTATCAGCCGTGTGATTCTGGGTAGGTTAATGACCTTTCTCCTCCTTGGAATCCTCATTTGCAAATCATAAGACTGTCATGAAGATTTAATGAAATAACACATGTAAATTGTGTTTCAAGGTTCCTGGCCCATACTTGGCATTTAAAAATGGTGGGTCCTTTAGTATGTACCTAAGTTCTCAAAGTCAGTTATTTAATGACCAACCAGAACTGTGCAGTGCAACCAGTAAGCACCCACTGATACTTGTTGATGGGCCTTTGATAGGATAATCTTTGAACATGAATATGCATGATACTGAGAAGTTCAAAATCTATGTTGGGTTGATATTAGAACAGTAAGGCCTTACCTCATACAGTGAGATTAATCTCACTTACTAGGCATTAATTTGCATCCAAGTTTTAGAACTTCAGCTAAAAAGGAAACATTTTTATTTTGATAGTGCAGTTGATTATGATTGAACTGATAGAAAAAAAATGTTTTAATAATTACATGATTGTATGAGAATGTTTATGTAACTCGTATAATAAACTAAGGATCTATTAGTTAAAATGTCCTTTTAAAAAATGTTGACATGAAAAATGTAAGAGCCCTCAAGCTATAAGCTAATACTATTCCACTTTTCACTGACTTTAGCCTAAAGGTCTTTAACATAATATTTTCTGTCTCCATCCTATGATAAATGATAGACAGAAAGGGCTGGAATTCATTTCAAAAGACCTAAGACTGAAACCTGGATCTGCCATTCACTGTGTGTAAACCTTGGACGATTGTTTTCCTATGCCCTTTGCCTTCTCATGAGTAAAATGCAGGTCTTCACGGTTTGATCTGGCTTTGGCACAAAGTGAGTCTAGAACTGTGATGCTGGCCCAGTAGGATATAGTTATTAAGTACTTATTAAGCACCTGCGTGTGCTCAACAGGGCTTCCCCGATGCCTCGGGGGTAAAAAATCCACCTGTTAAAGTAGGAGACATGGGCTTGATCCCTGATCTGAGAAGATCCCCTGAAATAGGGAGTGGCAACCCACTCCAGTATTCTTGTCTGAGAAATCCCATGAACAGAGGAGCCTGGTGGGCTACAGTCCAACGAGCTGCAAAGAGTCAAACAGGACTTAGCAACTGAACAACAACAAATGTGCCCAGCACTATAGTGAGTGGGAAACCCTAAAGGAATTAGAAAGCCTTGGACCTTATGGGGAGTAACTTGGAGTCTAGGTAGAAGAAAAATATCCCACCTATGAGGAACAGTTAGGGACCAGTTTCCACCTCAGAGCTGTGATAAGTCCAGCCAAGTGACTCATGCAAGAAATAATTAGGAACATTTAAGAGATGACGATCATGGAGAAATGGAAGGGAGCTGAAATTCAATTTCTCTTCAGTCTCTGACACAAAATCCTGGATGGTAATAACCTGTAACAAAACTGCATAAAGCTAGATGGAGCTGAGCATCTCCTAACCACACACTCCAACCCTTTGTGCACATTCTGCATCCCATTACTTTGTCCACTTTCCAGCAGCCTTTGCGAGCCCCGGGCTTGGCCCCATTCCTGTTTAGACCTTGTGTGCCTCCTACAGCGCTCGACAGAGCCCAGCGTGTGTCGAGGATACACAAAGGGATGCACTATGCAAGTAGGAAGCGGGGCTGCAGGAATGTCTGAGCTCTGCCATCTCACAGATGGCCCCTGGGAGAGCAGGTCCCAAGCTGTGAGTCACAACCCTTGGCAGGCGTGAGCCGTTGATGAGACTGGGGGGAATCTTTGTCTGACCCCATTCTAAGCAACTCCCCAAGGGCTTCAATTACCCATTTGTAACTTTCTCTTCCAGCAGCCCGAGCGGGGGGCGGGGGGTGGGGGGGTGGGGACCGACTGTGGCAGCCCATATATAGAACCTCAAAAGGAAAGCTGTCTGGATTATGAAGATAGAAGAGGAAGTTTGAGAGACTCACAATGGAAGAGTTTAACAAGAGCTGCCTGTGAGAGTGTTGATTTGGAAGCTCTTGGAGCATTGAAAATGATTTCCTTAACAACGGAAGGAAAATTGACCAGGGGCATGAGTGTTTCATTCATTTCTCAGATGAACACAGCAGCATTGCCAAGAGAAAAAGAATGTCTGCCCTAGTTCCGGGTTTCTGCCTTTAGCCCAGTCACGGACTCCCTGTGTTTCCTCCTCGTGTGAATCATTTCATTTTCCTGGGTCTCAGTTTATCCATCTGTAAAATGACCCGTTGATCCAGATAAATTGGAAGGTCCTTCCTGACAGGAACATCCTGATCTTTTAGGCAAGCCATTTTGAAGGCTGCTAAATTATGCATTGCTTCACCCAGAGAGCTCTGACTTGTGTCAGACGTGAATCAAGCTCACTCATTGACTTTCTGACTAAGTGGGCTGGGACACCGCCACGCAGCCTGCCCTGCAGTGTTGAGATGACGGGTCTCCGCCCCAGGGAAGAGAGAGCTATTTTGAGGGAGGGCTGATTAGAGATAAGGTGTCTCCTTTCTTCATTTGTCTCTGGCCCTGACTCACCCAAAGTTCTTGAAGGGCTTGGAGCTTAACCCTTAATGGAGGATGTAAGCTGACCCCCAGCTTGCCTAGGACACTGGCGCCCGGTACGAGCAAGCCCCTCTTATCCACGCCCTTTAAAACATTCTTTGGCTTCTCCTTGCTTAGAAAGCTTCTTTGAAGAATCACCCTTGCTTGTAACCTTTCTCCTTGACATCTCTTGTTTGCTCTTTCCTATTATTCCTAGAGTCTTCTGCGTTCTATAAAGGAGAACATCTCAGTAATCCTCTTAACAGCAAAGAAATCTGGCCACCCCTGTTAGGCTGGGGCATGGAAGTGTCACAAGATTCTTGAAAGAGGCACTGGGCAAAGCTGCAAAATACTTTGGCACTTTTGCCTGGAAAAGCCCAGAAGACCACTAGAGTTATGGGGCTTTTTTTTTTTTAACGCTGCTTTTGGTGCCAACAAAATTAAACTATAAGGCAAAATTATCCTAATATTTTAACTTAAAGAGTTCTTTAAGTCAATGTATGTTATGAACATATGTTACGAAGAGATTTTTCCTTGTACGTCGTTTTTTGTGTTTTTGGTTTTTTTTCCATTTATTTCCTCTCTTGGTGTGTTATCTCTGATTGATTTGTTTATTTTTTGACGTGGGAATGTTGAAAGCACCCTCGTGACACTTGACAGGACAGGACCGTGGGGTTGTGGCTTGGGCTGTGCCTGGCTTTATTCAGTTGCTTCATTCCTAACATGTTGGATACAGATGGAATTGTTAAAAACTGACTCATATTTCAGAGACACTTGAGAGAGTTCACCTCTTTAAAAGGAAATGTGCACCAAAGTCCTTTCGAATGAGAATAATCACCCTTCTATTTGCTTTGAAAATTAAGGTTTTTGAATTTAAAGTTTTCTTGAAGTATGAGAGAAAATCCTATGTGGAGAACACTGTTCTGGAGAAAGTTATGGAGTCACAATGACCCAAGACTATGAGAAAATGATATTCATTTCCTTTACGATCTTGGTCTTCTTCACCTATGAAAATAGAATTGTGGGTTTGTGTCGAATTCACAGTGGTGGAACTGGATGAAAGAACAGTAAGAGGCCAGTCTCCGATTCAGGCAGTGTCCCTACCAGCTGTGTGAACTTGAAAAGATCACTTTATTCTTTGCACTTTGGTTTACTCATCTATCACATGAAAAGTTGGTACCAAGTGGTCTCTTAAGTCCCTCTCACTTCTGTAATGTTAGGGTTTGAACAATTTATTGTTTGGTTGTTTAGTCACTAAGTTGTGTCTGACTCTTTGTGACCCCATGGACTATAGCCCACCAGGCTCCTCTGTCCATGGAATTTCCCAGGCAAGAATACTGGAGTGGGTTGCTATTTCTTTCTGCAGGGGGTTTTCCTAACCCAGGGATCGAACCTGCATCTGCCTCAAACCTGCATCTACTCCACCGGCAGGCGGATTCCTTACCGTTGAGCCACCTGAAGCATCTATGAAGAAAGAAAAAGAGGTTGGTAGTATCGGTTCAAGTTATGAAGCAGTTTGTGCGTCTGTGCCATCCTGGGACCATGCTGGGCCTTGTGGAGGATATGAATTCAAGCTTTCACTTGCTACAAACACTTGTGAGCACCTGTTGTATGCAAGGCACTGTGCTGAGGATCAGGGATACAGACATGAATAAAACCCAGCACGGGTGAGGGGCTCTGTTACACAGAGGAGATAGGCACATGGAACTCATTTAAGATAATAATTTACATGTTAAATCCATTGTGTGTGTGTGCGTGTGTGTGTATGTGAAAGTTGGTCAGTCGTGTCTGACTCTGCGACCCCATCGACTATACAGTCCAGGGAATTCTCCATGCCAGAATACTGGAGTGGGTAGCTATTCCCTTCTCCATGGGATCATTAAATCCATCAGACTTTCAGATTCTTGATTACCAAGTAATATACCAAAGAGACATTTTCCACCCCACCTGCTCAGCTTTTTCATCATGACTAAGAGTCACTGGATAGAGATGAAGCCAGGGCTCCCCAGTGATTGTTTTTAAAATTCAGTCATGGAAATTTTAAGTGTGTGTGTATGTTTGTATGTGTATGAGAAACAGAAAAAACCTTTAGGTAAATAAGGGTTAGTGATGGTTTAGTTGGTGATGGTGATGGTTGGTGACAGTTTAGTCGTTAAACCATGTCTGACTCTTGCAATCCCATGGACTGTAGCCTACCAGGCTCCTGTGTCCATGGGATTTCCCAGACAAGAATATTGGAGTGGGTTGCCATTTCCTTCTCCAGGGAATCTTTCTGACCCAGGGATCCAACTTGGATCTCCTGCATTACAGGCTGTCTCCTGAACTGCAGGCAGATTCTTTACTGACTGAGCCACCATATAAATATTACCCAGCTTCAATAATTATAAACCTTGTTTAATATGTACCTTTGCTCAAATCCAGATTATTTTGAAGCAAACCAAATGTATCATTTCATCTGTAGATATTTAAGAATATTTATTAAAAACAGTGTTTCTCCTTTGAAGAACATCCTCTAATGCTTGTCATGGTCTGGCTCTCGGTCTGCAGGCTGGTGATATGAGCTGTTGCTCAGTTACGTCCGACTCTTTGCGACCCTATGGACTGCAGCCTGCCCAGCTCCACTGTCCATGGAATTCTCCAGGCAAGAACACTGGAGAGGGTTGCCATTCCCTTCTCCAGGAGTGATATGAATGTTTTCCCTTAAAAAAAAATTGTACACATAAATTTTCTTTCAGTGTATACATTACACTTCAATAAAAGGCAAAACAAAACATAATCACAACACCATTACCCTGCCTCAGAATGTGACAGTAATCCTGTAATACTGAGTTTCTAACTGGCGAGGAACAAGTTAAGCGAGGCGGGAAGTTCAGCGGTAAAGGCAGGCGTGGGGCGTGAGGACTGAGGGTCACCGCCCTTGGCCTGGAGCTGGGGTGGGGGCAGAGCTGGATGGTAGGGAGCGTCCTGGTCACGTCCCTCACCTCCCTGTGCGGCCGTGGCCACGGGAGATGCACATGCAGGCGTTCACAGGCGCCCACACAAAAGGAAGCAAGCAAGCTTCTGGGAACTGCCTCTTGGTAGACACTTGGAACAGGGGAGAAAGTTTTCAGGGTTAGCTAGAGGTCCCACTGGACTAGGTAGAGATAGTGAAAGATTTCCTTGACTTACAAATGGCCAACAGGCACATGAAAAGATGTTCAACATTGCTAGTTATTGGAGAAATGCAAATCAAAGTGACTTGAGGGACTTTGGCTGAGGGGCTAAACAATAAGGTAGCACTTCACGTGCGTCAAAATGGTCATCATCAAAAAATCCACAAACAACAAATGCTGGAGAGGACATGGAGAGAAGGGAAGCCTTTTGCACCGTTGGTGGGAATGTAAATTGGTACAGCCACTACGGAGAACAGTATGGAGGTTCTTTAAAAAACTAAAGATAGAGCTACATATGACCCTGCAATCCCACTCCTGGGCATATATCCAGAGAAAAATATGATCCAAAAGGATACATGCATCCCAGTGTTCATTTTAGCACTGTTTACAATAGCCAAGACATGGAGGCAACCTAGATATCCAAAAACAAGAGACTGACACTGAATAAAGAATATGTGCACTCTCTCTGTTTATATATACATATATATATGCACACATATATATAATGGAATATTACTTATCCATTAAAAGAATGGAATAATTGGAATAATGCCATTTGCAGCAACATGCATGGATCTAGAGACTGTCACACTGAGTGAAGTAAGTGAGACAGAGAATGAGAATTATTGTATGACATCCCTTTATATGTGGAATCTAAAACGAAATGATACAAATGAACTAACTTACAAAACAGAAAGAGACTCACAGAACTTAAAACATGAACTTATGGCTGCTGGGGGAAAGAGAGAGGGAGCTTGGGAAGGTCATGCACACACTGCTATATTCAAAATGATACCTAGCAAGGACCTACTGTATAGCACATGGAATTCTGCTCAGTTATGCGCCAGCCTGGGTGGAAGGGGAGTTTGGGGGAGAATGGGCACTTGCACATGTGTGGCTGAGTCCCTTAAAGATTCACCTGAAACTGTCACAACTTTGTTAATCACCTATACCTGAGTACAAAATAAAAAGTTTAAAGTCTGAAAAAAAAAAAAAAGATCTCCTTGTCTGCCCGCAGAGGGGAAGCCCGGGGTGCTCAGCATTCTCAGAGATGCTCTAAGCTGGGGGCCCTCGGAGCCAGACTCAGGCCACGTGGGTGGCTCGGGGCTCACCCTGGGCCTGCTGCCAGCACACACAGTGGGCTGGCCATCCTGAGTAATGAAGAAGAGGCAAGAAAACGTACCTTTCTTTCTCACTGAGCTACTTTCCTTCAGATGTGCCCATACGCTCTATACTTTTTGTCTGGACTCCTTGAAAAGGTTCCCTTCTTGACCCCCCACCCTCAGCAGCTCTCTCTGTGGTTCTGAAACAGTTAAATATTTTTCACCTCGCCTGTCACCACCAATACCACCCCAATCCCTTGGATTTTTCAGCCTCTAGTCCTGCCCACACTGTGGAGGCAGCTCCCTGAAGGCGCCTTTCTTCCCTGCTCTCCAACAATTCCTCAAGGCCCAGCGTCTCTGCGGGGGGCTGCCTGGGGGCCACTCTGCAGGTGACCTCTGCAGTCAGCACTGTCTAGAAGGCTGGGTCAGGGCCCAAAGAGCCCCAGTGCCCAGAGTGGCTGGGAAGGCAGGAGGGGGTAACGTAGCTTTCACCATGGAAGTAAGCCTCAATCAGCTTGTGGTTTTGGTGTTAGTCCTTGTTAAATTTGTATTTAAAAACTTGATGTTGCAGGAAATTTTCTCATTCACAAAGCATAAGAGCACGGTGAGTCTCATGCATTCATTCCCCGGCTTCAGCCGTTCTCAACTCTCCACCCATCTGGTTTCACCTGTATCTCCACCTCTTCTCTCCTTCCCACGTGTCCTTAAACCACTGGATTCGTTCAAAGCTAATCTCAGGGAATCTATTTAAATTTTCAGGTTTTTTTTTTGAGTAGGGTGTATTGATATGACTCAAATTCATAAAGCACGAAACGCTACAAAGAGTTGCTACCTCCTGCCTTGCCCCTTCCTCGCCTCGTGGTGGATTCCGCTGTCTTTTTCCCCCCCACCCGCTGTATTTTTATAGCTCCTCCCATTAACACAAAGGGTCAGGAATTCCCTGGTGGACCTGTGATTAGAACTCTGTGCTTTCATTGCCGAGGGCCTGGGTTCAATCCCTGGTCAGGGAACTAAAATCCTGCAAGACACAGTGTGGACAAAAGGAAAAAAGAAAACAAACGCCCCAAAACAACAGCAACAGAAACAAAACACGGAATCTATTTTTCTACCTTTAATTTTAGCTTAGTTGTGTGAATTGCTTTGGCCAAAGAGACTTTAGCAAACATCATGCAGATAAGGGCTTGAAAGTGTTTGTGCGCTGACTAGCTCTCTTGCTTCTAGGCACTCTCTCGTCACGTGCAGAAGCTCCAGCCAACTTAAAAAAACGTGAGCTGGTAAAATAGTGGTGGTTTTCAGCTACTAAGTTTGGGCTGGGCTGGTGTATAGCACAAGTCAACGGTTGCCTTCCTGGCTCGCACACCCACTGGGCACATTCCTTCCCAGGGGGTACAATATTAGCAGCTCCGGCAGTCTTCCGAGACAGACTGTGCATAAACAAGCGTATAAACACGTAGTCTCCCTTCCCACTCCCCTCTTTTTTTTTTAAACAAACAATAATGTACAGTTCCTAACCTAGTTGTATTGGTTGGACATACCAGTGTATTTTGGAGCTCATCTCCTACTGATGCATGAGGGGCTTCCTCTACAGTGGACCGTTGTACACACACACCGTGCATTTCTCAGTCAGGCCTTTGTTGACGGCATTCAGATTGTCTCCAGTCCTCTGTGATGAACTCCGTCGTCTGCACACACATGGGTGTTCCTGCAGGACAAACTCCTGGCTGAGGCTCGCGGGGAACAAGTGGCTGCTCATCCCCTCTGGGTCCCTACCCGTCTCTTCCGCTGAGAAGAGTGGAGTGGCCAGGAACGAGCCCTCTTGAGTTTGCCCAGCTCACCCAGCCTCCTACCACCCAGGACACCGTCGTGAGGGGTGGTCTGCCCTCTGCCTCCTCCCTTCCAAGCACTAGAATGTGAAAACACTGACGTGAGAAGCTCCTGAGGAGTGCACAACTGTGATTCTGGGCACAGTTCAAATAAGTCATCGTGTGCTGACAGACGCGGTCAGTAAGGCCAATAAAGCAGGAGTCGGGTACAGACGAACAAGGGTCTGGAGCTGGGCACAAAGGGGCCTGTGTGGAGTGAATTCTAATTAAACACCCGCCCCTACCTCGCCCCCAGGCCATGAACCCCAAGGAGTGCTCCAGCCACAAGCCTAACAAACCAGAGTGGCTTGGATAGGAGGTGTCCTTGCCACATTTCGTAGGGGTCAACAGTGAGCAGGGCACTGGTGCGGGGACCCAGGAGCACAGGCTCCCCCCACCCCCACCTGCCCAGGTCCCAGGGGGGTCCTCATTTCCTGTTCCAGTCCCCAAGACCCACTTCTCAAGACATGGGGCTCGGCTGCATCTCCTGGCTGCCTGGGAAGAAAGGAGTTCCCAGAGGAGACTCAGTCCCCACCCTGACCCACTGCTCTCTGCCTGGGCCCCCAGGGGGAGCCGGTGGGAGTTGCTGGCTTTCTCTGCCACCCTTGCACCCTCCCTCTCTCCTGCTTGGCTGAGCTCAGCATCTGCTCTGCTCCTTGTCAACACTTCCATAAAGCTCCCCTTGCCTCCCCAACTCTGGCCTCACGGCTTTGCTCGAAGACCCCTGGGGTCGCTCCCGATTTGGCAGGTGGCAGCGGCGTTCAGTCCCGGAGGTGGCCGGCCCTCCTCCACCCGGGTGTGTGGAGAATCCTGGGCTCGGAGCTCCCGGAGGAGTGGGGAGACGATTCCGTCCACACCTGATAAGACTGACGCCGAGGTGAGGTCAGAGCCAGGCGAGGAGCCGGCGGGCCGGGGGCAGATAACCTGAGGATGCTCTGGGCCCTCGGTGTGGGGCGGGGGGGCTACCTGCAGGAGCTGAACTGCAAACTCCGGGGAGCAGGGAGAAGGGAACAGGGAGTGAAGAGGAAACCTGTGAGGGGTACCTGTGATGTGGCCTTGGGGGTCCTGGGGCCCTCCGTCTGCCCACATTCTGGTCTTTATCTCCTAAGCTGCAGACACTCTGGAGAATTTTCTCTCACTTCCTGTATCTCAGATGCTGGAGTCAGCTGCACATTGCTATGGGCTTTATTTACTTCCTGCCCAGGTCCCTCGCCTGGAGAGGGTGAGCAAGATTTCTCTTCATCTTCCTACTTTAAAAAATAGATCTTTAATAAATACTTGATGGTTCATGGCTTAAAAAATCACAGCTCTGCTTCTTAAGTGGGATTTAGTTTGGACAATACTAAGTGGCTACTATTGATTGAGCAACAGCAGGCAGACATAGCCCCATGGAACTGCTCAGCAGGGTCAGTACTGCCCCCATTTAGCAGGGAGAGGATGAAACTGCAGAGAGGCTGAGAGACTGGCCCAAGCTCACAGACTTGAGCTCACAGACAAGAGGTTGGGCTGGGGTTTGAACCAGAATCCAGGCTCCTTTCCCTCAGCACCCAATGCTGCTCTGAGGTTGAGGGGGAAAAAGAGTCATGTTGGGAGCAAGACTTCCTCTCCTCCTGCTCCTTGCTGCTGATTTTGGACCCAAGAGCATCCCCTGCACTGGGGCCATCTCTGGGCACCAGGTGGAGAGCAGGCACGAGCAGATGGCTGTGAATGAGCGCAGAGCAGAGCCTGGTTGACATCTACACATACCAGTAGGAGAGCGGATGAGGGCAGACCTCCTTCCCACTCCCCTGGCATGAACTGCGGCTTGCTCTGGGCCCGTGAGAGGGAGGCGCACACAAATGTTGGCTGAGCATTTCTAAGGCTATGTAAATGGCATTAAAATGATACTAAAAATAACAAACTGTCGGATTCTTTCCTTTTATTCTAACCCCAAGTCTCTTGCAAACTGGGGCTGCGGAAAGTTTGCGGAAGTTGTATAACCTCCCCAAGGCTCATTTCTCCACTTTTAAGTCAGGATCGCCACTGTATGTGCTATAAGACCCACGCCATGCTGTTTGGCACACGGAAGGAGTGTGCCGAGTAAATGCGTGATGCTCACGTGACTGAAATACAGGGACTGTCCGACTTGTTTTACTTCTCCTGTAGTACCTAGTGTGCCTCAGACTCGTGCGTGATTGTTGAATATTTGTGACTTTGAAGTTGTCTTTATAGTTAAGAATGAGGACAAGCCCCATTTAGGAAATAAAAACACAAAACATTAGCTCCACTTAAACACAGAGAAACTTCTGTTAAGAGAGCCTGTGATTTGCTGCAGAACCCATGCGGAGTTGTGGTATTGGAATTAATAATAAAGGTCTGTTAATTCTCTGCCTTGGCCCCGGCCGCCTTCCAAGACGTAATGTGGAATCCTGCTGTTCCTGCTCCAGATAAATCAATGATAATCTCCAACCCAGTGAGGGGCAAGTCATGGGGACATACGCCCGTGTCCATGGCGCTGCTGAAATCAGATTTCTTGGAAGCCATTTATGAGTGGCTTTGAATTTGCCAGATTGCTTGCTGAGCCTAAAATACTGCATACATGTGGCAACCTTGACTTGGCTGTTTCCATGAATCCTCTCTTCCCTCAAGCCGTGGCTGACGTCTCCAAGCCACACGGCAGGGACCGGGCTTCATCTTTATCTTTCCACTAACAAGTATTGTCCGGATCTGGCCCATTCTCTGTACACGTTAACTTCCTGGCCTTGACTCTGCTCTGATGGGACCAGAGGGGCCAGGGAGGTGGGGTGGGGGGAAGGGCTCAGGGGTCTTCTAGGGGCTGATACCCTCTCTTCCCTTCTTGGTTCCTTCACTGGGGCTACTTCTGAGTAACAGAACTTTTTCTTCCACCTTCTGTCCACTTATCCATCTGTTACTTGTTTATTCATCCATTCATTTAAAATGCACGAACCATTCCCTGCGGAAGGGAAGCTCTGTGGTCGCTGTGAGGGTACACGGAGGGGAGGGGAGGTGTGGCCTTGGTCGTTGAAGAGCTGAATGTTGGCAGAGAAGAGAGACCTAGACCTAAATTGGACTACACCCCCAAATGCGGACAGTGATCACCTCCATGGGGTAGATTTGAATGGCTTTCAGTCTCTTCTTTGTGGGCGTCTGTGTTTCCTTCAATGAGCATATATTAGTATTTGTGTAACGAAGTTTATTCAAAAGGCGAATAAAAGGTAAACAGGTGCTAAGTGCACAGGGGGGTGCAGATGAAAACACTGGGTGAGTAGAAAGGAGGAAAGTGGTATTTCCAGCCCAGGGGGATTTGAAAAGGCGTTTGGAGAAGGTCACCACTGAGCTGGACCTTGGAGCTGGAGGGAGACCTTGCAGTGGTCGTCCGTGTGGTCAGCCCAGCACCTCCCCTTCCTTCCCCTCCCCTCCCCTCCCTCCTCCTCTCCTCTCCTCCCTTCTCCCCTCCCCTCCCCTCTCCTCTCCTCCCTTCTCCCCTCCCCTCCCCTCTCCTCTCCTCCCTTCTCCCCTCCCCTCCCCCCTCCTCTCCTCTCCTCCCTTGTCCCCTCCCCTCTCCTCTCCTCCCTTCTCCCCTCCCCTCCCCCCTCCTCTCCTCTCCTCCCTTGTCCCCTCCCCTCTCCTCTCCTCCCTTCTCCCCTCCCCTCCCCTCTCCTCTCCTCCCTTCTCCCCTCCCCCCTCCTCTCCTCTCCTCCCTTGTCCCCTCCCCTCTCCTCTCCTCTCCTCCCTTCTCCCCTCCCCTCCCCTCTCCTCTCCTCCCTTCTCCCCTCCCCTCCCCCCTCCTCTCCTCTCCTCCCTTGTCCCCTCCCCTCTCCTCTCCTCCCTTCTCCCCTCCCCTCCCCCCTCCTCTCCTCTCCTCCCTTGTCCCCTCCCCTCTCCTCTCCTCCCTTCTCCCCTCCCCTCCCCCTCCCCCCCCTCCTACTCCTCTCCTCCTTCTCCCCTCCCCTCTCCTCCTCCCTTCCTCCCTCCCCCCTTCCTCTCCTGCTCCTCCCTTTGTCCCCTCCCCTCTCCTCTCCTCCCTTCTCCCTCCCTCCCCCCCCCTCCTTCCTCTCCTCCCTTGTCCCCTCCCCCCTCCTTCTCCTCTCCTCCCTTGTTCCCCTCCCCCTCCCTTCATCTCCTCCCTTGTCCCCGTCCCCTTCTCCTCTCCTTCCCTTCTCCCCTCCTCCCCCCTCCTCTCCTCTCCTCCCTTCCCCTCCCCCCTCCTCTCATCTCCTCCTTGTCCCTCCCCCTCTTCCTCTCCTCCCTTCTCCCTCCCCCCCTCCCCTCTTCCTCTCCTCCCCTTTCTCCCCTCCCTCCCCTCCTCTCCTCTCCTCCCTTGTCCCCTCCCTCCCTCCTCTCATCTTCCTTCTCCCCTCCCTCCCCTCCCTTCTCCTCTCCTCCCTTGTCCCCTCCCCTCCCCTCTCCTCTCATCTCCTCCCTTCTCTCCTCCCCTCTCCTCTCTTCTGAGCAGCTCCCCCTTTCTGTGGCCTACAAGTAGCTCCCTCTTTCCTAGCCGACCTTGCCCTCCTCCCCACAGTACCATGTTGATCCTTAAGAAGGGCTCTCATCTGAAAGCTTGGGGTAGGGGGTCCATCTAGGGAGCAAATGGGAAAGCTAGAGACACAGATTCCAGAGGTGAGGGTTAGAGGCTGTGCTCTCTGCCCTCTTGGTCTATAGATTCCCTGAGTAAACCAAGGACAGGCAGCTGGTACCCAGGCCTTGGACAGTTCCAGCCATATCACATATTGACAACCACACACTGGAAACATTTCGATCCCTCAACCTCTACCCCTCACCCCACCGCAGCTGCAAAACCTGCCCAGGAAGAGGATTCAGAGAGTCTAGGCTGACACCCAGCTCAGGTGCTTCTCCTCGGGGGGTGGTCCCTGACCCCAAAACACATGCTCAGCTGGAATCAATTGGCCTGACTGTGAATCTCTGGCTGAAATGGGGGCTGTTTGGACACGTGGATGGAGGCAGCAATCATGGGTTTGTTTCTGTTTCATCTCACTTGGTTACCTTAGTAACAGGAGACAGAGGAGGCAAAGCACCACCTACCGTGGCCTCATCCATCGATCCCTCGAGAGGCGTGGGGAGTAGAGTAAGCTCTTGGAAGATAGGAAGTGGGGGTCCCGCCCAGGCTCTGCTGGCCCCTGGCTGGCTGTTCCTAATGGATTGTCTCCTCCCTGGGCTGCTCTGTCTAGAGCAGGCCCAGGGCTCTCTGGACAGCTCAAGGATGCCACAGAGAAGCATGACCCTCTGGGGAAAAGGTTGTACTGTTTCTGTTCTTGATGGCTTTGGCAACTATTTATCAGCCAGTCTTCTGTGACTTATCTTGTCCCCCGCCACCTGTGATGCTGATCAAACAGATGACTGAGCTCCAAGGAGGCCAGCATTTGACAGTGCCTGGATTAAAAGGATAGATATTTCTTTAGCTGGGGAAGGAGGTAAACCTGGTTTTGGTCCCCAGGCATGAACTTGTAGAAGAAAAGAGATAAAGGTCAAAAACAATTATGAGGGACTTCCCTGGTGGTCCAGTGGCTAAGAATCCACCCACCAGTGCAGGGGACATGGGTTTGATCCCCGGTCTGGGAAGATCCCACATACCATGGAGCAACTAAGCCCATGCATGACATCTACTAAGCCTGCACACCTAGAGTCCATGCACTGCAACAAAGAGTAGCCCCCACTTGCTGCAACTAGAGAAAGCCCGGGCACAGCAATGATGACGCACTGCCACCAAAAATAATCAGTAAATAAATAAAATTTAAAAAAATAATTATGAGGAGCTCAACTCTACAATATCCGTTACAACAAAAACAATAAAAATAATACCTTGGCATGGTCTTTGAAGTTTTCAGAGAATTGCCACATCTGTCCTTGTATCATGTTTTCATAACTATCTGGGGAGGCAGGCAGAGAAGACAGGGTAACCTCCATGCTGCAGTGGAGGACCCTGAGGCCCAGGGAGGCTGAAGACCCCGGGGTTTCTCGGATAATGGCTGAGCCAGACCTGGACCTCTGCCTCCTGGCCACAGGACCTCTTCCTTGGACATGATCCATGAGAGCTATTACACAACAGAAGCATCCTACAACCTTGTCTGCTGTCATGATTCTAGATTTAACACGTGTCAGACACTTTTCTGAAGAAGAAAGAAAACGAAGATGCAGTCATCCAACAAATGATTTTATTGAGCATCTACTATGTGCCAAGCTCTGGGCTTGAACAAGATGTGGTTTGTACTTCCAAGCAGCTCCATCTACTAGGCACTTGCTCTTTCTTAATTAAACAGCCCATGTTGGTACTAGATGGAATCACCAACCATGAGAGCCTCAAAGTAAAACCTGTCACTCTGCAACCACTCTGAATTCCAGCAGGCTGCAGCTGTGATAGGAAAAGGCACATGTGTATGTGTGCATGCTCAGTCACTTAGTCATGCCAATTCTTTGAGATCCTATGGACTGTAGCCCACCAGGTTCCTCTGTGCATGGGATTCTCAGGCAAGAATACTGGAGTGGGTTTCCATTTTCTCCTCCAGGAGATCTTCCCCAAACCTGTGTCTCCTGAAATGGCGGGCAGATTCTTTACCACTGAGCCACCTGGGAAGCCCAAGAAAAGGCACCCTTCTCCTAAAATTCCTGGGAGGAAAACCAGAAACAGGGAGCAAAAAGAAAAGCCTTAAGCAGAGGTTTTAGCTGAGAACAGGGCCTGGGTTTCAGGGAGGTGAGAGAGGCCCTCTGGTGTGGGGAGGAAGCTCTTCCAGGCAACCAGTGGGGAGCAGCCCATTGGACCAAGTCTGAGGGGCAGACAGGGCATCAGAGAAGCAGCCCTGAGAACAGGTGCAAAGGAATGTTGAAGGAACCTGAAGTCCTTTCTCTGAACACACACAGCCATTAAAGGTCTGTTGCCACAGATGGGGAGCTGGGGGCCACACCCCACCTATAGGAAATCACCTTCTGACTTGACGTGTAGAATCTAAAGGGCAGAGGCCAAAAGAGTTGACTCGGCTTGGCAATGGGAGACCCATGTCCGCAGCCTGAGGAAAACTGCTCAGCATTTTACTTGTTTCCCCTACGCTGGGGCCCCTGGGCCTCATCCTGAGAACAGGAGAAGTGTTCAACAGCCTTTCAGACTCTCTGAAAGCAGCGCTTACTTGCTCAGTGGCATGGCACGCCAGGGACGTGTTTCCACATGAAGAACCCGACACTCCAGGTCTAAACAGGGTTCCAACAACACACTCTTAGCCCACAGGAAACAACCTCTAGCTGAGATTTCTGCTTTCCTCTGCAGAACTGGCAGCCCAACGGCCACGTGGGTTAACCTCAGCAGACCTAAAGACACTAGGCAAAGGGGTTCAGAAAACCCCACGGCTGACTGCGCTGCTGACACAAGCAGGAACGTCAGAGGGCAAACAAGGACCCACGTGGGGTCGGTTTTAACGTACAGTGACGTAACCCACAAAACAGGAAAAGAAATTCCTTGCTTTGCTTTGTTTTGTTTCGATTATCAGGACCACCTCTCCATTAGCCCATTTTCAAAACAGCTAAGAAAATTTTCAAAACCACTGTAGGAGCTGGACCACTGGTGCAAGTGACAAGTGGACCTGAATTACCCTCATGTTACAATCATGGAAAATTAAACATGAAAAGTGGAAGAGGCCTCAGAGATCACTTAATTGACGGATTATTTTTCCACGAAGAATCTGAAGCCTCCATCATAAAGATAATAAGCGGGATTACCTAGCATCTCTTGGTCTCTCACTCAGAACTTGACTTACAGCGCTTGTGTAAAAAGTTTGCACTAGTTTACTAGGCTGGCTGTAACAAGGTACCGCAAACTGGGGGCCTGGAACAACAGCAGTTTGTCTCACAGTCCTGGGGGCTATGAGCTGGAGATGAAGGTGTTGGCAGAGTTGGTTCCTTCGGAGGGCCAGTGAGAAAAGCCAATCCATGCCCCTCTCCCTAGCTACCAGCGCTTTGCTGGCCATCTTGGGCTCTCCCCTGGCTTGCGGAAGCTTCGCCCTGATCTCTGCCTTCATAGTCATGTGCATTCTCCCTGAGAACATGTCTGTCTCTGTCCAAACTGCTTTGCTTATTTTTTATTTTTATTATTATTATTTTTTTTAGCCATGCTGCATGGCATTGTGGGATCTTAATTCCCCGACCAGGGATTGAACCTGTGCCTCCTGCATTGAAGGTGAAGTCACCTACTGGACTGCCAGGGAAGTCCCAAATAGCTTTTCTTTAAATAAAGACACCAGTCAGATTGAATTAGGGATCCCTCTTAAATGACTTTCATTTAGCTAATTGTTATCTGCAATGACTCTATTTCCCTATAAGATTATATTCAGAGGTATTGGAGTTAAAGTTTCAACATATGAATTTGGTGGGGGGACATAATTCAGCCCACAGCAGAACTCTACCTACATTGCAGCTGGTCTTCAGAGCAAGGCTGCAAGCTGGACATGATCTGTGTTCTTCAGATGGGTCAGACCCTGAGAAGTGGGCAGCTCCGAGGGCACAGCCAGGCAGTCGTGAAGAGCATGGACTCTGGAGCCAGCCTGCCCTGTTGGCAGGCCAGTCGCACCTCCCACGAGCTAATGAATGTGGACATTATTTCACCAACCTGTGCCTCAGTGTCTTCATCTGAAGAAACAGGGAGGATATAACTTCAAAACCTTAAAAGCTCTGAAGACCAAAAATTATATTTATAACTCACTTGGCAGCAAAACCTGATCTGGAATAAACTCATCTGATAGAAAACCCTGTCTTGAGTTGACACAAGCTACTTTATTTACACACCATATACATCTCACTATAGAAATACTGGTGGCTCAGTCAGTAAAGAATCCGCCTACAATGCAGGAGACTGCCTGCAATCCAGGAGACACAGGCTCCATCACTGGGTCGGGAAGATCCCCTTGAGAAGGAAATGGTAAACCCCTTCCAGTATTCTTGCCTGGAAAATCCCATGGACAGAGGAGCCTGGTCTATGGAGGCTCCAGTCTAGAGGGCTATAGTCTATGGGGTCACAAAAAGAGTAAGACACAGCTTAGCAACTAAATAACAATAAGCATTAAGTACATATATTCTTTAAAAAAAAAAAAATAATGACTCTCTTATTTAAATCACTCAGATGGTAACCGGAAGAGAAGCATCTGGCCTTCGAGTGCGGGCACGTCTGCCACCGGAAGCTGTGCTTCCCGTGTGGCCTGAGTCACCACTGATGCACCAGGGCTGGGACTCTGTCCTTAGGCCCTTAAGCTAGCCTTGTTCATACAGTAAGCTGAAGCAGTCTCTACCTTCTGCGAGGATTATTCAGTGAAACCAGGTCTCCTGTTTGTACTGGTTTGGCGGGGCTGCCATAATCAAGTACCACAGACTGAATAGCTTAAACAACACAGATCTATTTTCCCACCATCCTGGAGGCTGGAAGTCTGAGATCAAGGTTGTCTGCAGATTTTTTCGGAGGCCCGTCTCTGGCTTGCGGATGGCTGACGGCCTCCCCTGTCCTCACGTGGTCTTACCTCTGTGTGTGCCTGGGTCCTAATCTCCTTTTCTCACCAGTCACATTGGATTAGGGCTCATTTAAAGACCTTATCTTCACTTAATTACCTCTTTAAAGTCTCTGTCTCCAAGTACATTCACATTCTGAGTAAGGTCTGGGGGGTTAGGACTTAAATACATGAATTTGGAGGGTGGATCACAGTGCAGTCCCTGCCATGGTTTTAAGACACTGGATGAATTACCTTTCACACTAGCTGTAACCCATCCACTTGCTGGCTCATTTTTGCCCTCAGTGTTTCTCCAAATGTGATCCAGGATCACCTGCAGCCCAATCACTTGGGTGCTTAATCAAAGAAAGGCTGCTCCCTAGACTTTGACTGAGAGTCTGGGGGAGGAGATTGCAGAGCACAAGTATGGTGCTTGCTTGTTTATCACATTTAGATAAAGGCTTAGCTTAATCAAAGTGATTCAGGAAAATCCAAGTAGCATGGTGGCTCCTTCCCCATCCCCACCCCCACCCCACTACAGTGTCCTTCTCCACCTCTGGCCCCTCCCCCAAAGAGTGGGTGAAAGAGGAGCCAGAGAGAGAGGAGCAGCCCTGTGGGACATCGGAAGAGGGGGCACAGTGCATCCTGATGGCCCCCACAATGTAGGGCACCCTGCTTTCCTGCTCAGAGCCTCCGGGCCCCCTTCAGTGCGGCCAGGCAGAGCTTCGCAAGGTAGGTGCCAGGAGGGCAGGCTGTACCCGCCAGGCAGCGCCTAGGTGAGCCTTGTAATGGGCTCCAGTCATTTCCTGTGGGCAGCACCTCTGCCCTTCTCCCCAGCTCCTGGAGACCTTGACACCCTCCTCTGCCCTTGGAATAACAGGAGACCTGAGCCTTGAATCATATTTAAGAGACAGCAATGGGGTATTTTCCAGAGCCACACGTTGAACCAAGGAGCAGCAGGTGAGGTGGCTCCGGCAGCTGCTGACTCTGTTCTAAAACATCCAGTGATGTCTCAGGGTTGGGGGGCGGGGTAGCGGGGGGAGTCACGCTGGCTCCCTGCGAGCTGATGTCAGGGCGTGGGTTTACCATCCCCACGAGCACAGCCCGTGAACCACGGACCAAACGACGTGAGCCTCCAGAGTGGGTGTCTGTTGCAGGCGTGAGTGCGCGCCCTGTCCCACGCTGGCGTCGGGGTGGCCACCAGCAAAACAACAGCGAGCCAGACTCCAGCTGGAAGTGGTTTTTCCAGCACCGCGAAAACCATCCAAGTGAACGGCGATAATCTAGCCGTCACCTTTCTTTGCCAGCTCTGGCTTAGAGTCCTCGTGTCTTAAAATACTTCCCTGACTGAAAATTCGGTGACTCACCTGGACTCGGGTTGAACCGAACAGGCAGAAGGCGCTTTCTTCCGAAGAACTGTCAGAAACCTGTTCAGCGTCTGAGGCCTTTCCCGTCTCACGTTGTTCCTGCCAAGCAGAAACGAGTTTCCTACTCTCTTCCTCAGGGTTGGAGGCGCCAAAGAAGGTAAAGCGGTTAGAATGTGTCAGACTTTGACACTTGTATTCAACAGAGTTTGAAGGAATCAGGCAGGTTCATCTGAGAATCTCTACCACTTCCCCTGCTCAGAGCAAGAGGGGCCCCATTTTCAAAAAGGCGCTCTCACAAATGAAAGCTCATAGGTGGAAGCCATCACCTCCTTTTAGGGTCCTCTGGTGGCACCTCAGTCAGCGTCAAGTTCTAACTGTTGGGATTCCATGAATCCCGTGCGCTTCACTATTTAAAAACTCTCTCCAAGCTGGTAATTTTGAAACGGCAATGTTTATACACTGAATTAATAAAAAGCAGGGTCAAGAGTTTTATTGTCCATTAAACTGTGTTTATTGGTCCTCTTAATTCCACCTGAATTCCACGGGCTGTAAAGTGTGGTTTATTGGAAGTCAGACCTGGATTCAAACAATAGGTTCGCCACTTGTTAGCTATGTGACTTTGGCCAAGTTACTTTACTTCTCTGAACGATTGTTTCCTGATGGAAGGTGGAACTGATGCGATCGTCCACATAACACGGCAGTGTACATGAACAGAGACCACAAATGTGAGAGTTGCCGGTCCAGAGTCTGACCCATAGGGGTGCATTTCTTTCTGTGACTCTTCCTTTTCCTCTTGCAAATGAGCATCATTTCTGGCTTACTAAGGTCCTAATATGGACACATTTCAGTATGTGGTTTTCCTTTTGGAATATCATAAATAATCCTCCAGCAGGATTGAGAAATGAGCAGGATACAGAGCCTGAGACCAGCAGCCACTGAAGTGGGGAGAGGTGGTTTGGATGCTCAGACAGAACATCAGGAGCAAAGTGTCCATGCTCACTTGCAAAGAGTCAGGACTGAGTTGCAGTTTCCTCTTGGAAAGTCTGCAAAAATTCTCTGTGAAGTGTGACAAACGGGAGGGCAGCTCCAGGCAATGCCCCGGGAGCCCAGCCCTCTCCGCACGTGGCTTCCATCCTGCACCCACCCGCTGCTGTCCGCCACGGTCGAGTCCAGCTCCAACTCTCGCTGATTTCTCTAGCTCTTCCTGTCAGAACCTCAGGTTTTAGCATTTGCTTGGCTCCCCCCCCCCTTTTTTTCATCACTTTAGTCTCAGCTTCACATCAAAAAAAGGATGAGTTTGAGTCCCACTGCACCCTGTATTAATTGGATCATTATGGATAAATTACTTAGCCTCTTTGAAACTCAGTCTTCTCACCTGTAAATGGGGATCCTACATTGCTAGGTTGTTGTAAAGACTAATATGAATAAATGCATATCAAAGCATTTTGTAAAGTGCTGAGAAAAAAAAGAATTCAAATCCCTCTTAGCATATATACCTCCCTGGCACATAGTAGGTGCTCAAAGATACACGTTAGGTTACTCCCTGATTACAAATCTTTGCCCTGAGAATGCTATGCAACTCTCGACACACCAGGGGTCCTAAACAGTCTTCCAAGGGGCCCATGGGATCCCAGGAGGTTTCTGGGGTGAATCTGACATTTGCTGTGCATTAGCCACATCCAGGCTCGGGCCTGCGGATGGTTTGAGGGATCCCCAAGAGGTAGGTTTTACCCAAGATGCCCTCACCATGTAGGGCATGAAGTCACATCAAAACTAATAATCCAGATATTAGTTGGTTATCACCAACTCTTACATAGAACTTACTCCCAAAAAGCGCCCTGGACCCTATACTTTGGGGGAGACCCTGAGGGGAGACGTCCTACCCTTTCTCACCAACAGGTCAGTGGCTGGGAGCCAGGCCCACCCTTTGCCTGCTCTGCCATTTTGCTCCGGCAAGCCTGCACTGTGGAGAAGATGATTTTCTCCCCGTTATGTGCCTTTCCAGGGTTCCTATGACCATGAGCCTGTATTACTACCTCTGTAGACAAACTTGTTCGCTTTTAGAGATGGCTTGCCTAGGAATCAGACTTGGCTCCAGCAGGGGAGAGGGCCCAGAATAGATCAGCTGCTGTGAGCACAACGTTCTGAAACCTACTCCATTCTTGGACCTGGATGCTCGGCCCTTTTGGTGAGCTCACCGCACTGGGCTCCTGGCCGCTCCCTGCAAGCCCCAGGGTTTCCCCACTAACTGGGCAGACAGGACCAAGTCCCGGGGTGCAGGCTCCAACATGCAGGCTCCCGCTACATCAGTGAAGCAAGGAAGGCTTGGAGGGGAAAGGAACTCACCCGAGGTCACGCAGCCAGCATGGGCGAGCAGCCAAACCCAGAGCAGAAGTCCAAATCCCATGTTCTCTCTGATCCAGATCCCACGATCAAAGTGGCAACCTGACACGCTGTTCTGACCCTGGCGTCCGCACAGCGGGGCACGATGTGCCGGCCACTGTTTACTGTACGTACTTTTCTCCTCCCCAGAGGCTCCAGTCTCCTCCTGCTTGCTTTCTGTTAGGATTTATGCTTTAGGCATAAAAAATTGGGGATTCCTTGCCATTTCACCCTCCTTAGTTCCCTCCCATTAGATTTGAGATTTATTTCCGTATTATTTGGCTCATGGTTAAAAGCACCGCGGTGCTTAGACAGATGAGAGAACAAGCAGGTCTTGGCTACAGCAAAGAGACACCTTAGCCAGGGTTGGCGGATCTGAGAAAAACACTAATCCCTCGGTTCCCACAGCCGCTACAACGTGGCCACCCTACACCAACCCTCCTTGTGTCGTGCGTGCTAAGCTGCTTCAGTCGTGTCTGACTCTTTGTGACCCCATGCACTGTAGCCTGCCTGGCTCCTCTGTCCATGGGATTCTCCAGGCAAGACTACTGGTGTCGGCTGCCTTTCCTCTTCCAGGAGATCTTTCTGACCCAGGGATCCAACCTGTGTCTCTTATGTCTCCTGCATTGCCAGGCAGAATCTTTACCACTAGTGCCTCCTGGGACGGCCATGGCACCCCCCTGCTCCAGCCCATTTGACCCTGAGTTCTTCTCATTCTGCCCCCAGAGTAGCCCGGCTCTCAGAGGGCTGGGGCCTGCGTCCCCCTGTGTCACCTCAACACAGCCGTCCCTCCCCGCGCATTCCAGTGACTTGGCCTTTGTCCCCCTTCCTCACTGACACTCCAGTTCCCAGGAGGGACCCACACCCAGTCCTGGCCTCACCCTCCTGCCCAGGACCTTGTCTTTCTATCAGAGCCTTTTGCCAAAGCTTTTCTTGGGAGCTGGATGCCCTTTACCCCAAGATGCTGCCAGGAGACCTGCCTCCATCTTAACAAACCTTCTCCTGACCCCAGAAAAGATGACCTCATTTCCTCCCCAGGCATGAGCTCTCTTGACTGTCCCCAGATTGGGCTGTACCAGTTCCACTCATCAGATCTTTGGTGGACGGAGGGCATGCATAGCCTGTCTTCCCGAGCTGGCCACGTCCTGGGATCAGGTGACGCGTCACTTTCTTTGGCGGGCTCCTATTTTACCAGCAGCCGTGGTTCCTGGGTGCTCTGGTAACTCGGGGGCAGGGTGAGGGGAGGAGACTGAGTCTTCTGCTGTACTTCTCAGAGACCCTCCTCTGTACCACACAGCCCCCTCCCCATACTCCCTCTCCTCCACTCTTTCTTCTTCTCCACGGCCCTCATCGCCAGTTGGATGTCCCACGTGTCCCCCGCTCTCCCGGAGAAGTGAGCTCCCCGGGCTCCGAGTCTGCTTTGCTTGAACGCCGGGCCCACGGGGGGTGCCCCATAACACTGTCGGGTGGATGGCTGGAACGCTCAAGGCCTTGGCAGGCAGCCCCAGAGCACACACCCCGAGGTGCTGGGAAGACCAGGAGTTCTCGTTTCTCAGCTGTCACAGCGCCCAGCTGCTTCAGGGCTGCCAAAGAGAATTTCCACACCATCTCCATCTGAGTCGGGGCAATGAACCACCTTACAAGGGCTTCCCGGCACTGTCCTGGGCACCGTGGGAAATGCAATGCCTTCAGGCAGCTTCTTATCCTGACGAGCCTCTGAGCCGTCCACCCGGCTAAAAAAGGAGTGTTTCTGCAAGCCCTCAGCTGTCACCCCCCTCCACCACCATCCCTCTCCTTCCCAGACATGAGCCTACCTTGCTCATCTTCACATCCCAGTGCCCAGCACGGGGCATAGAAGTTACAAAGGGTAAGATAAATATTTGATGAATAAATGAATACTTGCGTTTCACTTGAGAAAGGCAGCCCCTTCTGAATTAATTATGTGACTCAAATGCCAGGGTGTGATGAGTTTATTTTTCCTTATTGTGATTAATGTTTTTTTCCTGAAGAGTTTTTCAATTCTGAGATTTAAGTTTTATATGTCATAAATTTTTAGATATCCTTTATGGACTAATACTCCTTCCAAAAAAGACACAGCATAAATTTTAGAGTAAAATTGATGACTATGTTTTCTCTCCCTAGACCTTAAATATCTCCTTTTACTGAGGGCTGATTTTTTTTTTTTTAATAATGTGGAGTGTTTTATGATATTGAAAATAAAAGTCTGTGAAGAAAAGCTGACACTGTCTTTACTATCTCTCCTGGGATAATTAAACTTTGTATTTATTACAAAAAGCCTTTTTCTTTTTTTTTTTTAGTAAATAGGCAACAACTAATTATCTAGTTTCCCTTGGATTTAGGAGATGGGTAATTTACTTTTAAAAGAGGAAATAATACACAGAGAAGAAGTAAGACAGTTGTCACATTCCAAAGAGGAGAGACCAAACAATTTCTAAATGAAACTATTTATGGATTGTATGGGAGAAAGAAATAGCAACCCACTCCAGTATTCTTGCCTGAGAAATCCCATGGACACAGGAGCCTGGCAGGCTACAGTCTATGGGGTCACAGAGTCTGATAGGACTTAGCGATTGAACAATAACAACAGTGGATTGTATAAGCTTTAAACCATACTAGCGAGATGGCTGGATGGCATCACTGACTCGATGGACATGGGTTTGGGTAGATTCCAGGAGTTGGTGATGGACAGGGAGGCCTGGCGTGCTGCGATTCATGGGGTCACAAAGAGTCGGGCACGACTGAGCGACTGAGCTGAACTGAGACGTTCTGTTGATTATGTTCCTCAAATTCAATGATGAGAAATCAGTTATTATGGTAAGAAAATTTAAGAAGAGAAAAATTCTGCCTCAGTTTATGATTTTCTTTTTCCTTTTAATGTTTCTATTTATTGATTTGGCTGCACCGAGTCTTACCCAGGGCACTCGGGATTTTTGGTCTTTGTTGCAGCACGTGGGATCTTGTGAACTCTCAGCTGCAGCATGTGGGACCGAGTTCCCTGACCAGGGATCAGATCTGTGCCCCTGTAATGGAAGTGTGGGGTCTTACCCACTGGACCACCAGGGAAGTCCCTCGTTAGTGATTTTTTTTCGACATCAGCGATCTACACTGATAACAATCTATGGATAAGTGTACAGTGCCAGCTCATCTCATGCTGTGGAAACACTCCACCCAAAGCTGAGAGTTTTAGAAAGTTAACCTCCTCAAAGAGACGTGGTGTGCCTCTGTTGCGCCTGCCTCCATAACAACCAGTACAGCATCTCCGCTAATGGGATCCAGATTGTTTTTGAGAAAAGTCACGTCTCTCCCCATTCTCAGTTCCTGAGGTTAGGAAAAGTCCTGTGATCTGGGCTTGACCAATCAGGAATTGATTCAGAGATGGGGACACGAGTAAAGGTGGGCCAGTGGGAGCCTGGTTTGGGATTGTTGCTGGCACTGTTGAGAAAGACGTGCTTTGCCTTTTGGAATTGCTAGCGGGAGCTGCTGCCTGAGAGTGAAGCCAACACAAAAGAAAGCAGACCAAAGGTAAATTCAGCTCACACTGCAACTTGGATGTATTAACATTGTAATTTCTCTAGTTTACTCATAATCAATCTGGCCTTCCACAGGTTAGTAAGGATTAAAATGAGTTTAAATCTTGGTACAATACAATAATTTTAATATCCCCTTTGAGAACAAGCTCTGTTTATCAGATGGCCTTTCCCATCTCCTTCTCCACCGATAAAGATGATGGTGTCTGGCCAATATTCACCTGTACATTGTGACTGATCTTTTTGATAAAGATACTGAAATATACCTGGAGCAGTTGGTTAGCAAGTGCTAGCTTCAGTTCCCTAAGCACCTCCGTTTGCCCCCTCCCTGGGACTTCTCCCTAAGCATCCCACAACCCATCAATGAAGACATTAATCTTGGCCACAGCAGGGCACTCCATTAAGACTGGTCAGGGCCTGAGCCTGATTTTTAAATGCTTTGGTCGTCATCCCTGCAGGGTGTACACGGTAGTGACAGAAGCAGGGATCGTGTTTCTGTGTCTCTCCTCCATGTTGAGAGAAAAGGAACCCGTGGCCTTGCACCCACTGTTAGGCATGGATGCATCATGTTTGGACAAGGTCCATGTTTTGCCTGGACTGGATGTGCTGCCAGCCTCTGATGTGAGGTCTGTGGATGGCGAGTTTGTGGTCCACCCTCAGCTTCCCCGATGGCTCAGTGGGCAAAGAATCAGCCTGCAATGCAGGAAACATAGAAGACATGGGCTCGATCCCCGAGTAGGGAAGATTCCCTGGAGTAGGAAATGGTAACCCACTCCAGTATTCTTGCCTGGGAAATCCCACGGACAGAGGGAGCCTGGTGGTCTACAGTCCAAGGGGTTGCAAAGAATCGGACACGATTGAGTGATAAGCACAGACTCAAGTCTGAGGAAGTGCTCCCTGGCTAACATGGGCTCTTCTCTGCTCTCCCAGGTGTTTCTGACCCCCTATCAGTCCTAGTTCTGGGGTCCACCGGTAGCCAGGACCGCTGAGTCTCCTTACTGCAGTGATCATCCTGGCAAGCTGGACACAGGCTTTCTGCTACATCCAGGTGGGTTCAAAGCTACGTGGGTACCTAGCATAGCTTAAAAAGTCTTCTGTGGGCCTCCCTTTATCTGACCAACACCTGACTACCCAGGCTATCCCTCTCATAATTCTGCAAAGGGCAGGGGATAAAGTCCTCCCATGTTTGCAGGGCTAGTTGTTACTTTCCTAACCCAGTTGCTCCTCCCTCACCTCTGGTCTTGGTCTGCTGCTTCTGTCCTTCCACAATCCCCCTTTCTCCCTCTGTCTGGACCTCCCATACATAAAACCCAAAGTTCAGTCTACCAAATCCAGGCCTTCGTCTGCTAAAGAGGAAGGTTATAGGATGTAGAGGTTATTTTTCTCAAGGTAAGAGCTTAAATTACATGGCTATAGTCTTGCTACAAACTCTGTTTTTGAATGTCAGAAGCTGACTGTTTTCTTTGTCTTTGCATACCTCCTGGAAAGACTCTCCATCCCCTCCCCCACCAACAGATAAATGCCTTGAGTAGACTAAATTCACCTGCTCTGAAAGGCAAAAGAGAAAAGCACATTGAAAACTTCAAAATAATCCCTATTCCTTCTGACATCTTTCAAGCCCCCAAACCTAACCATGCCTAAAGCCAGTAGATGCAGTTTAGCAAACCAATAGCTTCCATTTTGGGTTTAGCTGGTTCGAGCTGGGTTTCAATCACCTGCTACCTGGAGACCTGACTGACGTGGGAATAACAGCATCTATCTCACAGGATTTGTGTGGCATTTGGCACAGCTCCACGTGCAAACGGGGCTGGTTATGTGCATCTGACGGTCAGATGGCTGCCATGGCTAGATCCTGACACGGACGAACCTTGCTTTGCAGAACTCCTGAGTCTGTTTCTAAACGTTCCCAATGCATTGCTTCCTCTCACATGGTAGAAAGAAAAGAACCAAGGGAGAGGACTCCTTCCTTTGGTTTACCTGGGATCAGAATCCCCTCTCCTCTCATTCACCCCTATGGAGGCTCTGCTGAGATCCCGTCCTAGTCCTGCCTGTTAACCCTTCCTGCTTCTCCTTACCCTTTAAGCACATCTCAGCTTCCCGCAATAGAAAGACAATGACAAAAGCCCAGCTGCAACTTCCCCTTCCCTGCGAGGCAGCCCTCCTGCAGCAGTGGGCTGTACCCACTCCCCCTGCTGCTCCTCGGGCCTGCCTCCATCGACTTCTACGCCCCTGGGACTCGGTTTCTGCTCTCACGTTCCCACTGAAACTGGAGTCACACGAGTCAGTAATAACTTCCTCATTGTTGAGCTCAGCAGGCACATTCCAGGGCGGGTGCCCTGGACTTCTCTGTGTCATTTCCCACTCCCTCCTGCCTCCTCACCCTGAACAGTCTCCTCATTTGCGCTGTGTGATGCCGCTTTTTGTTCTAGTTTTCTTCCCACTTGTCTGCTGCCTCCTCAAGATCCCTATTTTGTCTTTGGAAGCTGGTGTGTGTCAGGGTCTCATCCCCGCTATGATCTTCTCAGCCTTCCTGCTCTGGGTCATCTCAGCCCCACCGCAGCCTCAGGGACCACCTTGATGTCGACCCTTCCCAGTGGGCATCTTCAGGCTTCTCTCCCCTGCTTGGCACCCATATTTCTAACTGCCTCCTGGAAGTCCTCCATGGAAATTCCACAGGCACATTAAAAATATATATTCAAAACACACCATCTTTCTTAAATGGTACCACCATCCATGAAGCTGCACAAAGAACCTGGAAGTCTTGCATTCCCATTTTCCTTTCCCCTTTCCCTCCTCACTGAGGCAGACCCCTGTACCTGGCAGAATACAATGGGTCCTCAAAGCAGCGTGTGAATGGATGAATGAACTCTGGGGACACAGAAAACCAGGGCTCTAACTTGAATCTAAAATTTGATGCTGAGTTACCTTTCATAGTTTTTCACTGCTTCTTCTCTAATAGGAGGGACCATCATTGTATCAGATGATCTTCAACTCTGGACATCTGTGACTTCAGATGACTCCAATCTAATACCTTAGGTGCTTAACCACTATTCCTTCTTAGCCACTTCACTCCATTGCTGCTATTTGTGCCCTGTCCGCCTAAGAAAAACATAAACTGCACCACCTCACAGAACATATTTCACCCTGATAAGAGGTCCCAATGTATCTCTGCAGCCACCATGAGTCACAGTGAGAGTTGGGCGGGGAGGCAGAGAAGATGGAGGGGGGAGGACAGGGCAGCAGGAGGAAAGATAACCAGAGGCCATTTCCTCCTTTCCCTGTCTTGCCAGGTCACGTAACCCTGTGCGAGTCTCCCCAAGTGCTGTGCTTGGGAAAGTACCTTCCCACTGGTGCAGCCAACTTCTGTCTGGAAATGAGAACTGCGATTGTCTCAGGAACGCCTGTGAGCCTAGCACTTTTGACTTCTCAAAACATTGCATGAATATTTGTTTGAGTGACTTACAAGTGCAGGCTACACGCTAAGCAATGTGCACCTCATCTCACCTAAGCCCTGTGACCTTAGGCAGGTCCTTTTTTTTTTTTTTAAATCTTTGTTTTGCAGAGGAGAAAACTAGGGCTTAGAGAGGTTAACTGCTTCACCAGGCCATCTAGCAATCAAAGCAGCAAATCAAACCCAGGACTGTGTCGCTCTATGCCCAAGTCTCCGATGGCCACGGTTTCACTGCTTCTGATGTATTTATGGTTATCTTTCATACCATATGGGCTTCCCTGGTGGCTCAGAGGTTAAAGCATCTGCCTGCAATGCGGGAGACCTGGGTACATCCCTGGGTCGGGAACATCCCCTGGAGGAGGAAATGGCAACCCACTCCAGTATTCTTGCCTGGAGAATCCCATGGATGGAGGCGCCTGGTGGGAGTCTCAAAGAGTCGGACACGACTTAGCGACTTCACTTCACTTCATACCATACATACATTTAGGACACGGTAAATCCAGGCGCTAGATAAACGCTCAGTGAACGCGTGCCTAAACCATGACAGTGAGAGCTGGATCTGGTCCCTGCTTGCAGAACTCACAAGCGCAGCGTCAGGCGGTTCCCAACACTTCCCTGGACCTCAGTTTTCTCATCTGTAAAATGGAGGCACGAGGCAAACGGCCTTCAAAGGGCCTTGAGCCTTCTGTGAATCTTCCCCAACTGTGCCGTGTCCCCAGCACGTTGCCGGGAATCTAGACGGACAGCCGGACCAAAGGGCCTGGGTTCTCTGCCGGGACCCCGCCGCCACCACTGACGCATGCGCCCTGGCGCCGAGCCCCGCAAGCGCCTCGGCCCCTCTCTGCGCATGCGCCAGCCTCGGTGGCCCGACCGCAGGCGCCCGGGGCCGGGTGACTCCCTCCCCCTCGGGGGGAATCAGCGTCCCAGGTAGGGATGGGGTGATCTTGCCAGGAATGAGCCGGGGCCCACTGGAGAGCCGCCTGCCCTTGTTAGGAAAGGCCATAGCCTCCCCAAGACCCCTGGAACGCTGTGCCCCTGCGGAAGAGCGTGTGCCCGCGTCCGCGCCCGCGTCCGCGCCCGCGCGTTGGACGTGCCGGGCGGCACAGAGAGGCGGTTCTTTCCTGCACAGATGGACACGCTGGTGCGCGCGTGGACAAGGGGAGGGCCCCGCCGGCTCGGAAGGCCGGGGAGGACTTTCAAAAAACCGGACTGCTGATTAAAATAAAGCCGTCTGAGGTCACCGAGGACATTTATCCAACTAGGCGCGGGGAATGGGAGGTGTGAGGCATCCCCTGATAGTCGACGCTCCGAAAGGGCAGCAGGCGCTGCAGGGAGGCCCACTCTTCACTGCTGCTTGGGGATGAGTAACAGACCCTGGACAGCTATTTATATACTGGAGGAGACATGGAGACGGAGAGGGTGTGTGTGTGTGTGTGTGTGTGTGTGTGTGTGTGTGTAACAGACCCTCGACAGCTATTTATATACTGGAGGAGACATGGAGACGGAGAGGGTGTGTGTGTGTGTGTGTGTGTGTGTGTAACAGACCCTCGACAGCTATTTATATACTGGAGGAGACATGGAGACGGAGAGGGTGTGTGTGTGTGTGTGTGTGTGTGTGTGTGTGTGTGTGTGTGTGTTAACAGACCCTCGACAGCTATTTATATACTGGAGGAGACATGGAGACGGAGAGGGTGTGTGTGTGTGTGTGTGTGTGTGTGTGTGTGTGTGTGTAACAGACCCTGGACAGCTATTTATATACTGGAGGAGACATGGAGACGGAGAGGGTGTGTGTGTGTGTGTGTGTGTGTGTGTGTGTGTGTTGGGGATGAGTAACAGACCCTGGACAGCTATTTATATACTGGAGGAGACATGGAGACGGAGAGGGTGTGTGTGTGTGTGCATGCGCATGTGTGTACATGTGTGTACACGTGTGTGTGTGACAGACCCTGTGTGTGTGTGTAACAGACCCTGGACAGCTGTTTATATACTGGAGGAGACATGGAGAAGGAGAGGGGTGTGTGTGTGTGTGTGCGCGCGTGTGTGTACACGTGTGTGTGTAACAGACCCTGTGTGTGTGTGTACACGTGTGTGTGTGTGTTGGGGGAGGTGGGAGCCGTGTGTGTGTGTGTGTGTGTGTGTGTGTGTGTGTTGGGGGAGGTGGGAGCCATAGGGGAGAGGACTTAGGGAGAGAACAGGGAGCAGCCTCTTCCCTACTCATCCTGTGATCTTACTCCTCTTCCCCCTGCAGATTCTAACTCCCCAGAATTAACTTCCCAAGAGGTTAAGCATTATTTATGACTTTGAAATCAGAAAAGGAAAAAGGATGCTAATCAAAAAATTTCCTAAATGGTGAAAATAAATGAGAATCTCAATATTCTGAATTTGCCCCTGTTGGTCCCCTCAGCCCTCTCTCTCTCCTTGCTGGCCGTCTTTTGAATGTCCAAGCCCGGGGTTACGGATCTGAGTCTCCTTTCCCCACTCAGGGATCGTGGGATGGCCTCTCGGAGGTTGGGTCAGTGGTCTGGAGGAGACAAAGAGGAGCAGCCCTCCTACCAGGAGTCCGTTCAGGTCGTCACTTCTGGTGTATGACTCTGTCCTGAAAGGCCTGCTTCTTCAGAAAGGGATTTTTTAGGCCGAGGTAAGTTCTGGGAAGGCAGAAAGATGTCCACAAAGGGCGGTTGCTTTGAATGTTGGGCTGACCTGAGGCAGGCAGAGACTGTCTGTGCTGCTTCTGTCAGAGTAAATATGTGGTGAACTCACCACTCCCAGGAGACATGCTGTGGGAGACAGCCGCAAGCTGCATGGGGAACCACTGCGGACAGCAGTTCATGTCAGACCACTCCGTTTACTTTGATTCCACTGAGCTTCATTTTCTCCCCAAGCCCTAAGAAATCTGGAGAAAGAGACGTTGAATATAATGTCAAAATTTAACCAAAGCATGAAATAACCCCTAACATTAAAATCAGATTGTAAAGGGTCACCATCTTAAGGGTTTGCTTAGTGGACCTTTCAGAAGTTTTTGTTTGAGAATTATGGAGACAAAAACAAAACAAAACACCTTCCCCAGGGAGGAAAGTTTACCTGGAGCTCTTTATTTCATTGGTCACTTCTAAGATTCACCAGATCATGATAAGGATAAAGGGTGGAGATATGTGGGGTGAGTGGGGGGAGACTGATCATGCTTCAGCTGTGACTACTGTCTGCAACAATAAGAAGAAAGTAGTCTTTGCCTTCTGCAAAGGGAAGTTGGAAGTCAAAGTTGTGGGGAAGCATCCACCCCTGCAGGACAACAGCCTTCTAGGTTCCAGCACAGCTGGGCTCTTAGACATTCATCCAGTTCTTCCAAGGGAAGCTCAAAGAAGATGGTGTTTTAGCCTTGGTGGTCCAGTGGTTAAGACTTCACCTTCCAATGCAGGGGGTACAGGTTCAATTCCTGGTCGGGGAGCTAAGATCCCACATGCCTTGTGGCCATAAAACAGAAGCAGTATTGTAACAAACTCAATAAAAACCTTAAAAATGGTCCACATAAAAAATTCTTTAAAAAAGAAGGTGGTGTTTTATTAAGGAGATAATACATTTCAGGAGTTCTTTCATAGGAGAAAACCCCCCAAACACCCACAATATCTGTATGCCAGGTCCTTTTTAGCTGAGGTTAACAGGAGATCCCCCAAATGATCATTATTATTATTTGTTTGCATGTGTGTTTATTCTGGTTTGCTTTTAAAAACATGGTAGATTTTCTATATCCAAGTGGATGAAGATTCTGAGAGCTTTCAGATCACCAGAAAAAAAGTGGGAGCAGAACCATCCATATCCATTCCAGCCGACAGTTCTACGCTAGTCCTGTCTCTTCTGTCCCTGATAGATTTAGTGATGGTGCCACACGGGCACCAAGTGTGATCCTCCCCTTCTGTCATCTGTACTGGACGGTCACTGTGTGTCCATAGCAGCTTACCCTAGGTCTGAAATATCAGAAAATCAGGCTCCTGAAGAGATTAGGTTTCACAAGAGATTAGTATCAATAATATGCCTTTGTGGGTATCCTGTCAGCTATCACATTTATTTTTAAGAAATCTAAAATATCCGAGTTCAAAATTCAGTGTCCTTTCCCTGTGATATAGTACTGGAGAAAGGGTTCCGGAAGTGGCAACTTGATTTGTATCTAATTTCGGCAAAATAATTGCAGACTGCTTCCAGCTTGAATGAGCAGTGAGGTATAGCTCCCAGTAGTTACTTATTTTAGAGCACTCCCTCAGGATGAATGCTAGCTATTTTCAGTGGCGTGTGGGAAAACCAAGGGCACTGCCAAGTTGTGGCAAGTTGGCATCATGCATATGAGCTGTCAACCTCGATGCTTAGTTCCACTCAGATTCATTTCTAATTTCCAGTTGGCGTGTAACCTTTTTCTGTATTCAATTTTGGGTCCTGATCACTTCCTTTCTCTGCCTCCCTACTTTCCCACCTATCTCTACCCACACAGGCAGCTTTTGGCTGAATCCATCTAATAATAACAGTGTGAGTGCCAAGTGGGTTGTATAAAATCCTTACGGAGAGATGTGAAATGAAGCACATTGTTCTTCAAGGCTCCTGAGGACCAGAGTGTACCCATCGACAAAAACAAACTAATATGCAGTGAAATTATATGCCTTTCTCTATAATTTATGCAGAATGAGATAATGCTGTGATCGTGCCCAAAACAGCTATGGTGTGTGTCGTGGGCAGCCTCTAAAACAGCCCAGTGATCACCACCTACTAGTATTCACTCCCTGTGTGAACTGCCTTCTCATGTGGGCTGGACCTAGTGACCCTCTAAACAAACAGAAGATGACAAAAGTGATGAGATGCCAGTTTTTGAGATTAGATTACAAAAGATGTCTTTCCCCCGCCTCTCCTTCTCCTCCCCACCAGCCCTCTCCCTCTCTTCTCTCTCTCTCTCTCCTTCTATCTCTTTGCCAACTGCCCATGTTGGGAACTTCCCTGTGGAGAGGCCCATGTGTTAAGGAACTGATGTCTCCAGCCAGGAGACAGTGAGGACCAGCCTCCCTTGTGGAACTTTGAGAAGACCGCAGCCCTGGCTGGCGCCTTGACTGCAGCCTGTGAGCCCCTGAGTGAGAGGATCACTAAGCTATGCTCAGGTTCCTCACCCACAGAAACCGTGAGATAATATGTTTGTTGTTTTATGCACCTAAGTTTTGGAGTAATTTGTTATAAAAGAGAAACACTAGTATTAATACTAGTATTCCCTTAAGCAGGTAGTTAGGAGCTTCCAGTGACCCCACCAGAGGTCTGTCTCCAATGTCACCTCCAGCCGCAGCCCCTGCCATCACCTCTGGGCCTGCTTTTCCGCCAAGTCTCACTCTTAGGTATTTTTGTGTCTTTATGTGAGTCGTTTCTTCTGCCTGAAATAACCTGTCACCTGTTCTCCATGTAAATTCCTGCTCATCCCTTGACACTTGGCTCAGATATGTCTTCTGGAAAACCTTCCCAACCCCTCCAGGCAGAGCGCCTGTCCCCATCCTCCACCTGTGCTGTGGCACCCACGCAGTGTGGTCCTGATTGGCACCACGTGGCGTGGTCCTGATTGGCACCACGTGGCGTGGTCCTGATTGGCAGGCCTGCCAGGCAGCAGCTCCTGGAGGGCAGGAGGCGTTTATTCATCTGCCAGCTCCTGGTACCTAGCGCAGCACAGGGATAAAGCACCATTCCTGGAACAGATCCACGGCTGTTTTGCAGAAGCAAGGGTCATAGGTAGAGGAGGACATGTGGTAGCTAGTTCCACCCCCAGCTAATGCAGAAATCCTACATAGCATTCTCTAAGCATGCGGTAGAAGAATACTTTAATTGGACAGTACATGAATGTTAAGTACTCAATCAGCAGACTCAATGCGGTAGCAGCATGCAGTGTTGTAAAGCTCTCTTGGTCTGCTATCAACCCCTCAGCCCTTCAGTTAAGGTCATGGGAGTTGACAGTCCTGTAATCTGAGTTGTTGTCATTTCAACCCATGACCTTTGATATGTTCCAGGCATCACAGACCTTCCTTCCCTTCATTTTTAGAGGAGGCCAGAAAGAAACCACAAAGGCATCTTTAGGGACAAATCTGGAAGAAGGGCAAGTTGTATTTTTATCTTAGATGGCAATCTAGCCCATGAAGAGAGGGCTTATTGCAGGGGAGCTTGTTGGAAGATGGTGTAGGTGTGGAATACATTGTAAGCCTATTTACTTCATCACCACATCCTGACAGTTGTGCCTCCTAATTAGGATCTTCCCCCTTTCTCTCCTCCATGGCTTTTCTCCTAGTCTTGAATTCACCTGTAACAGCTTCTTCACTGGTCTCATGACATTCACTTGTGACCCCTTCCGAAATGCTCTTCTTTCCAAGCTCTTGTAGCCAGAGCCATCTTTCTGAAATGCACATTTGACCCCATCGCCTGTCCACTTAAACACTTCAGTGGCTCCCTCTGCATGGCCTGGCTGGAGTCCAGCCTTGTCCTACATCCTGTATCCATCCGTCTCTGTGCTCTGTTCACACTCACCTCTTCCACGACCTTGAAGACACAAGTACCATCCCACCACAGAGAGGCACAGACCCTCTTGCCCTAGTTAATCCCATTCCTTCAGATTTCATGTCACTCACCAATTCCTCAGAGATTCCCCTGACATCCCTTGTTAAATCAAACCCCTTATTACTTATACAATAGAAAAGGAGATGACCTTGATCAAATAACCACACATTGCAACGTTGTGTTAATTTGTGTGATTATTTGATCAAGGTCATCCATCTCCTTTTCTATCCTACAAGTTCCATGAGGGCAGGGACCCTGTCTATTTTTGCTGACATTGTGTTTCATGGTACCCAGTATGACCCAGCAAAGAGTGGGCATTCAGTCAGTATTTGTTGACCTGAAATGAATGAATTAAGGGTACATGGAAGAAAAACAGAAATGCAGGAAGTATGAGGATTTAATGGAACCCAAAGCTAGGGCATAGAAGGATAATTTGAATGTACCAGTTTCTTTGGACGAATACAAAATTTGCAGAAGTGCACCACATTTATAGCTGTGTGTAACTTTCTTAGCCCAGGCCACGACCGCCTCAGGCAAAAGGAAGGACTTGGGGTCAGTTTCCGGAGGTCTTGGGTTCTGCCTTCTTACCTCTTCTACTCAGGCAGCCACACCAGCTCCGCCTCCATGGGGGCTCGTGCCAGCTCTCCTTTGCAGGGAGGTGGGGAGGGCTGTGCTGGGGCCAGAAATATCACGGGGTGCCCTTTCTCAGGAGCTCCACGTGTCTGTGTCCCTGCAACCCCAGCGCAGACCTGGCGCGGCCCGCGGCCGACATGCACCTGCACCCTTCTCCGCTGGGGGCGCAGTGGCGCCTCGCTCTGCGCCTGCAGGTTGCTGCGCCCCCCGCGGGGCGGGGGGCTTGTCCCCCTACCCCCTCCTCTCCCGTAGCTGATTCCCATCCTTCCTCGATCGTCATCTCTCTCAGCAGTTTTGTAGCAGGCAAGTCATTTCCTCTTACTTGTTCACGAATCTTAAATGGAGGGGTCTAGGGCCTGCCGGTTTTATTTCTCAGTCTGTGTTTCTTCCAGGGCCTGACAGGACTGGAATGTTTCAGTAAATGTTTCATCCCACAAACATTTACTGCACCAGAGAGAGAGAGAAAGGGAAAGAGAGAGAGATGAGCACATGGGGCCCTTGTCCCAGGAACGTGTCTTCTTCCGGAGTTCTTTACAGGTACCTTCTGTAAATACCTCTGGATGAGGTATTCAGCTGTCAGGCCCTGGCTGAGAATCCATCCTTGCTATACTAGTTTTTGCCAGGAGCCAGGAATTCAGAAGAATGTTAATCTGTTTTTCTTCCAGCTTTTCTTACACGGATGACAATATTATTACCCTCAGCTTTTACAGTGCAAGTCTGTACACAGATCACAGGGTCCAAGAGGGCTCCTGACTCATTTGAGATAATTACCTGTTTTTTCCCCCCCCTTTCTTTCTAGGTCTTCCATTTCTGTGAATCAGCGATGTGGAAAACCCAGGCCTCAGAAAAATTAAGGGAGGCTTGAAGTGAGCAAAGCAGAGCAGAGTGTTGGCAAGAGCTGAGGGCTGCCACAGCGGGAAAATCAAGCAATGCGTCATCTGAGAGAACTCGTGGTGATGTCTGCCTCCTCCCAGCAGCATCCGCACCGGCTGGGACAGTCAGATCACTGTGACTTGGGCAGAGATGAAAACGCGCAGCACGGCCAGGGTATTATAGAGGTGTGTGGTGTCAGGACGGCCTGTGCCGGCCTCATTTACTTTTCTGAGTCATTTGAACAAAGCAGTTGCTGGGCTAACCTTGCTGCGATGAGAATCCACGACAAATCCGAAAGCTTCTGCCCCGACTGCCTTTGCCCCGCAGCACAGCGCATCGTCTTTCCAGTGGTGTGAGCCTCACCACATGGTGATTGATGGATGAACTGTCCATTCTCTCGCCCAGAGCCCCTCCAGGCAGGAACCTTGGCCCACTTTCTCCTATGTCTCAGAGGCCCGGCACTGGGCTCGGCATCTAGTAGGCATCTGATGAATAAATGAATGGGTTTAGGGACATATGGGAGACGTAAGGGGCGCCTACAGTGGGAATGAGTTCAGTTGCGCCATTCTGTGTTAGTTCTCTGCGGTTTGCAGGACCCATAGGAGGAGTGATTTGTCCTCTGTAGAAAAAGCATGCCTCATGTGGGGATTGCACAAGGGAAGGTGCTGGCTAGCTGGGTATCAAGGTGGGCAGGGATGGAGGAAAATGGGGGAAATGACACAGGAAATGATGGTGTTCGTCCTAGGAACACGTCATAGCATCCCACGCAGAGCCCTGATTCTCCAGGAAATTGACGGAGTGCCTGGCGGAGGCCAGAGAACGGCTGGGGGAGGCCCTCTCTCGGGGAGCCGTTCCTCAGCCCCCACAAAGACCCTCAGGAGGACTCCCACGCTGTGCCACCATCGTCCACTAGGGGGCAGGCGGAGGCAGGAGAAAAGGTGAGTCGGCCATCTGCAGGCTCTTGGGTTGGGCTCATCAGGCAGCGGTGCATCCAGGCCCACATCCAACAACACCCTGGGCTGTGTGTGTTACTCAGAAGACTCGGCCCGGCCTCTCTTCCTGCCTGTCGTTGTCTCTGTGATTTTATATGGTATGACCTGCGACATGAGTTACCACGAGACCATGGTAACCAAAGTACACAGCTCGGTGTAAAGGTAGATAAACAGGAAAAAAACGAATCCCTAGTTTTCTAATTTTACTCACCATTTGTGTTTTTTCTCTCTCTGCCTCACCTATTTTTTATTATCCCTAAAAATCAAGATGTACCTGAATTCCAGGACTTTTAAAAATGAAAAGATAAATAAGGAAAATATGCTCTGGTCTCCTGTCATCTAGCTTTGAAGATAGCGACTCATTTCCTCATGTGCAAGTTATCACTTCCTCTGGATATCCTGTCCAACACTCCTCTTGTGTACCAACATACCATTTCAAGGGAAAATTATGTTCTTGATAATTCCCACATGCCATGAAAAGTAATTTCCTGCTAAGAAACTGCTGGTGATGGGAATTCTTAATTAGTTTAAAATTTTCCTAATCCTTGAGGATTGAATATAAAAAATACAACTGCCCTCTTGTACAAATTATCCTTCTATACATATTATTTGGCCCATAGACCTGTGACTCAAATAAACTAGATTGAACATAAAGGAATAAACATTTTACCAGGCCAGATCACAGAAATGAAAGTCCTTGTGTAGCAATGAGCATTGCTTCATACAAAATCAGAGCGTTTGAAAGCTGTTTTCCTGCCTGCTGAGAATGTCCGATTAGAACCCCATCAATGCTTGATAACATTAACAGAAAACTTTGCTTTAATGAAGTTAAAGACTCTTTAATGAATTGCATCTTTAATTGGAATGAAAACAAACCAACCATATTACATGAGCCATTGGAAAATGGTAGTCATCCTAAAAGAAACCGTTTTCTAGTGGAATCAGAATTCTTATGCAAACCTTTTCAGGCTGCAGACATCTTTGAAATGCTACCCTTGATTTCATTCCAACAGCAATCACAGCTGAGAAATATAAAGTATGATGTCAAGTTACTTTAATGGTTTGCAAAATTCTCAAGAATTTTCTAAAAATATGCATTTTCAATGATACCATAGAGTAGTTGGTCTAAAATTGACTTTCAATTAAAAACATAAACAAACAGGCCTGGATATATTTGGACGCAGATGTTGCTGGAGGTTCCAGATTCCATTGTTTAAAGGTATTCCATAAATATGACAAAATCTGTGGAGAAGACATCCATCTGATTGGGTATTCAGGTTTACAAAGGGAAGTAATTGCAGGGCCAGAGACTGGGTGTCAGCCCTCATTTATCCAAATTCTCTTTCTCACATCAACCTAGCTTGACCTTGATTTTTTTTTTAGATGCAAGTAAAGGACATCAATGTAATTCGAATAAACCAGTGTTTTAAATTCCCTCAGGAGTCTGGAATCAGAAATGACAGACTTGATGGACATAAGCTTGAAGGAGTAACCAACTCTTAAGTAATTATGGTGGTTTTAAAAACAGTATCTTCCTTTCTTACTGAGTTAAATTTTCATTTTTCTCTCGAGGGAACGTTTATTTGTCTGATTCTTTGGAAAATACCCAAATGCTGGTTTCCACCCCTCCCCTCTCCTCCCTGACATCCCCACCAGGCGCTCACTGCCTCTGCGGTGGCCGCTGTGGTCCGTGGCCATCTCTGCTGCTAAGTGACCTCCAACCCTCCTCGCCTTTCTCTGAGGGCAGGGGCCTCTCTTCTCTTCCTGACAAAGCACTTTCAGTCAACTCTTGGATTTCTTCATGGTTGATTAAACTGTCTGTGTTTATTCAGGACCCTTCTCCTCTTTCTGTGTCCGGCTGCTGACCTTTCTCTGGGTTCACTGTAGAGGAGAAAGCTCCCAGGGCAGTCCATCTGCCTGCCTGTTTGCAGCTTTGGTAAAGATTTGGTCCTGGAAAATGTTTAGGCCATTGAAATATCAGTATATCTTCAAAGCATGTGACTTTTCGCCTGGGCAGTTTTCTGAGTTGCTGTTAGTGAATGAGATCGGAGGCACATAAGCAACAAGAGATGCCTGTGAGTCAGAGCTGCTGACATCTCCCTTGAACCTCACCGATGTTGATGGTTCTTGCCACTAGGCTCCATGGGACGTCACAGGGTTGTTTTCCTAATAAGAGCAGTTGTGGCCTTAACTGAGTCCTCCCGGCTCGCTCAGTGGTGAAAGAATCCACCCGTCAATGCAGGAGACACAGGAGACCCAGGTTCGGTCCTGGAGTCGGGAAGATACCCTGGAGAAGGGAATGGCTACCCACTCCAGTATTCTTGTCTGGAAAATTCCATGAACAGAGGAGACTGGCAGGCTACAGTCTATGGGTCGCAAAAAGTCAGACATGACTGAGAATGAACACAAGAAAACATGATGGTCTTAATTGCTTGGAAGTGGGAAGGAGAGAGAAACTGAAGCACAGAGTCTTGTTGAGTGACCAAAAGACAAGCCAGAGCAAATATCTTAGGTCAGAAATTCTTTACAGAAATTCTTGTCAGCCTGATAACTAATCCTCAGCCTGTGTCCCTGGTCTGGGGCTGGCAGGCAAGTTCAGCTTCCCCCAGAGGTACCCAGGCTCTGGGCCCAGGTCAAATGCAAGTCCTACCACATGCAGACATCACCCCCTTCTCCGAACACTATACCATCTGGGGCTGTACCTCTCAGAGTGACATTTTAAAATTTTGCGCATTTGTGTATGAATCTTAGGGGCACGGGGACTGTGCCTTCTGCATCTTTGCCTGTCTGGAAGCATGCAGTGCACACTTTCATGAAAGTGTGGATAAATGGAGGTGCTGACGGACGCTCCCCAAAGGCCTTCTCTTTCATTCCTTCAGTGCCCCCTTGCTCACTCAACTAGCTCTACCCTCCCTCACCATTCTTAGAATATACTCAGCTCCTAGCCTGCACAGTTGGCATGACCCGATTTTTCTCTTTCTCTATTTGTTCATCTCAGCTTTTTGTGTCTAGTCTTTACTCTCCAGCTCATTCTGTAAACTCTTGGAGGCCAGAGGTTTCGTGGGACTCTTTTCACCAATCACTTGACTGTAACATACTGAGAAGCTGTCTACTGAACGGAGTCCAGAAGATGGTGCTTGTGATGAGAGGACTGGCTCGCCAGGGCTGACCGCTGGTCCTGTTCAAAGGGTTTGATGGCCCAGGATTTGCTGTGTCCTCTCGCTCACCATCGAGCTCTCTCTCGTTATGAATCCCTCATCGACACTGTTGGGTTTAGTGGCATGTGAGCTGGTGAGAGACCAGGAGCATCGTCCTCTGAAGGCAGGGTTTCTCAGCAGCGACTCTTCGACATTAGGGGATAATTCTTTGTGGGAGGTGGGGGTGCTGTGGTGTGTGCTGTAGGATGTTTGACAACATCCCTCATCTCTCCCTCACTGGATGCTGGTGGCATTCCCTGGATGCGGCAATTAAAACCGTCTCCAGACATTGTCGTATGTCCCTGTTAGCTGGGGAGGGAGTTGGTGGCAAACCTGCTGCTTAGGGGCTACTGCTTAAGGGATAAAGCTGAAAGAAAGAATGGTCATAACCAGAGTTACTTCCTTTCTCCAGGAATTTTTTTTGACTTTTTAGAAAAAATGTAACCAGCGTGGTGTCTTGGCCTAGTCAGTTTAGGGGAAAGTCTCCCAAAATATATTTAAATTATATAGTACTTTACCTCTTTGCCCCCTTTCCCCCTTAGAGGCCATTTTTCTCCCCATCATTATCACTGGGTTGGGCTCTGCTTTCTGTGGCCTGATCCTGTCTTGTTTTAGGAATCTCAGTGGCTTTCAGCAAACTCTAAGAGGCACATGATGAGCCACTCAAGGAGGCGGCTGGCTGGAGGTGATGGGCAGGGCTGCCTGCTGTCCTCAGCCTGGACATGGCCCTTGTGAGGACACTGTGCTTGGGGATCTGCTCTTCCCCTCTGGACAAAAACCAGATTTTGATCTCTTCCCTGGGAGTGAACAGGCCATCGGAGCAATAATTCATACAAAACAAACACACCAGAAACTAGGCTATAAACCAGACTGCAACCATATTGCTCTAAAACGCTGATCTCCTCAGAGCTCTCCCAGGGTTTGAGCTCTGAATGTGGGCAGCATGAATGTGGTGGACCATCCAGGGTGCATGCAGGGCCCCAGGCCCTGGCCGGGTGCCTGGCCCCTTCTTCTGTCTGTCTGTCTCAGCTGCCAAGGGATGACCCTTGTGGGCTGGTTGGGGAGGGACGGAGGGAGGGAGGAGGCTGGTGTCTGGGAGGACAGTGAGAGCAGAAAGTTGTTCACAGTCTTTAGACATCATTTACAATTTCTGCTTCACTTACAGGTCAGGTCCTGAGGCTGAGTGCCAGTTACCCCTCCCGAGCAGACACCTTTCCAGTAGATGCCCATCATCAGGATGCCTAGGAAACTGCGATAGCTGTGATGGACGTGGAATCAGGACAGAGGGACTTGGAAGATCTCATGAAGTGTTCTCTCTGGGCTGTGGGAAAGCCTGATGAAATAGCCCTGCTTCTGGGGAAGGCTCACCTCCCTAGAGATGGAACAGTCCCCACTGCCCTGGGGGAGCCGTCTGCTCACTGAGCGGGGCTGATGAGCCCTGCTGCCCTGGCTCTTCTGACCCCCATCACCCTCCTTCCCTTGAGGACCACCCTCCTCTGTCATCATGTGCCTCACTCAAGGGTCTGACTGCTGTGTTTGCTAACGCCCAGTCTCTCAGGAGTGACCTTTGACGTTCTATGCACAGGTTCCGGAGCCCAGGCTTCAGCAGGGCGTTCTCCTGAATGGAGCTGCAGCCCTGAGTGGTAACCCTGGGTCAGGTGTGTCCTCCAGGCTTGTCGCTTGGTTATACCCTGTAGGATATCTTCTCCTTGACTGTGGTCTAATTTTGATAGACATTTCTGCCAAGTGGACAGGGAATGACTTTGTGAAGTTCGTATTTCTCCTAATAGAGGGGCAAGGGAAACAAAAAGAAACAAACGCTGTGGTTCCCCTGTCTTTAACCAAGGAAAGCAGAAAGTTTCCTGTTTTTCTGTGCCATCAGGGTATCTGGTGCTGTCTTTGGAGCCCTGTCCCTCAGAGGCTGTCTCCAGCTTGGGCCCTGGCAGGGGTGCAGCTCCACGGGGCTGGCAGAGGCCTCAGGGTGTGGAAATGCATCAGCTCAACCCACTTTTCTGTCACAAACCAAGGGAGACAGTAAGCAAATCATGCCGAGAGCCCTTTTAGCCACTTGAGTCATTCTTACCCCCCATGGCTGGGCCTTTGTCAGCATCCTTTGTCACTTTTGAAAATGTTATTTCTTAGGGAATAAAAGAACAGTGTGGCCATGGTTAGTGTTGCTGATAAGTTCCATTACTTGAAGCATATTTGCTGCAATAGAAAAATATGAATCTGATCAGCGTGTCACAGAGCCTGGTACTGCCACAACGATCATGTTTGTCCCCATGGCACTTGCACCTCAAAGGCATGTTCTTCAGAAACCCCTGTGCTGGGGAAACGGATGGACAGTGCTGTGTGACGCTGATTTCCGTTCAAAAGGAAAGAGAGGAGAATGAAAAAAAGCTGGTTGGTTGCAGCAAGGCTCTCTATAACTGCTGCTTCCACGCTAGTCTGGCTCATTGGTCAGGGATCTTGAAAATACAGGTATATTCTGTATTTTCTCAGTGTATCTAGTTCGCATAACTTCTTGTTCAGCCCTAAGTCAATATTCTTCATGCTCGTTTAGGTTAAATGTGCCTTTTCCTCCTTCCAGGTGTCTCTGCTTCTCAGGGGCTTTCTCCCTTGCTGTGAGCATCCTTTGTGGATTTGAAAAGATGTGGGGTCCCGGCTTCCTAGGGTCAACATGGAGCCGCTTTCTGGATGGCTGTTTTTACTCCCTTCTGGCGTTCCTCTCCCTAAACGTCGTTTTGTCAGAGAGACAGGAGCCCAGGAACCCTTGAGAGGTAATATGTTGTCCCCAGTTACACTGTGAGCTGGTGCGAGGCTGGCTATCAGACCAGGCCTCCTGACTCCACACTTTTGCCATGGTTCCCTTTGATGTTTCTGGGGGGCTCCTCAGCCCTTGTGATAAAAATTCTCTGCACGTTGTCTCCCACAGACAGTTGAAAAGTCGATAAATAGGTGAGACTCTAGGCCCTGGATGCTCTGTACCATCTAGTAAGAAGTTCCTGCAATGGGCTCTTGCACCATCCAGAAAGCTTTTCTAACAGAAGAAACACCTGCTACTTTATTGTTTACTTTGGTTTTCTTTCTACATATTCCTTAAGAAATTTTTTAAGTGTGGTTGAAAATATTATATAAGTTATAGGTGTACAGTATAGTCATCCACAATTTTTAAAGGTTATACTCCATTTGTAGTTATTATGAGATATTTCCAATATTCCCCATGTTGTACAATATATCCCTTTGGCTTAGTTTATACCCAAGAGTTTGTACCTCTTAATCCTCTACCCCTTTATTGCCCCTTCTTCCTTCCCTCTCCCCACTGACTTGTTCTGTGAGTCTGTTTCTTTTTTGTTATATTCACCAGCTTGTTGTACCTTATAGATTTCACATGTTAGTGAGATATACAGTATTTGTCTTTTTCTGTCTGACTTATTCCACTCAGCATAATGGCCTCCAAGTCTATCCATGTTGCTACAATTGGCAAAATTTTATTCTTTTTTATGGCTGAGTTCATTGGGCTTCCCTGGTAGATCTGGGTTTGACCCCTGGATTGGGAAAATCCCCTGGAGGAGGGCATGGCAACCCATTCCAGTATTCTTGCCTGGAGAATCCCCACGGACAGAGGAGCCTGGCAGGGGGTGTATGGGGTCTCACAGTGACTAAGCATAACACAATACAGTACTCCATTGTATGTATGTACCACATTTTCTTTATCCATTTGTCTGTTAATGAACATTTAGGTTGCTTACATATCTTGGCAATTATAAATAATGCTGCTATGAACATTGGGGTGCGTGTATCTTTTCAAACTAGCATTTTGTGTTTTTTTTTTGGATATATATCCCGGAGTGGAATTACTGGGTCACCTGGCAGTTTTACTTTTAGTTTTAAAGAAGCCTCCATACTGTTTTCCACAGTAGGTGCACCAATTTGCATTCCCATCAACAGTGTAGGAGAGTTTTAAACATGTAATTGTTAGCACAAAGTAATTATTGCCTCATTAAAAAGATTATATTTTGTTCAAAAGTGTTTTTCAATGTTCTTGACAGTGAGAGGGGGCTTGGGCCTTGTAAGAAGAAACCAGTTATAAAGTCTGAGGTCTGCTGAAGGTAACATCTGTGGAGGCCTGTCCTATAGGAACATAGCTGGGTCCATGTTAATAAGCCATTAATAAGCGAGGGATTAAATTAGTTGGTGGTGAGTAATTCCAGATGCAAAGTGGCCTGAGTTACATCTTCCTGATGGAGGAAGGTATTGGGGAGAAATCAGTTTGCAGATTGAGGCAGGTTGCCTCATTTGTGACTCAGTATTTACACAGATCAGGGTTTGAAGTCAGGCTTGCACAGCTCATGCCCTCTCCAGGAAAGCTGGACCCCCCTCCGGAGAAAGCTACAGTCTCCTTCCCCAAAGCAGCCCAGCGCAGGGCTCCACACAGTGTTGCAGATAATTGCAGAGGGTTCAGGTTTCCCTGTTCCACTCACTCTTAGCACACCCAACCTCTGGTTAAGAGCTAGCACCTTCTCCCTTATTGGCCTCTTAAACAAAAAAGCTAAGTGCTAGGTTAAAGGGGTGTTTATTAATTCTTTTCTATTTAATGCTGGAGCTGACTTGGGAAAAAAATTACATGGCTTGGAATGAATAATACTTACTGGGATAGTAGTGCTGGTGGCAGAAACTGAAAATCAAGGTTTACTGAATGAAAAGACCAGTAGAGTGGGGAAGCCGTGGCTGGGTTTCAGGCTGTATGTGTGGTCCTGTGGCTTCGGGTCAGCGGCTGAGACTCTTTCAGCTTTGGTTGCCCTGTCTGCACCCATGCAGGTAACAGTGCCAACTTCAAAGCTGCCTTGTGAGCAATGTATGGGAAGATAGCCTCAATCTTAATGCACCGTGTAAACTGCCATATAAATAGAAGGTGGTCTTAATCTGGAAAATAAAGTTAGTGATGAAAATACCTAAGCATTGATATTTTTTAGAACTTTGTATTTTTAGAATTTTGGAGACTTTTTTTACACTCTAATAAAAATTACATTTCGTGAAAAAAAATGATGAGTCCTGTTCTATCCTATATTTATATTTTTCAACAACCTCAGATATGCAGATGATACCACTTTAATGGCAAAAAAGTGAAGAGGAACTAAAGAGCCTCTTGATGTGGGTAAAAGAGGAGAGTGGAATAAGCTGGCTTAAAACTCAACATTAAAAAAACTAAGATCATGGCATCTGGTTCCATCACTTTATGGCAAATAGAAGGGGAAAAAAGTAGAAGCAGTGAGAGTTTATTTTCTTGGGTTCCAAAATCACTGCTGGCAGAGATTATAGCCATGAAATTAAAAGATGCTTGCTCCTTGGAAGAAAAGCTATGACAAACCTAGACAGCGTATTAAAAAGCAGAGATATCACTTTGCCAACAAAAGTCCACGTAGTCAAAGCTGTGGTTTTTCCAGCAGTCATGTACGGGTGTGAGAGTGGGACCATAAAGAAAGCTGAGTGCCAAAGAATTGATTCTTTTGAATTGTGGTGCCGGAGAAGACTCTTGAGAGTCCCTTGGACAGCAAGGAAATCAAACTAGTCAATCCTAAAAGAAATCAGTCCTGAATATTCATTGGAAGGACTGATGCTGAAGCTGAAACTCCAATACTTTGGCCACCTGATGCGAAGAGTGACTCACTGGAAAGACCCTGATGCTGGGAAAGATTGAGGGCAGGAGGAGAAGGGGACGACAGAGGATGAGATGGTTGGATGGCATCATCGACTCAATGGGCATGAGTTTGAGCAAACTCCAGGAGACAGTGAAGGACAGGGAAGCCTGGTGTGCTGTAGTCCATGGGGTTACAAAGAACTGGACATGACTTAGCAACTGAACAACAACAACAGATCTCTTGGAAAACCTAACCTAGAAGTTGCAAAGCAGCTCCCAAATGTGTTATTTTGCTTGCAGGGGGCTAAACAAGTTTTGTTTGGTTTGTTTTTTAATCAACTGCCAACATTTAAAACTAGAAGTTTCCTTATATATACAGAAACCAGAACCTAGATTTCAGCTTCTCTTGGGGAATCAGACGCTGAATGGCCAGTGTGGCTATCTGGGATTCCCCATGACCCACGGCTCCTGCCATGAGTCGTTCACTATCTCAGGCCAGCCACACCCAAGGCACCCCCATCTTCCTGGTATCACTTTCCCAGTAGGAGGCCTAGAGTTTCAAATAGCAACTTGATTTGAAAAACCAGACCTGTAAAGAGATAGCAAGGGCTATAAGGATGCTCAAACATGGATTGGTCTTCTACCTTTAGCTGGGTCTCCTCAAACCTCAAACCAGGTGTGGGTGGATGTGGCCAGCGTGAACAGAGATCCTTTCTCGTAAACTGAGCACAGGATCTTTGTGAGGACTAAGTTAGATGACATATGGAAACACTTGGCAAGAATCCACGCTTGGTAAATGGTAGCTCTGAGCAAAGCATCGGGGCATTGGAAAGATCCTGATGCGTAATCTGCAGTTCAGACTCCAGAAGTGATGGCCATAGTCAGGCAGTCGCTAAGCCCTTGAGAGGATCAGGCTGAGGAGTAAGGTACCCTCTGACTCCACAGTTTCTGAGAACAAGGATGTAGGCCCCCGGAGTCGCACAAAAAGACCATGAACCCAAGGCGGAAGAAGACCCTTGGTGTAACACAAGTGCCCTTTGCCTTTGGCGAATCACTCCTGGGTCGCCAGGAGTGTTAGAAAGCTCAGGAGACATGAAGGGCCGCACCTAGCAGTTGTCTGCATACCTGCTTCTACTCCGAAGAAAACTTCCCCACTGACAGCTCGGCGCCTTTGTCCCGAGCACTCACTTCTTCTGCAAGTACGCAGGTGACTTCCTGCAGACAGCCAGTGGCCAGGAGCCTCGACATCCACAGGGCAGCCTGGACTTCTCCCACATGGGATGGAAGCCGCTCCTATGGCCTTGATTCCAAGACTTAGTTATCTTGGAAGTTACCACCAATGCCTAGAAGCCAAGCCCAGGAATGATCTCACCACTTTCCCCTCCCTGTCATGGGTTCCACCAAAGCCTGTTTTATAGGGAGTTGCCTTTCTTCTATTTCTTCTGAGCTGAAGGGGACCATCCCTGGGCTGAGCAAAGATGAGTAAGTGATTAGTGGCTGCCATAAAAGGACCTCGTAAAGCATTTATGTTGTCCCACAAAAAGGATCTGGTTTTCACACATCTCTCTTTTTAGTTCTTTTGTGGCAGGTAGGAGGCTGCCAAAGTCATTGAATGACACCAGGGTCAGGCTTGCTTTAGGAAACGGGTAGCCAAGGATCTGGTGCTTCCCACACTGTTTCCTTCTCCATCGCATGACCTGACAAAAAAGCAACTCTGAGTCACACGCTGAGTGACCCAGTATTGAGGAAATAATCCATTTGCTATGATAAACTAGGGAGGTCCCTTAGAAAGAAAATTGGGGCTTCTCCCTGGGTGGGTCCTGCCTGGAGTGAGACAAATGATATGGCAACGATCCCCACACTGGGGATGTTGATGTGAAAAGGGGTGCCTTTTTGATAGGAAAATACAAGGTCATCTCAGTTGAAACTGTAATCAAGTCAGAGCTTCTGAACCAGGGAGGGTCCCCAGGGAGCCTGGATTCAGGGAATCTGGGCTGGAGCAAGCTTCTTGGTAGCCACAGGCACTCAAGGTCCCTGAGGAGACCCATCCCCCGCCCCTACCAAGGAAGGCTGTCTGCTCTGCCAAAAGTCTGCATTTCCTAAAATGGCTCCAGTGTGCAAGGAATCCCTGGACAGACACTGTCTGCAGATGGGCTTTGACTGCTGGCTGTTAACCGTCCTAACTCTTCCCACATCTGCTTCCAGGAGATTGCATTGGCTCTGCTCCCTTGGCCAGTAGGGATGAGGACACCTCACCCCTATAAATCTCGAGCTTGGTGGCTTCTTAATGCCCTTTAGGCCTGCATTCATACACACACACATGCAAAGATTATCTCCTTGATCTCTGGGTCATCAACTCTGGGCAGAACCACTTGGACAATGGTTTCTCCTGCAAAGCTGAAGAACTATACCCCTTCACCAATGTTTCCAAGAAAAATATCCTGCCACTTAGTGTAGGCTGATTCTCTGTCTGAAATGTACAGAAATGTTAGGGTCTCACGTGTGCAGTGGGGATGACCAGAGCCTGTCTGCGTCTGGACAAAACCAAAACTGAGCGCTTCTTGAGGTTTCTTTCCTTCCTAGAACATCATGATTCTGAGATCCTTCTGGATATACACACTCAAAGCGAGTTTTTCTAAAAACAAATTGGATCTCACAGAAAATTAGTAGCGACTGAACCAAGTACAGAATCTTTAGTTCTGACCCCAGGAGGAACTTGACCATTTATATTTTAGGCAAAATCCCTTTTCCCCCCTTTTAAATACTGCATATAATGGCAAGATTCTCAACTGCATAGTAATGTTACCATAGCAAACAAAGGGAAAGCTATGAAAATCTGAAACAGAAACACGTGGCCTGTATTCCAAAAAAAAGTAAATGCAACAAAAAGAAGGTTGGCCTCATTCTCTGTCCCGAAGTTCCACACAGTCCATGCCAGCGCCCCAGCACCCCAGCGCCCCCACGCCCCAGACTGACTTCAGGTCTTCTCACACCAGGCAGGCCTCTGTCTTTGCTCAGTTCTTCCCAAGCCTTCAGCGCTTTCCCCTCCCACTTTGAGGGCAGAGGTTTCCTTGTCCATATTTACAGTATGAATTCTCCTTTCAGAGGACCTCCAGGTCACAGGGCATTCGTCTCTCCCTCTCAGCTTCCCAGCCCTTCATGTGAGGGGCTCTCACCACCGGCAGCTTCTCTGCTGGCATCAGACCTCCGGAGGGCAGAGACGCAATCCTGTCTGCCGGCCCTTACGCAGGTAGGCTCATGTTTGATACATTTAATGATGTTTAAGTGAATTGAAGAAGGGTGACCTTTCCTCCACTCTAAGTTTGTCTGTATATGCCACAGATTACTCGGAATGTCATGTAAGAGTGGGGGCGACTTCAGTTCAGTTCAGTTGCTCAGTTGTGTCCAAACTTTGGGACCCCATGGACTGCAGCACACCAGGCTTCCCTGTCCACCACCAACTCTCAGCAGATACCATCATGGTCTCTCAGTCCTGGCACAAGGATCATTTTCTGATGTGGGGGCTGTCCTATGCATTGTAGTGGCCTCTACCCACTAGATCTCATCACTCTCCTACCTCCCCAGTTGTAACAACCAAAAATATCTGCAGACACTGCCAGTGTTTCCTGGGGGCAGAAATGGCCCCAATTTAGAACCACTGATGTGGGAGATTCCTGAAGGAGACCGAGAGGAAGTATCAGACACCTTGCCCAGTGAGGCTCTTACCCAGACCTGCTCCCCACTGCTGTAACCATCACTGTTAGAATACATCAGCAGAAGGCAGCTATTTATAGCTTCTGGCCAAATATTTCACTCTGACAGGCTGTCACAGTGCTGGCCAAACTCTGGAATTTTCTTAAATGGGGTGGAGAAGGCGTGAACAGGGTAAGGCCCATCCTCTGTGAAATTCGGCTATCTTTTTTGCGGAGGTTGTCGTCTTGGAGACAACACAACAGCTACTGAGAGGTACCTGGGTTCATGCCAAGAAGACTGAAAAGGCAAAAAATAACAACAAAAGCTGAAATGAAAGGCTTTTTTTTTTTTTTAATCTTACCAGGTTGTGAGGAACCCTCGCTGCTTAATAAATCAACACATACTAACTCAGGGAAGGTGTGCGCCTACTTTGGCACCAACTGCAGAGTGTAGAAACGGTTGGGATATTTTGGGTGCACTGGGAGATGACCCCCACGGGTCATCCCCTGGCCTCGGGGGCCGGGGGCTGTCCATCCGCCAGGAGGCAGCCCCCAGGCCAGCGGAGCTGCGACCAAGTGCATCTGCTCAAACACGGCAAACGGTGTTGAAACAAACCACCATCCTGGCTTGTTTTTGAAACTGCGGCCCTTTGTTGCGTTGAGCAGCTGAGTCTGAGTGAGGCCCCGGTGGCCACGAAAGGAGCTGTGGGATTTCTTTTCCCTTGCCGAGGCCCCGAAGGTTGTGGGGCTGTGACTGAGGCATTACCCGTTCATGACTATACAGGGACTTTCACTCCACACATCTCGAGATGACAGTGGAAGCCGGAGCTGTTGTACAGAGTGTTGGCTCGCTGCCCTTCCCTCCTCCTCACATCACTTACCTGCCGGGGCCAGAGTGGGAGGGGATGGAGGCTGGGGGCCTGTGGAGTTGGTGGGGCTGGATGGTGAGGACAGGCCTGAGGTTTGGGGCAGAGCCTCTCAGCACAAGCTGCTGCAACACTGAAAACCACATGGCCATTCTCACCTTTGATTTCGGTTGGTGACTTTCAGACTTGGGAAGCCAGCTGGAGCCCTCTGATGAGAAAATCAAAGATTCGTGGCATCAAACAGGTTGTTGATACCACACGCTCCTCTCTGACACCATGAGAGAAACCCTGACATCCTGGCAAGAGATGCAGTTGGACTTAGCAAGGCCCTGTTGCATTAGCAACAACGTGGGAACAAGGGCAAGAACGATACAGGCTATCGCTTCAGCTTTGATACACAGGTGCTGCCGGACAATTTTGCATTTCCAAGGACAAATTTGCAAAACAGATATCGACGTGAACGTGGGATTTGGGTGAGGTTGAGGTGGCCACACCTGGATGTAAGGACCCTCTGACCAGGACTGAGGGGGCCCAGAGGAGAAGGAGGCTGCAGGCACAAGTCAGTTCGGGGGTGACTGTCTGCCCTGGATGGCCCTGCAGACACCTAGCCCGCTCTCAGTCCCCCAGCCTTGCCCTCTAGAAGGGGTTGAGGGGCTCCCCGGGAGCAGCCCGGGGGAGGGCAGAGCCGGCCAGGATAGACACTCTCTTCCTTGGGAACGGTGACTCACATGCTCCAGGCAGGGAGCGCGGCACGTCTAGACTTAATTCTTGCTGTGATGCATCCAGGCTGCCTCCGCACAGTTAGCAAAGTCCCTCTGGTTGGGCCTCGTGGGACCACACCCAGCAGTCAGATACCCCAAAGCACACTAACCAGACAAAGCCCTGGGAAATGGGAGGGGAAAAATGGATATAATTTCAGAAAAAAAGGTTGAAGCGTTCCTCATGGGGAAAATCAGAACGTTGTTAACGTCCTTACACACTCTGTGGCCAGGCAGTTTCTACGTTCTGTGTGTGCCAGGGCCACTGTAACCCCTCTGGTCCCCTCGTCCTGCTCTGACCCTGGTCCCTGATGGAAAGCCCACCCACCCCAGCTCAGCAGGGGGATGGGAACAAGCAGCCGCCTCCCCACCCTTAGAGGTGCTGGAAGGGCTTACCAGGGAGGTGTTGGTGAAGGGCTTACCAGCAGCCTTGCTGACGTGAAGATCCTGTAGTTTTTTCTAGAACGTGCTCTTGAAGGCAGAAGTTGACCCTGGCAAAAAATGCAGGGCCCTTCTCCCCTCCTTGGGCCCCAACACCCACTTCCCAGGGGAGCAGTTAAAGCCCTGTTCGCCAGAGGGAATGTCTTCCTCAGCAGCACAGATTCTCCTGATAAGAACAGCAACAGGGATCTGAGACCAGGGCTGCTGCTCTTGATCCAGAGAGTGGAGCTGCTGTCTGCTGTCCACCCTCCTGTCCTGGGGGGGTACCCTTTGTGACACTGTCCCATCCTAGGAACACCTCCCTGACCCCGTGACTTTTCATGTCCCCCACCCAAGTACAATGAATCTTTGTCGCCTTGCTTCTGTCCCTGAGACTTACCTGCCCTCTTTTCCACCTGGCTGAATGATGAGGCATCTGAGCAGGGAGGGATCTGGTCTTTTCCTTGGTGTTCCCAAGTATAGATGCTCCTTCAGGGTTGATGACCTTGTTCATCTCCGGGATGAGGAGTAACTCTCGTCAGCTGGCAGGGAAAGGCAAGGCTGGGTGATCTTGTCCTTGGGGGAGAGCTCCTGGGGAGAACCAGCCTTCTAAAGTTACTCCATGCCCTGATCCATGTTCACTATCCCCCCAACAAAGCCAGGCCACGGTATCTTTTGACTCCTCTCTTCTGCATTGGCTCACGAGACGGAAGAGGGGACTTCAGCCAAGCAGAAGGGGGTGGCGTGTGGGGCCTGACCTTGGCCCCCTGTCAAGACTCCTTCCAGTCCAATTGCTCCCTGGCTGCTTTTTTTTTTCATTTATTTATTTTTGATTGAAGGGTAATCACAATATGGTGTTAGTCTCCAGCCGTGCATCGACATGGATCAGCCATAGTTATACGTATGTCCCTCCCTACTGAGCCTCCCTCCCATCGCTCACCCTTCTCTGTTGCTCTTAATTAGAGCCTAGTGTTCCAGATGAAGAAGAGGTGGGGAGGTGAAGAGGTTAAAACCCAGCTCAAGTTGAATCAGGATTTATGTTAATTGGTTGTTTGCACTGACTTCCAGCACAGTGCCTCATATGTTGTGGCTCATATTTAGCATTTCTCACTCATCTCTCATCAAAGCCTGATGGTCCCTGGGCCTCTTTTCATTTCCACAGATTCCTGATTTGGTGGGGTGTGGCAGGATGGGGAGGCGGGGCGCAGAGATTCATGGTCGTGAAGCATTAGTGTACTTCCCCTGCCGGGTAACGTGGTTTGGTGGATAGCGTTTGGTTTGGCTGGCTGTTGCCTTGATTCACCAGTGGGAATCACTTCTCCCACCTACAGGAAGCTGTTAGTCGAGGTGCCTGCCTGTTCTGAGCCCAAGTTCAGACACTCAGATCTTTTGAGGTCAGTCAGATCTGCCTTCCCTGGAACCCCAAATTGGAGCAAAGTCATTAAAACACAGAATCCAATTCGAGCTCATTCCTTATCTGCAGCAGTGGATCCAGGAGACGCTGCTGAGGGGATCCTAGATCTTAGATCCTTGACTCTGCACTGCTTCCTGCCCATGAAGCGCCTCGGTTCTGGTCCATTTTGTCCTGGTTTCCTTGCCATTCAGAAATAAGCTGGTTTTTTTTGTTTTTTTATTTTTTCTTCCAGTAAATTCCCTTTTGACATAGATTAGCTAGGGTTAGCTTCTGTTGCTTACCACCCAAGGAGCCCTAATTCACACCCCAATAAACCTGGGTTTCTGAGCATCCCTTAGGTAACACTTGGTTTCAGAATGTTGCCCCAAAGCCAAAGTCAGGGAAGTCTTATGTACCTTGGCTGTGTAGTAGTCATCTCCCAGTGCCCATCTCTTTAGCTGCCAAGCCCACGCTGGTTGTTAGTTGCCTGTGGTTTCTGACTCCCCATTTGGTTCTTTTAGCGTTCTTCTGTCTCATTCAGACTGGACCAGATCTCCCCCCACTGTACCTGGGGAACAGACTTGCTTCCCATGTGTTCTGTCGCTTGATGCTCCTCAAACACCCCCTGGGGAAATGCAAACTAGTACAGTATTTTTGTAAAGCAAATTGCACAACCATAAGCAAGGGCTTTTAAAACATTGTTTCTTTCTGAAATAGTAAGTCAACTAATTGAGGCCTCTATCCTAAGAAAATTGTCAGAGAAGCAGAAAGATGAGTAAGAATATTTATTACATTATTATTTTGTAGTAGCCAAAACTTGAAGATAACTTCAATGTCTGGCAGCAGGGAAATAAAAAATGGTCTGTTCATGGGATGATATGTGGCACAGCCATTCAAAATCACAGTTTTGTTCAATATTTAATATTATGAGGAAAATTCTCACACTATCTTGTGTATCAGATGTAAAAAACAAAAAACAAACAAACAAACAAAAAAAACCAGGACACAAAACTGTATGTACAGAATAATCTCAATTTGTTTTATTCAAATTGGGAAAGATTACACCAACATATTAGCAGTGGTTATCCCTTTGTGCTTTAGTAGGAAACCATCTGAGGTGAGAACTGTGTTTTATTTAAAGTTATAGCTCTAATTCCTAGCTCAGATCCAGTCATATAACTTGCCTAGAGAAGTAATGAGGAAGTTTCTATTTTTCTATGAGTTTTATTTCTTGTAAATAATGAATGTGCATTTCATGTAAAATCAGAAAAAAATTTTTGTAGGCAATAGAGCATCAGTGCATGATGTTTGAAAGTGAAAGTGTTAGTCACTTAGTCATGTCAGACTCTTTGTGACCCCATGGACTGTAGCCCACCAGGCTCCTCTGTTCATGAGATTATCCAGGCAAGAATACTGGAGTGGGTTGTCATTTCCTTCTTCAGGGGATCTTCCTGACCCAGGGATGGAACCCGGGTCTTCCGCAGCACATGCAGATTCTTTACCTTGAGCCACCAGAGAAGCCCTGAAATCCTATTCATGCTTCAGGGTCCATGTGGCTGTTTTGAAACATGGTGACAAATATTTAATCGCTTCTTCTTTAGAGAGGTGGGGGTCTGTGTTCTTCCCTTTAAATAGGACTGCTTCAACCAATGCTATAGTGGCAATGATGCTCTGTAACTTCTGAGGCTAGGTCATAAAAAGCCAACTAGTTTCTGCCTCATTCACTAAGGGTACTTGATTTATTGACACCCTGAAAGCACAGTGTAAGGGCTCAACCACCCTGAGGCTGCTGTGTTGGAGGACATCTAGGGGCACTCTGGCCAGCATTCCAGCTAAGTCCATCCTTCATCCCAGATGCCAGGCACGTGAGTGAAGAGCCACCTTGAAAGTGAATGCTTCCGGCCTGCCCCCCATCACCCGAGTCGCTCTGAGCCAACAGGGTCCAGATACTATGGAGCAGAGACAGGCTGTCCACATTGTCTCTCGTCCAAACTCCTGACCCACAGACTCCTTGAGCATGAGGAGATGGTGAGTATCTTATGCCACTAGGTTAAGTGGTTAGAGCGCAGTAGATACCAAAACAGTTCTCCTCAGACTCCATCTTTGTGAAGCCTTTATGATCCTTTCTGTCCCAAATCCTAAATTAAAATGAGCCAGTCTTGTCTCCCGAAGCCCTTCTCTATACCTGTGTCAGAGGACTGACTCATCGCGCCTTTCTCCAGGTGATGACTTCCTTAGGGGAAGCACCTCTGGGAGTCACCTTTGCATCCTCAGAGCACAGTGTCCGGCACATGGGATCTGGCTGATCATGCTTCCGTTCCGGGAGACGGGAATTCACAGAGAAGCCAGATTTGGTGTGTGTGTCGGGCTCTCACGGAGTTCTGGCTGTCTCCACGCTTCCTGGTTGCAACCTAGCATGGCAATGGGGTGGCATTACACCCGCACGCCCTCTCAAATCTTAGTCTGCTCGGGCTGCCATAACAAATGGGTGGCTTCAACCAGAGAAGCTTATCTGCTCACAGTTCTGGAGGCTGAAATCCCAGGTCAAGGTGCTGGCAGGTTTGGCTTCTCCTGAGGCCTCCCTCCTTGGCTTACAGATGCCAAGTCTTCCCGTTGCGTCCTTGCGTGGTCTTTCCCCTGTGCATGCACATTCCTGGTGTCTCTGCCTCTTTTTTTTTTTTAATATTGTATTTATTTATTTCGGCTGTGTCGAGTCTTAGTTTTGGCAGGCAGCCTCTTGGGTGCCGTGCAGGGTCTTCCCTCTGGTTGCAGCACATGGACTTGGCTCACTGCATGTGGGCTCTTAATTTCCCAAACAGGTTTGAACCTGTGTGCCCTGCATCAGAAAGTGGATTCTTAGCCACTGGACCATCAGGGAAGTCCCTATCTTTTCTTTTCTTTTTTAAATTATTTTTTAATTGGAGGATAATAACTTGCTTGCCTTTTCTTATAAGAATACAGTCTTATTGAATTAGGGTCCCACCTTAATGACCCCACTTATCTTTACCTCTTTAGAGACCCTATCTCCAAATCCTGTCATAATAGAAATTGGGGCTTCTACATAGGAATTTAGGGGTGTGGGGAACACAGTGCGGTCCATAACATAGTAAGTTATTGTTTATACTCTCTGAAGTTGTAGATGTCAGTGAAAAGAAGGGAATGAACTCACTGATCCATGTTCTACCCACAGATAGTTTCTTGGCTGTTACTTCAGGCTTATGCTGCTCTTGCTCCTCTATCCCTTTAAATGATAGCCTGCTTAGGTGATAGACATCTGGGATAACATGCCCTTCTCCACAACCAATGGAAAGATCTCATTTCATGTAGCTTTTGTTTGTTTGCTTGTTTTCCATTTGGTGCCCAAGGAAACCTCAAAACAAACCTTCAGGACCAGACACAAGACGGGGCTGACTGCAAAGCGATGTACAACATGTCACTGTGTACAAGCGGGCGCTCTTCTCTTGCAACCTGGTCAGTTTACAGCAGCCGGATAAAGAGCATTCAGAAAGGGCCTCTGGTGGGGAGCTGAGGATGATAAAGGACAGGATGGAATGCCAGGAGGTAGGGTGACTAGCAGGGAGTCTTCAGAACTTCAGAAAGTAATTCCTAGTGGTGTCCTTTTTCCTCAATCTGTTTTTATTGTTTTATATCATATTCCAAAAATGAGAGAGAGAGAGAAAACACAATCTTCTACTGAAATGAACTGGACTTGGGACTATCTTATGCCTGTATCTGTGAGCTATAGGTGCTGAATAAGGCATGGAGCAAATATTCAAGGTCAGACACTTGCCCTTTGGAATTCAAATTAAAGTGTACCTACCTTGCATTTTTCACCCCTTGTTTTCAGCTGGTCTATCATACTACCTCTGTCAACCAACTAGTACTACTGTCAGCCAAGCCTCTGCCCACCCCTCCTCCCACCTTACTTTCACCACTTAAGAAATGAGAAAACATTTCTCATTCTGATTCATGCTATCGCTAACGCATGCACCACAAGAATCAATCAGCTTTCATTTTCACATAATGTAGCGTGTTTACACAATTACCAACCACCCTGACTGCATGCTGCTGCAATATCACAACACTCTTTATGTGAAAATCAGTACTGAAGTACATTTTTATCTGCCAGTTGAAACTGGTAAGAATTTTGTTACAAGCTGTAAGAAGGCTTTATCCCTGCTCAATACTATAAAGCCCTCAAGATTTTATCTTTTTTGAATTATCTAAAGGTAGGAAGAGATTCAATTTGCTAAGAGTCCTTGTTTTTGACACAAAGACAAATATCTGCTCCTGAGCTATACTTCACAAAGCAATGATTCATTTTCAAAACCTCTCAGGATCATGAATTCTCCAGATAGAGAAAATGAACCCAAGTCTTGCTCTCTTCATTAATTTTACTATGTTCTCTCTCTGCTGCTTCACTTTAGAAAGGAGGTATAATTACTATCTTTATGAGTCAGACTCATAGCCCAGCACCTGTTAGAAAATTAAAAAATATTTTCCCCACATTACATTACAAAGTGAAGCCATTGTTTTCATGCAGTTGCTGGTATTCACTCATTTGCCAAAATGACTGTATTGGAGGCTTTAAAAGCCATAGTGATAATGAAAAACAATGACTGGAGACTTTCCCAAATGCCAATACATAAAGATAGTAACATGAACTTGATACACTCTGATTTTAATTCTTTTAAAACTGTTCATAGATTAATAAAGGTGAGTCAGTTTCTCCCAGGCATGATGAAGCAGCAGATTCAGACAGTTTAGAGTTGTCTTCTTAAACTATACCCCAGGTAGTTACTTAGGTATGAGGTATGGAGCCCAGTCAATGCCAGTTACAGAAGGAGATTGAATATGTGTGAATACGTTATTGAGATAAGAGATTAAGGGATAATTCTAACTAAGAAAAACTGATGTCACAACATAAAAACTATCCAGCTCAGGAAAGAGCAGAGTATGATCTTAAAAAAATCTTTACACAGTCCATTTCTTGCCTAACTGCCATATAAAGAGAGAAAGGCCAAAGTATTCCTTATTCTTCTGATAACAGATGTAGTGTTTGATCTCAATGCCTAACGAGACCAATTAGACGCCACCTCTTTCAACTCTTTAACTTTTTCATGACTTCAAAGGGTGTTTGTGTACAAGACTAACTTGAAATTTACTTTGAATGAGAAATACATGCAACACAGTCACAGATTGTTTGGAGACATGCAGGAGAGCTCTGCTAACACTTGCAACCAGCCCAAAATACACACAGCATTTGCAGGCCTTCTGTATGTGTGCTATGGGGCAGAAGAAAGTGAGATGGTGCTTGCCCATGGCCGACGGTAATAAAAAGTGAAACAGAGTTTGGAAATGGCTAAAAAGTGAGGGATGCTGAATCGAGTTTTCATCATTTTAATCTAGGCTTTTTTGATTAAAATTATTTTTTATATTCTTCTTTCCCTGAAGCCATGAATCTATACTGAATGAATTAGTGGGGAACTGATTCAACAGGCAATATGTAACTTACGTTCTTCATCTCTTAAATTTCTTTGATCCATTTCTTCGTAAATAATTACGAGTTAAATAGTTTATTAATGACATAGTGACTGGAGCTCCTGGGGTTCATTCAAAATGTGCTGGAGAATTGAAACCAGGTAACCAATGCTTTAGGGTCAAACACAGCTGTTATCTCCAGAAAAGCAGGGTTTTCATCTTCTCTAAAAGTTTTTATAGTATTTAATGCAAGAAATTAACCATCTGGTACAGATGCTTTTAACTTACCACCTCAACATAATGATTGACACAAAAAAACTTAATGTATATCGAATGAATAAAAGAATGAAGAGAAAATAATATAAAGTTTAAGAGTAAGGACAATTTTCCTTAAAAATCAGCATTTCTTTCCAGGATAATTTTAAAGAGCAATGTTGGTTCTAATATCCTACAGACTGAAAATAACCAAAAAATCAAAATAAATAAAATATATCCTGGGGTTTTTCCATACAGAAAGATATATTCTACATCATTAAGCACTGAATGGATTTGCTTTTCCCGGAAGCAGGCGACTAGAGGAAATTTCTATATTTGAATTCTTATATTACAAAAAAAGAGAATGGTGGTCATTGGAATAATGTAAGTAAGGCCACTTCTGTTTCCGTCCTTTGGTTCCCAGACCTCTGTACTCTTCTGACACAGTGCTTTTATAGAAGTCTTCAATTCAGCACATATGCTGCATCATGGATGATGTCTTTCCATCTCCACAGAGTATTTATTGCCTTTAGTTTGCTAAACTAGATATGCTAAAAGATTTAGCCAATGAAAACAACGAGAATGCTAGACAAAATAACAAAGGAAGTACTTTTTAAAGGTATCAACAAGATGGCACAGAAGTAAGGAATCTGAAGAAATAAAAAGGCAGGACAGAAGTAGTGACTTTGGGAGAAGAGAACCAAAGTGAGTTCTTTCAGTGCTTCTGCCAAAACCTGGAAGGAAATCGTGAGCCTTTTGGAAGATGTTTGATAGGAGACGTCGGGAGATAAAGCCTCAGGCCCACACAGAATTGGAAGTTTTATAGGAGATAAAGCTGGAATCTCAAAGGGTTTTACCTTCAGTTTGAAGGGTGAGCAAAAAAAAAAAAACAAAACACCAGGCTATACAGGAGACAGGTCACACATCTGATTTGATCTTTATGCTGGAGGAAAGTAGGAGGAAGTCTCGCCTGAGAATCTGTACCTGCAACCTGGCCCTCATATGACTTCTTGTTTGAATTTATATCACCTGTAATTGAAAAATTGAAAGAAGAGAATTTTAATGAAAGTGCTCCAAGAATATTTATGTAATCAACTAGGAAGAGCAAAGTAAATCTTTTATGAAAAACACAATCTCAACCCAGGTCTCAATGAAGCCCTAGAGATAAAGTCCCAAGGAACATAAGCTCACATAAAAACATACTTAGGCATGTTCTGCCCTTCCCTCCACCACACATGCACACAGAAATAAAGCACTGTGAGTGAGAATCAGCAGAAACAACAGACAGAAAAATCAGATCTATAAAGATGATCAGATACAATATAAAATAATCATGTTTGGTATGTTTAAGAAAATGAAACGTTTGTGAAAAAGGGATAAGAGAATTTTTAAGACAAATCTGGCAGATTGAAGAAAAATTGAATGAAACTTTTAGAAATGAAAAAGTGCTTTATGCAAAAGATTATGAGGACAAATGGAGGCAGATCTGAGATGGAAGGAGGAGTGGTGAGCAAAGAAACTGACAAGCATTGATCACACATAACAGTAATAGTAATATCTAATTTGTGAGGTTAAGCAAACAAGATAGAATTCAGATATGGTCAAAATATAATATAAATTGGAATGGGGTGAAAATTGTAGTTGTAAAATTCTAAGGTACTTGTATTGTTTGGGTGAAGCATCAAGAGACTACGTGAGCATGTTAACGTGTGGGTGTGTTAGTTGCTCAGTTGTGTCCGACTCTTTGGGACCACGTGGACTGTAGCCACCAGGTTCCTCTGTCCATGGAATTCTCTAGGCGAGAATACTGAAGTGGGTTGCCATTCCCTTCTCCAGGGGATCTTCCCAACCCAGGGATCAAACCTGGATCTCCTGCATTGCAGGCAGGTTCTTTGGGTAATTCCTAAAAATAGTTGTAGAGAGGGTTATTTCCAAATGAGCAGTAGGAAATGGCAGTGGGAATAAGAAAAAGAAGAAAAGGAAAAAGAAATTCTATTCAGAAGATAGCCACAAAAGGAAAAAAAAAGAGAGAGAGGATGGAAAGCACATAATGAGACAGTAGAAATACATCAAAGGAGGACGAGCAAAGACAAAGCCTGAAGATCCTTTGCCCCTCAAAAAAACCAATGGGAGCTCATACACCCTCTAAAATGATCATACTGTCTATGATTTCATATTGTTAACAATGAAAAGAAAGCATAAATGACTTTTGAGAACAAAGACTTTATTTCAAGTACATAGTTGTTCAGCCTATCAGAGACCATTCAGCTTATGGCCAGTGATTTCCATCTCAGGGCTTTTAATGGGGTTTTGGAAGGGGTCGAGAGGGCTTCCCTAATAGCTCAGTTGATAAAGAATCCACCTGCAATGCGGGAGACCTGGGTTCAATCCCTGGGTTGGGAAGATCCCCTGGCGTAGGGAGAGGCTATCCACTCCAGTATTCTGGCCTGGACAATTCCATGGACAGTATAGTCCATGGAGTCACAAAGAGTCGGACATGACTGAGCGACTTTCACTTGGAAGGGGCTGCACCAAGGCCTCCTGTTTTATGTTAACATTATTTACAGTTAAAAGCAACTTTAACTTTTGAAGATCTCTCTCTCAAAAACGGACTTCTGTAGACAATTTTTAGGAGCACTTTTATGAATACTAAATTTAGAATGTGTTTTTACCCTTATAAATTTTGGCCTTTGGCTTTATCTGGAGAGCTTTATCTTATGAGCAGCTGTATCATTTGTTATTTCCCTCTCCTTTGGTACCAGTCTTAATATACTTTTTCTATTTTGTCTGTGTTTAAGAAGAAACTGCTTTTCTAAGGCTACAGCTAGGGCTTTATATTCTGGAAATAAATCAAAAAGCACAGGACCTAAAGACTTAATATAGAAAATGACACAGTTTTTTAAAAAAAGAGCGTGAGGCCTATAATATTCTGCTTCTGTAGGATGCTAGATCATTTCCTGGAGAGGCCTCATTGGATTGTGTGGTAGATCTTTTCTGTAGGTCTGTTTGGTTATTTCCTATATACTACTTCCTTTCCATTGTTCTGTAATGCTTTTTTTTCATAGCTTCTAAACTGTTTCTTCCTTCCTTCTTTCCTCACTTCTTAATTTCTCATTCTCAGATGAAGCTAGATCTTTATTTAGAGGAACAGGGTACAGGGCTGTCTCTCAAATTTGCCCTGGGGTGAGGGTCATATCCCTCAATAGAGACACAACTGGGGAGAGGGGTGAGGTGATACTCCTGGTTCCTGGTCCAACATTCAGCTTACAGGGCCTATTCCGCGGTCCAGGCTTTACCACTTCCTAGCTGTGTGACTTTGGGTGGTTAACCTCTCTATGCCTCAGTTTTATCATCTGTAAGAGGAAGCTAGGAAATATATCAACCTCACTGGGTTCCTGGGAGGACTAAATGAAGTACTTTTAAAGCTCTTAGTACTGTGCACTGCTCCTCATAAACAATAAATATCAGCCATTACCATTTTCTTTATTATTGCTGCTGCTACTACTAATTTGTTGCTGTTACTCCTCCTACTACCTCTCCTTCAAGTACCACTGGGTACATCTCACTACCCGGCTGCTCAGTCTGTTATGCTGGCCCACTGCTGTTTGAGAGAATCCCACTTCCCACGGTACGGAGCATCTCTACCCATCTCTCCCTCCTTGGTGCAGCCCCTTCCAAGGAAAGTCGCTCAGTCATGTCCGACTCTTTGTGACTCCATGGACTATATAGTCCATGGAATTCTCCAGGCCAGAATACTGGAGTGGGTAGCCTTTCCCTTCTCCAGGGGACCTTCCCAACCCAGGGATCGAACCCAGGTCTCCCGCATTGCGGGCGGATTCTTTCCCAACTCCTTCTGCCACTCACACAGATTCCTCCTCTAGGAATGGCCGCCTCAGAGTGTTCCCAGCAAGGTGGCCCAGGGACCCTGAGCGGTAGCGCCACGGGGCACAGCAGCGGGGGGCCAGGCTCTTGGCGTGATTGGCTGACTGCGTGCCGTGCACATGTGACCTTTCCTTTTCCGTCACAGGGTTTTTTAATGGGCTATTGGAAGGGGCTACCCCCTGGCCTGTTAGTCAGATGCCATGCCATTTTACACTGGAAGTCTGCTTTCTGCTTTTAAACCAGGGACGCAAAGTGAGGGCGTAAGCCTGACGCCTGTGGAGACCTCCGCTTTCACTGGTCAAGGAGGGCTCCATGCCTTTTAAAATCACGCTCTTTTGGTAATGAACAAAAACCCGAGTTGACTAAAGGAGTATAATAGTCTCATTTTTACACACATTTCAGTAAGTTAGAAGATCTGAGGTAAATCATCCCCTCAGGAGTAGTAGGACTAAATCCAAAGGCAGCCAAGGGAAACTGCTGAGACAATATTCTTATCATATTTCCAGGAAAGTTCAGAACCTTTATGAGAAGAGCTGTATTGAAACTCATGGTAATACATTTAGACTAAGGTTTGTATTAAACTTTCAGTGACTGAATTTTAATACTGTGCTGTACATGTGTGCTCAGTCATGTCTGACTCTTTGTGACCCCACGAGGGTCCTCTGTTCATGTGATTCTCCAGGCGAATACTGGAATGGGTTGCCATTGCTTTCTCCAGGGACTCTCCCCGACCCAGGGATTGAACCTGTGTCTCATGCATTTGCAGGCGGATTCTTTACCCACTGAGCCACCTGGGAAGCTTTCTATGAATACACAATTTGAATACAAAATTGAATATAAAAATGTGTATTCAATATTGTATGAATATACAACTTCTTCACAAAAAGTTCAGCTGCTTTTACACTAAGGAAGGTCAGAAGAGGCACAAACAACAAAAATAAATAGTTCATAAAGATGTTATAGGTTGAAATACAGTCAGGATCACACAGTTAGATCACATCCTCAAACCCAGCCAGATGCTCACCCTTCCTAGAATCTTTCTGACTGATGTCCTGATCCCGGAGGGGTGGGGATGGTTGCAGAAACTCTGGGGATCTGGGGGCCACTGATAATTAAAGAGTGCACCTATGAAGTTAGTAGTGGAAACATTTGGGATATCAGTAACTAAAGCAGAAACAGCAATATAGATTCTATCTACATATGCTGCTGAAATGCATCATTACCAACTTAAAGCATCAAATTACAGATGATTTGACAAACATTTTCAAGGGCCCTTAATACATAAACAAAACAAACTCTCATATTGGCTGTATGACTATATTTGAGTCCTAAATAATTAAATCACAACTTGGAAAAATATCTCTTTCCATCTTTCTCTACCAACATACTATGTCTAGGGCACAAATGGTAAAAAAACAAGTATAATCTCTTTTCCCCAAGTTATGATAATGTAGATATCAAGAATTTGATGACAGTAATATGTATTGGCTCAGAGTTCCAACCATGTAGTTACAAAGAATTTAAGCCCTCCCTGCCCCCGAACTCGATCTCTGTGACTCACATTTCTCTTCACTGCTTCTCCTACTGCTGCCAGCTGGATTTTGAGGAACTTGCTTCTTGGTGATTGCAGGTCTGCCTTATACTGGTCGATTCTGAGGTCTCTCTGGTTAAGAGTATATTAAGAAAAAAAAAATAAGAAAAAAAAGAGTATATGAAGAGTCCGCGGGGACATGGTCACAGAGAACCATCAGGCTGCTGGTGATGCTGCCCTCAGAAATGTCCTCTTCTGTGATCTCGGCTCACGACCAGAAGAAGCAGGAGGTTGCTGTCAGTTCCTCTTCTTGACATTCTGCACTCATGGCGGGAGGGGAACACAGACTCTTGTCTTGGATCTGAGGTCTGAGAGTCCAACCTTCTGACCAGAGGTACTCTGCTCAGTTCTGCCCAGAAGTTCTAATGCTTCGAGGCAAACAAGATTATGGTTGACTTGACTTGCTAAGTTAGAACAGTGGCCTATAACATGAAGCATGTGTACCCCAGGGATACTTGAAGGAATTGATGATCTTAAGTTCATAGACATTCCTATGTTTCCCGGATTTCCTTTGAAATAAAGTGTCATGTTAGGAGCAATATTTTAGTCCATGCTGGGGTTTTCTGAGTTCACATACAAGGTAAACTGCAGCAATGGGAGTCAGACAATTTTGGACTAATGGGTCTCTTTTTTTACGTCTTAGTTTTGTCAAAGTATGCCTTTGGAGGATAGTTCCAGGAAAGTAAGGCAAAATGAACATTAATAAGAAAGGCTGAGTGTTAAAAATGCCCCTTCTTGCAATGCATTTAAATATAAGTAGCCTTTTCAGGTCTTCTTGATATTTGTTTCCAGGACACATCCCTAGCTGGAAAGAAAAGAGACTTTAAATAGCAATGCAGTATAGGTTAGCATAGCATCACTAATTATTTTAAATGTAGTTAGAATGCTTTCTTAGACTATCGAAGTTTTTGAGATATGTTAGATAAAATTTCTATGAAATCTTTCCAGTTGGCCATTATTATTTAATGAAGTATTTAAAGCAATTTTTTATTAGATACTGTTTGAAATGTTTATTATAATACAGTAAAATCCTCATCTTAGTTCACCATAAAATGTTTAATATTTTCTTCCTCCTACTAATAAAAAATTGGCTTAAAGCTCAGCATTCAGAAAACTAAGATCATGGCATCTGGTCCCATCACTTCATGGCAAATAGATGGGGAAACAGTGGAAACAGTGGCAGACTTTATTTTTTTTGGCTCCAAAATCACTGCAGATGGTGCCTGCAGGCATGAAATTAAAAGATGCTTACCCCTTGGAAGAAAAACTGTGACCAACCTAGACAACATATTAAAAAGCAGAGACATTACTTTGCCAACAAAGGTCTGTCTAGTCAAGGCTATGGTTTTTCCAGTAGTCATGTATGTATGTGAGAGTTGGACTATAAAGTTGAGCACTGAAGAACTGATTTTGAACTGTGGTATTGGAGAAAACTCTTGAGAGTCCTTTGGACTGCAAGGAGACCCAACCAGTCCATCCTAAAGGAAATCAGTCCTGAATATTCATTGGAAGGACTGATGTTGAAGCTGAAACTCCAGTACTTTGGCCAGCTGATGTGGAGAGCTGACTCATTTGAAAAGACCCTGATGCTGGGGAAGATTGAAGGTGGGGGGAGAAGGGGACGACAGAGGATGAAATGGTTGGATGGCATCACTGACTCAATGGACATGAGTTTGAGCAAGCTCCGGGAGTTGGTGATGGACAGGGAGGCCTGGCGTGCTGCAGTCCATGGGGTCGCAAAGAGTCAGACACGACTGAGTAACAAGTGAGCTGAACTGAACTAATATAAAGTAAATGAGATCCTGTGTGTGTGTGTGCTCGGTCACTTTAGTTGTGTCTGACTCTTTGCGACACTATGGACTATAGCCCACCAGACCCCTCTGTCCACGGGATTTTCCAGGCAAGAATACTGGAGTGGGTTGCCATTCCCTTCTCTCCAAGGGATCTTCCCGACCCACGAATTGAACCTGCATCTCCTGTGTCTCCTGCATTGCACATGGATTCTTTACTGCTGAGCCACTGGGGAAGGCCCGAGTAGGATCCTATGTATAGACTAATTATGTTTGACAGCATCTACCTGCTTTTTCATTACGTGCAGAGGGAAACATTAGGTATTGATTCTTCTTACCAAGAAATGCATTGTCAACAAAACTTAACTTTGATGCTTAATAATTATTTATCAAAATTTAGTATATATTTATGTTTTTTAACAGTAGCATATTAATAATAACTGTAGGAATGCCCTGGTGGTCTAGTAGTTAAGAGTTCACCTTTCAGGGCATGGGGTGCACGGGGTCCCTGGCTGGGGAGCTAAGATCCCACATATTGTGAGGCCAAAAAACCAAAACATAAAGCAGAAAAAATACTGTAACAAATTCAATAAAGAATTTAAAAATCTTCCACATAAAAAAATATAACTGTAGTAACAACTCAATCCAGGAGAACTTTGGAAATTTACACATGTGTTTTTGTAGTAATTTAATAGGACAGGACATGACTTGGTGACCGAACAAAAACAATAGGATAGGAGAGCAATAAAAGGTTTACAATTATAAAAATAAAGTAACAGTTTTATTTTTAAATGTCCATATTTATAATTTGCTGATTATCATGACAATGTCCTTTGCAACTATTTAAATTTATAATGAATTATTTTAGATGTCAACCTAAAAATGTTAAAGAAGTACATAGTTAAAAAAAATTCTTTTTCAGGGTACACTGGCAAAAATATTGACTAACAATTCTGGAAAGAAAGTGTAATAAGTCCTTACCTAATCACTTCTATTAAATAAGGTAGTGGATTCTTTCCCTCTAACTTCATCTCCTCTCATTAACCTCAGTTCTATACTGAGTACCATGTGCCCCTTGGAAGAACAAAAGGATTCTAATTTTGAGATACCATGAGATCCCAGCTTAAACTTCAACCATTCGAAAGTCTAGCAATAGAGAATGCAGTCCATGGGGTTGAAAAGAGTCAGACACAACTGAGTGACTAAGCAACACTAGAGACTGGAAAGCTGGCTGCCCTGGGTTTTAGAAATTCCATTTTAAATAAAAGAAGTAGGGCTTCCTAGTGGGCTAGTGGTTAAGAATCTGCCTGCCAATCCAAGGAATATGGGTTCAGTCCCTTGTCTGGAAAGATCCCACTACCACGAGGCAGCTAAACCCGAGAGCCACACTACCAAGGCCACGTGCTGCAACCACGGAAACTCAAGCGCCTAGAGCTCATCCTCCGCATCAAGAGAAGCCTGCACGCCACAACTAGAGCAGCCCTCATTTGCCGCCGATTAGAAAGCCCCAGTGGAGCAACAAAGACCCGATGCAGACAAAAATAGATAGATAAATTATAATTAAATCTTGGCAGTAAACTTTACTCCCTAGAAATTTAAGATTTCACATAGAAAATTACAACTGTAGAATTTATTCACTTTAAGAAGGCAGAGGTGTCTCTTTAATGTGTTAGACCACATCAAGCTCACTTGGGGGAGAAAGGTGGATTTTTTTTTTCCATGATGCCCAAAGTCAGATGCTCATATCTTTTCAGAAAACAAAAATATTTCCAGTGTTAAGTCATATGAAGACCTTGCCTTAAAAATGCTTCAATGTTCTAAATTATATGTCTAATTCTTGGGTTTGAACTATTATTATTTATGAGAGTTAATATTAATAACAAATAACCATACAAGTTAAATATCAGCAATAAGTATGTTAATAAAAAATATTCAAAACTTTTTACTGGCAAATGAAGTCAATTCCTTTCATTATTTTCTGAATTCAAAAAGGTTAAAGAATGTGGCCACCCTGCTGTATAATGAGATGGGTTGACGATACTCACAAGCAAGTGAACATAGGGCCTTATTGTATTAAATACAGATTTATACCTTGAGAATCTGAATCAAATTCTAATTCAGTTGCTATTAGTTCTACCTTTAAAATAAATGGATCTAGATGTAATACTGCAAATTACTGTTTTATATTTAAGTGATTGGAACTACTTTGGGGGGAATAATGATATTTTAATATTAATTAATTAACATTAAGTTCCTTCATAATTCTAAGAAGTTATCTAAGTATTCTATGTTTCAGAAGCCTCAAAAGACAAATAGCATTGTCAAATTTTCTTTTGGGAATCATATATCCAAATATATATTATTATGAGATTAAAATGTAAGGTTATTCAGTGACTTGCCAATGATCAAGGAGAAGGCAATGGCACCCCACTCCAGTACTCTTGCCCGGAAAATCCCATGGACAGAGGAGCCTGGTGGGCTGCAGTCTATGGGGTCTCGAAGAGTCGGGCACGACTGAGCAACTTCACTTTCACTTTTCACTTTCATGCATTGGAGAAGGAAATGGCAACCCACACCAGTGTTCTTGCCTGGAGAATCCCAGGGACAGAGGAGCCAGTGGGCTGCTGTCTATGGGGTCGCAGAGTCGGACACGACTGAAGCGACTTAGCAGCAGCAGCAGCAGCCAATGATCAAAATATTTCTATTGGATTTCTAAAAATAACAAATTTCTAGTTCTTTGCAGGCTCAGAAATTTGGGTGGTGACATATTTATGAATATTGGCTGAATATTGATTTCCTTTAATTCACCAGTTTTCCTGGACAGTTACAGATTCACAGTCAAGAGGCAAAGAAGTAGAATTTGAGTGCATTGGAAGCTGAGGTGCTGAATGGGACCACGTGGTGTGGGTGGTGGTGGTCTTAGGTTAGGTATAAGGGAGCTGCATATGACGAGGCAATTTCTATCCAACACTAACCCGTAGCTTGCAGAGGTGAAATATGCCTGGGCAACGGCACCCCTGTGAGCAGTGATCCTCATACTTTAATATGTATATGAATCACCTGAAAGTGTTAGCTGCTCAGTTGTATCCAACTCTGCAACCTCATGGAATGTAGCCTGCCAGGCTCCTTTGTCCATGGGATTATCCAGGCAAGAATATTGGCGTGGGTTGCCATTTTCTTCTCCAGGGGATCTTCCTGACTCAGGGGTCAAACCCAGTTCTCCTGCAGGTAGATTCTTTACTGTTTGAGCCATCGGATCTCATTAAAATCAGATTTCATTGAGAAAATTTGTGTGTGAGGCCGATGTTCTGCATTTCTAATAAGCTCCTAGGAGACTGATCCTGCTGGAGAACAGTAAGTAGCAAAAATTTAGAGCACTGATACTGTTCTTTCAGTCTAGAGGTGGCCAAGAGTTGGAGGCTCAGCCTCTCTCATTAAGTTGGCTGTCAAGCAGCTAAAAGAACGGAAAATTATTCAACTTCTAAGGGACCTATTATATCCTTCTGTAAAATTACAGATCTGGACCAAGTGATGGGTCAGGTCCCTTCAGAACTATAAAACTTAAGGATTTAAGATAATTCTTATTTTTATTTTGGCTGCTATTTTCTGTATTTCCCCTCATAAATGGTTAGCAAAAATTGGAAAAACGTTTTATTGCATTGTATCACTCCCAAAGGTCATCACTGAGTTGTGCTGTGCATTCTTTGAGCCAAGATGATATCTACTTTTCATGTCACTTTCTACATTCTTCTCTCATAATTCTTAGAACACTAATCAGATTTCTACTTTGCTTTAAGAATTCTTATGACTACTGAATCTGTCTGTGGGTTAGCTTTCTGTTGCCCAAATAAAAATGTAGTTCCTATTTTTTCACATTTTTCAGAGGTGTAATATTTGTAAATAAAGGGTGTTCCTTTAATTAGAACCAATTTCATACACTGCACCACTGCTAAGCAGCAATGGCTGGTATGATTTCAAAGTACATTTAACAGTGAACAAATTCTTTCCCTTTCTGAATAGAACTTGAGTCAGCTGCTTCCTGTTTATTCCCACTATCAACATCTTTATTCAGAACTTAACATTAACTCTTGTCTGGGCTACTTTACTAATCTACCAACTGGTGTTCCACTTCCAGCCTTTTCACTTTATAATTATTGCAATTCAGCCCTGCCAGAGCAATGTTCCCAAATTTCAACAAAGTGCATGCCACTTCTAGTCAAAATTCTGTGATGAGCTCTTATTCAACACCTCGATGCTTTGGGGTCAACCTACCTTTTTCAGGTTCCCATTGCTTCCCTTAACCAAGTATTTTCTACGTATCTACAGCTCTGTTTACATATCTCCTCTACCTGGTATTCTTTCTTTTATAAAACCCTACTCCATTCTTTAAGACCTATTGAAAGTTTCAATTCTTCCCTAAAGTGTCCCCTGATTCTTCCACCAAGAAGTTGAACTCATATAGCACACTCTTCCTTACACCTGCCTCTCTATATTATAACCTCTACATACGGTTCCTCACTGCCCGCCATTATACAATTCTTGGGCTTCTGTAGTACATCTTAATTATCTTTGTAACTTCCACAATGCTTTTTTTAATTCTCCATATCTGTTGAAGAAAAGAGTGAATATATAATATGGCCTAAATATTCATTTATGGGTCAAGATATTCAGAAACTGCAGCAGTTTAAAATTAGTCATTAGTCTTATGTAGTGTTTATTTTGGACAAATTACATAATCTCTGTGATCTAGTATTCATATATATGTATATATGAAGGTAAAGGATTTTTAGTATATTTTTTGCTCACTTGATGGATATAAAGCACTATAATATATGCTAGAGAAGAGAGAGAACTTTCAACTTTCTGGATCATGAAATATTGTCATAGGATTAGTGTGTTTCAGATTGAACTAACATGTTGCTAAAAATTTCTATCTGTTAATTCAGAATATACAAAGGTGAATAATTTTTATTTCATATTCTTCAGATGTAACACAATTATACTGGCTTCACAGTTTATTATTAAACTCAGCAGTGGCCACAGGACTGGAAAAGGTCAGTTCTCATTCCAATCCCAAAGAAGGGCAATGCCAAAGAATGTTCAAACTACTGCACAATTATACTCATTTCACATGCTAGCTAGGTAATGCTCAAAATACTCCAAGCTAGGCTTCAACAGTATGTGAACTGAGAACTTCCAGATGTTCAGGCTGGATTTAGAAAAGGCAGAGGAACCAGAAATGAAAGGGTTAATATTTTCTAAAGAATAAGTAGAATTTCTTCCTTAAGGTACCACAAGCACTGCCTTAGGAATGCTCCCATTATTGTCTATCATGGTTTGAGATCATTAAAACTGTCCTGTGTAAGGTACAGTGTACATTAATTATTTTCTTAAAACATGAAAGCAAAAAAATCCATAATTATTATAGGATTTGTGAACTTTGGGCACATACCAAATTGATTTTCTGTGCTCAATAAAAGTCAACATGATGGTTAGGAATTTTCAGCTGCAGAGAATTAACCCTTTTAGGATACTAGTTTGGTCTACTAGTACAATATTATAATAATTGTAAGAACTTTAAAAAATAAAACAAGAAAATTTGTTGCATAATCAAAAGCAATGAGCTATAACTAATATATAATACTATAAAACTTTAGATTAATATAAAATTAAAAGATCTTAGTCTAACATAATTTTCAATATTAATATCTCTTCCAGTCAACCAGAACATATAACTTTTAAGTAGTTCTAACTATAAATATAGTCATTTAAATCAATAAATTTTTAAAAAATTGCTTGAGAAATCTGTTAACTATAGAAGAATTCTCCCAATCTTTGTCTACCAATCCTAGTTTAAGGAAAAAAAAACAGTATTATAATTTTCTAAGGAATATTTTTTATGATATTCTTTTCTCTAGATACCTATAAATTCTTCCATTCAGGTTATGGAAAATGTATGTTTATAGAGAAATTAAAACTGTTAGACTTAATATCCACTATATGCATATGAGACCCCTATTTTGTCATAATATTCACTATTTCTTAACGTTCCTGATATTTTTTTCATGCCAGGAGTTAATCAGTGTGAAAATCAGGGAAGGTTTGAATGCGTTCTTAACCCTTAGGTTACAGACTCTAATGCTATTCTCTTCTCTAAGTGTCTTTCTTCAAAAGATATAAGCACACAACTTAGACTGCTTTAAATGGTCTAGGTTGAAATAAATGGAAATATTGTCTCTATTTATCCATGGAATACTGACATAATCTCTGATATACTTGTGGAATATAATACAGCCTGACTGCAAGATCATGATTCTATTCTCAGAGTGCTATTTACCCAGTTACTCATTGTAAAACAAGAGTGTTAACAAACCAAGAAACCAGGTTTTTCATGCATGGTCTTTATATCACTTTAGAAAAGCTTATGGGAGGACTTCCCCAGTGGTCCAGTGGTTAAGAATCTACCCTGCAATGCAGGGGATGCAGGTCTGATCCCTGTTTGGGAAATTAAGATCCCACAATCTGCGGAGCAACCAAGCCCAAGTGCTCTAGAGCCTGCACTCAAAGATCCCCCCTGCTGCAACTAAGACCCAAGGCAGCAACCCCCCTCCCCAAATGTATCTCCATGGGCTTTCTAGGTGGCATTAGTGATAAAGAACCCACCTGTCAATGCAGGAGACATAAGAGACTTGGGTTTGAACCCTGGGAAGATTCCCTGGAGGAGAGCATGGCCACCCACTCCAATATTCTTGCCTGGAGAATCCCATGAACAGAGGAGCCTGGCAGGCTACAGTTCATGGGGTCACAAAGAGCTGAACATGACTGAAGTGACTTAGCATGCATGCACACACACATGGTTCCTGAAGAGAGAGCTGAAGTTGCAAGACTGTGGAAAAGCATGTAAAATATGATAGCAAAGACTGATGTCCAAATATTCTCTTGTGCTTTTACCAAAGGTTCCACTAGCTTTTGCCATCCACCTTATATCATGAGTATTTGTAATGAACATGCAAACACCAGATCAGAAACACTGAGGTCTGGTGGCGTGCTCTCCAGAGTGTGGCATGAGTACTGCTGGCATCATACAAGAAAATATTAGGGGGTGTATTAACAACTGGAGAAGGCAATGGCACCCCACTCCAGTACTCTTGCCTGGAGGGTCCCATGGACAGAGGAGCCTGGTAGGCTGCAGTCCATGGGGTCACTAAGAGTCGGACACAACTGAGCTTCTTCACTTTCACTTTTCACTTTCATGCATTGGAGATGGAAATGGCAACACATTCCAGTGTTCTTGCCTGGAGAATCCCAGGGACAGGGGGGCCTGGTGGGCTGCCATCTATGGGGTCGCACAGAGTCGGACACTAGCGTAGCATATTAACAACATTTTGTATTTTACTAGATACACACTTATCTTAAAGTGTATTCCGCTTATTACTTTATGATTATTCTTCCTTGGGTCAAGCTTCCTTTTCATACAAATTTAAACTTAAAAATTGAGTTCATTAGCTTCTGACAAAAGTCAGATGGAGATTTGGGATTCTCTGGTAAGTGGAACAGTGATGTGGGAAGCTCAGTCACTAACTAGCTGAATCACCGTACCCAAGTCATACTTCTTTGAGCATCTGTTTCTTATTTGTAAAGAGACTGTTCTTTCGCTGCAAGAAGTCGTCTGCGGCGGCCTGTACAACCATGGCCAAGATTAAGGTCCTGAGACCCTGGCAAGGAGAAGCTGCTGAAACAACGGAGCACCTCAAGGTGGCGCTGTCTCAGCTGCACGTCGCTAAAGCGATAGGTGGTGAGGCTTCCAGACTCTCCAAGACCCGAGCGGCTAGCAAATCCACGGCCTGTGTTCCCACTGCCATTAACCAGACCCAGAAAGAGAACCTCAGGAAATTCTCTAAGGCCAAGAAGTATAAATCCCTGGATCTGTGCCATGCACCACCGCTTCAACAAGCAGGAAAGAACCTGAAGACCAAGGAGCAGCACTGGAAGGAGCAGCCGTACCCACCGTGAAAGGACACAGCCAAGGCCTGAGCGCACGATGGTCAATAAGACGTGAATAAACTAGCAAAACTAAAGATTGTTGGGGCGACCTCTAAGATCCTCTCTAAGATCCACCACCGTTAGATGATACGTTCTCTGTCTAACGCACTCTAAGTACACTAATCCTTGTAAAACAAAAGTAAGCATTGTAAGCCTTTACACAAGACGTGCTCACTTAAACTAGTCAGGGAAATTCATGGACTTGATGTAGATGTTTTTGAGGTTAAAACACCATAGATTAGATCAATCCTTTGACAGGATTGATTAGAACAATCCTTTGAAAGACTGGAGATAGACTTGGTTTGGCTTAGTAACACTTTTTTTTGCACATGGGAGGGATTCCAGATATCTTTAGATTCTCTCATCTACATGGTGGCCAAAGAGCAGAGAGCTTTATGTGCCATATTTCACGTGTGTTAGTATCATCCTAATCTGAGAGTAAGAAACCTGGAAATCCATGATGCAGTCAGATGAAAGATTTGAATAAAATCAGCCATAGAAGAAAAATACATGTTTATTACATGGAGAAAAGGATAGACAAATACTAGCATAAGGTAAAGAGTTGCCTTTTACAAAACAGGAGGAGCCTAAAGCTTTATGACTATGTGAAATAGTTGGTCTGGTTTTAATTTTTCACTCTGAAAATAGAAAACATGCTAAATTAGCACTATGTGCCTCTACTAAACTGTCTTGAATTAGCTCTCTACACAATAGCTACAGAATACCAGTTAAAGCCAAAACTTGACCTGGAGTACCAGAGACCATTTAATGGAGAAAATCTCTCCCAAGTAATACTTTCATGGCTAGGCTCCTTGTCATCTAAAATCATCTCCATAGTTTTAGAAATAACCCCCCTTTTTCTTGAATAGGAGTGGCTGTCCCTTTGTCTTCCTGAAGATTACCTATCATTACATCTGACCTTGCTTAAAAAGAAATTAGATTAACCGATTGTGAGGTGAAATAGAGAAAATTTGGTGATGATGAAGTTTGTGAATATTTGAACTAATAAGCAGTTTAAAAATGATCAAATTAAGGACTAAAGTCCTTTCATTTGCTATTTAGAATGCTAATTACATCTATTTAACCTATTCAACTCAACAAACAAATGAACAAATACCAACAAAACCAATACAATCTATTTTTTTTTTTTTTTGGTGTAGAAATAGATCTTCTTGTAATAGTGCAAAAAAGTAGAAAAGATGCAATGGGTGAAAATTTTTACCTATGATCTCTAAAAGGGCATATTCATAGAGCACATCGAAACACACAATACATAAATACAGAGATTGGGTCTCTGGAATACCAACAACTTCATTATCTGTTGCAGTTTCAAAGGCCTCTTAGAAAATGTGGCTTCAAAATTCATTAGCTTGTCCAATTATTAAAAATATCTTTAAGTATGCATTCTCAATCCGCGGTAATAATTTGAAGTTTGTCATTCTTAATTACAGTGGGGCTCTGGACTCCGGGAAAGATAGACACTGTGTGTGACTTCGGCTTCATTACTGCTGACTCAGTCTCCTCCTCAGAATAGCAGCCAGTCTCTGCCTGGTCTCACTGACTGAAGACGGTCGACCCCGGGGAGGATGTGGCTGGGGGACTGTGGGCAAACCTGAGCTGCTGACCCTCTTCGGCTGAGAAAAGGCTGAAGAAGTGGTGGGCTTCGACACTCCAGGCAGGCCAGGGATTTTGATTACTTTCTCAGAGTGCAGTCTGGCAAGCCTTCTCTCTCCCTGACCACTCCCAGCTGCAGCAGAGGAGGTTAGGCTGCCCTGGCCGAGGGAGCACGGTGACAGCGGCAACTGTCCGCTCAGCTTCCTGAGCCCCAGGAGCTGTTCTCTGGCTTGACTCAAAGCCTCTGTCAGTTCAAAGCGTTCTTCACACTCTCTACGCACTGTTTCCTGAAGAAAAGTGTTCTGAAATGAGAAAAAGGAAAGAAAAAGCAGCCATAGCTTTTAATAGTGTACATATGGACAGTTATTGGCGATACAAATTGATAACTGAACTGGAAATCAGAGGTCTGTGTTCTCTGACAGGGACAAATGAGTCAAAAATGCAAATGGTTTGTGAAGATGGAAAGAACTTTAAGAGAACATTTGGTTCAACCCTTGCAGTTTGCAGAAGAGGAATCAGGAGTCAGGGTCATTCAGATGTTAGTGGTGCTGGAACCCAGAATGCCTACTTCAATAGGGTTTCAACTCCTCTGTGCCTGAAAGTCTGTCCTGCACATGTGATGTCTAATAAATATCTGTAGTGTCATTATGTTATTTTATAATGAAGGGAAACTGCAGTACATAAGATAGATAAAAATTGCTTGAATTAGAAAATTGAGAGAATAAAATATATCAACTGTAGCATTTAGATAATAAAATCAGTGATTTTACGTGATCCGTTCTCAGAACTTAAATATACTGATGATTTGCTCTTTTGTGAGATATATATCAAAATGAAGAACAAAATCTGCTTTGAACTTCATTCAGCAATCACATATCAAGTTACTAGAAGCTATAGTGGATGTAGTTCCTGCTCTCAAGAAGTTTGCACCATTGTAAGTTTGAGTAGAGCTGCTTCTTACATCCCCAACAGAGGCTGGAGCCAAGGGTAGAAGCAATGGGGGTTAAAGAGAAGGAAGAATTTTTTAGTAGCCAGAGCTGTCTAAGGATACTCGGAAGAGTTGAATCTCACTTGACTGGGAAGTACTGGAGCAAATTTAAGCTTCAAATATGTGACTAGACTAGAGATTATTACAACGTCCTCAAATATCGAGACTCTACATTTCTAGTTGAAGACTGATAGCCATCTTTCATCTATGGAATTCATCAAAATTACTTCAAGCTCCGTGGTAAAAATTAGGTCTTGGATCTCCCTAATGTACTGACATTCATGTCTGCAGGATGTCAGAAAAGAGATTGAAAAGTAAACAACTGAAAATGGTATCCAGGAACTTCTCTGCTGGTCCAGTAGTTAAGAATCTGCCTTGCAATGCAGGGGATGCAGGTTCCATCCCTGGTCAGGGAGTGAAGATCCCACATGCTGTAAAGCATCTAAGCCTACAGGCAGCAACTACCGAGGCTGCACACTCTGGCGCCCAGGGGCCAAAACTAGAGAGTCGGTGTGCCATAAGAAACAAATAAATATTTTTTAAAAAGAAAGAAAATGATATCCAAATAGGTAACTACAGTTAAAGTGATCATGCTATAGGATTCTTCAGCTGAAAATGACTCTCTGCCTGGTTAGCTTGTTTGTGAAAAACAGCCTAGGCATTCCCAAGTCTGACGCTCGGTGGAAAGCGTCCTCCTAAGTGCTTACTGACTAATCTGCTGTTAGTAGAACTAAAAACAAAGCATCTTCCTGTATTTGAATTTCTTGTGATTACAGTCAGAACTCCATTCGACTCCAAATTTGGTAATCAAAATTGAAGACTATGGAACAATTCCAGATTAACAGTTGCACACTAATATTCTATAAAACCAGTGGCATGTCTGGGTCAAACAAACTCTCACCATTTATGTATATTAGCAGTAGACATACATGATCCACATATCCACATTTTTTTTTAAAATAATGGAGGTTAATTACTCAATTCCAGTTAATTTTTTTTTTTTTTTTTAGGAACAGGAGACCAAGGATGGTATTTGTGGCTTTATCATCTGGTTCTCATTAACTCTTCCTGAAATACTTGTTGAAAAGGCAGGAGAAGGAGGGCTAGAGAAGAAGCTAATAAAGTGCCTTGTTAGGTATCTTCTCATTTTCTGCTCCCAACAAGTATATTTGACCAAGAAAGACACTGAAGCCCATACTTGCTTTGTAACTTGCTGAGAGTAACCCAGCTTTGAAATGGTGGGGCCCCTGCTTGCCACTAGAGCCAGCTCCAAGCTGCTTATGCCTAAATTAAGGGTCTAATTAATTATATCAAGCATGCAGGGGCCATTTTGTTTCAGAACAATGAAGCAATAAAAAACAGTAAGACATTGCATTTGGTTTTGCCCAACTTTTCTAAATTTAAACTTTCTTTTAAAAGGAAAAACCATCAATGCATTTTGTTCTTTGTCTACTAGTAGAGTAAGCAGGCAAAATGTATTGAAGTGGTTAGATTTATGAGGCTTTAAATAAATTAGTATAGAAATTTCCTTGATTAAGAAAGCTATGGGAAAGAGTTAATTTTGTTTAAATATATAAACGAAAAAAATTATAAAAGTTAACAATGTGGTCAATAAATGCATACTAAGTCGATTCAGTCATGTCTGACTCCATGTGACCCCAAGGACAGCAGCCCTCCAGTCACCTCTTTCCACAGGATTCTCCAGGCAAGAATACTGGAGTGGGTTGCCATTTTCTTCTCCAGGTCAATGAATGGGTGACGTGAATAAAAGGTGCACAAATATGGAAGGATAAAGTGATGGATGATATGACAACAAGGGCTCTTGTTAAAAAGAAAAGAAAACTCAATCCATTTACAAAATTAAATTCAAATCTCAAAGGATAGGAGTAGTACTCTGTGGAAAACATCCTGAAAGCAAGTTACTCAAAAACTGTTTCAGGCAAGTGACACTCCGTTGGAGGAGGAAACGAAAAGGTGGAGTGAACCCAAAGTTGTCCCGGTAGCAAGTACAGTGGGAGCAAAGTACCTGCCAACTCCAGACTGAATTTTGGAAGCGCTGCTGACCACCTTGGTCTGGGGCCCACTGCTCTGAAACTCATCCTTCTTCAAGGCTATTTGCTTCCAGAACAAAGGACAAATTCTCTTTCTTTTATTATTCCCCAAAGCGGGACAACCTCTAAACCGAGAAGAGTATTCAAAGATAGGTCTTCTATTTTGTCTTTGTTGTAAACACTAAGAAATCTCAGATGAATCTCACAATATCTGTATCTCTTCTGACACTTAATATTACCACCTTCTTTAACATTTGGATAATAATTCAATTTTGTAGTTCAGGTGTTAGAATTTATTCAATTGTGGAATAAATAAATGAAATAGAACACATCGAGTTTTGGAGATTGGCGTTTGAGAGCTGGAGTGTATGTGACAGGGCATGACAGGAGCACACATGGATGTGGCCAGAGTTAGTGAGACACTTCAGTGAAAAGTTCCGTCATATGTGAAAAAGAATCATTTCTCGTGGGTAGATTGCTTTCAGCAATTAAGCAAAGTATTTGTCTTTTGGGATTGATGATCTTTTTGTAAGGTTAGGTAGTTGTAGAATTTTAATATGTGTTTTCATTGAACAACATGGGAAAATATCTAAGATGGAACATGTTCGATAAGACTGAAAATCATAGGCAAAGAGGAGAATAATCAGTGAAGCTACAGCATTCTAAAAGTTTTAGGTAAAAGCATCTTTGGCCATATTTTAATATAGCAAAATAGTGTTATCACTGGACTGCAACTAAACTGTAAGTCAAAATGGAAAAGAAGGCATGAGTCAGATGAAGAGGGGCAATGGGTTTTCCAGGCAGAGTGGGCAGTGATGCAAACGCCCGGCAGTGAGAGGGAGAGTCACATCTTGGGAAGATACATGGCTTAGTATGACTCCAGGGCAGAGTGCAGAGAACGGGAGAGACCAGGACTGAGGCAGGGAGAGTAAGCAGGATCAGGTCAAGGACGACTTTGACAACCTGCTAATAGTAGTTTTAACTCTGAGCGCCATATGCAGTCCCGAAAGATTTATTTAAGCAGGGGCTGGCATGGCCAAATTTACAATAAAGGAAGATCCCTTTGCCAGTTCTGTAGAAAGTAGCCCTGAGTGAGAAGGGATGGGAAGCAGGAAGGATAGGAAGTCAATTTTCATGCAGCAGATTCATATCCTAAGTGCCCCTTGGTTGGGGTGGTCTAGGAGAAGGGGAGCTAGCATTCCTGAGTCCTTAACCCATGCCAATTGGGTGAGAACATTATCTACAGATATGCCTACAACATTTTCAGATGATGGCCACTTTGAACAGACTTAAAATATGGCTTAATTGCACTCCTACTGGGAAAATAAATGTCAAAATGAAAATATAAATTAGCTCACCATCTGTATGAAATTTCTAGTATTAAAAAAATGGTCAATTTCCCCCACTCTTTGTAATGTAAGAATGGTTTATTTTTATGTTTGTTTTCTTTTTTGTCCTTAGAGACAGCTGGATTGCTTTCAATTCCAAAAACAGTGGAAGGAGCAAGACAAGGCTTTGCTGGATAACTTGATTATTCTGAAGGTGAGAATTCCATTTGTGATGGCAATCCGCTGTATTTGGCATAATTTTGGGGGAACATGCCAGGAAAGCAAGTTCTCAGTGAAGAAGCAGCACAGATGGGTGTCTTTGTTCATGCTTTATACCCAGTGAGGTCTGAACCAGTCATGCCGTGATCAGATTACAGTTTCCACCAACCCAAACGAGATCTCTCCCAGGGTGAGTGGGTGACTGGCCAACTGGGTGGGGAGCTGAGGTGGAAGGAGACTCTGTGGAAAAGGTGTGGAAACCAGAAAGATGAGTGGGTGTTAGCAAAGGATGTGCCCAACCTTCCATTTAAGACTTCTGTTCAACTAATCTGATCAGCCAAAACACTGCAGGAAAACAGTGGAAATGGCCCTTTGGTAAGGCAGGGAGGAGAATCTGGATAAATTTCCAGGAAGGAAGCAAAATGGATGTTAGGCAGGTTGTTCTTAAAATTGTTTTCTATGCTTGCAAACATAATGGGCACTGTGAAATAACCATGGCAGACATACCAAAACAGAAGGAGAGATGGAGGGCGATAGTCCCTTGAACTGATAGCCTTCAAGAGCAGATTTTAGAATGGAGAGGAAGAGCCCATGAAGACATAGTGTTCAGGATTTACTTTCTAAGTCAGGAAGCTAATTTTAGTTGAGACTTAATTAACATTAATTAGAGACAACAAAAACAGTTTCTCCATATTTTTCTCATTCTGTCAAATTTTTGGCATCCATACTGCATACCAGGGCTGACTCTCCAACACGTGAAAGACAGTTTTGCCTGGATCTCCCTCTCCATGACTGGAGACCCTTGGTCTGAGCCCCCTACCCCCCAGAATAGCCCCTCTTCACCCACCACCCCATCTGCCTTTGTTCCCTGTGAAGCTGGAAGGCACAGAGTCTCCATTTACCACTTTACTCTCTGGAAGACACTCCAATGTTCTCTTTATTAGGTTCAAATTGAGTAGTTCTCAAAAATGAGAACTACTAACTTTTTAATTGACTCACTTTGGTTTCTCATAAATGGAGTTACCAGAGAAATGTGTGCCATTTTCTCTACATCAAATAAATACACAAACAAATGCATATCCTAAAACTAGGCATATTCTTCTTGCAGAAAAGCTATTTATGTTTTCAAATGTATGTATTCCTAAAATTTAATCTTAAGAGTTTACATAAATCCATCCTTACCAGATGTATTAGTAACATTTCCTAAATAAATAGGCCTTCTTTTTAAAAAAAATAGGCTTTACATTTGGAGCTTCCCTGTTGGCTCAGATGGTGAAGAATCTGCCTGCAATGCAGGAGACCTGGGTTTGATCCCTGGGTTGGGAAGATCCCCTGGAGGACGGCATGGCAACCCATTCCAGTATTCTTGCCTGGAGAATTTCATGGACAGAGGAGCCTGGCAGGCTACCGTCTCATGGGATCTCAAAAGAGTCGGACATGACTGAGCGACTTTTACTTTCACTTTACATTTGGAAAATATTGACAACACCAAAAATTTTAAAACTCATCCAGGGGCTTCCCTGGTGGCTCAGTGGTTAAAAAAAAAAAAAAACCCACCTGCCAATGCAGGAGACCTGGGTTTGATCCCTGGGTTAGGAAGATCCCCTGGAGAAGGAAATAGCAACCCAGTCCAGTATTCTTGCCTGGGAAATCCCACGGACAGAGGAGCCTAGTGGGCTATAGTCCATGGGGTCTCAAAAGAGTCGGGAATGACTTAGCAACTAAACAACAGCAACAACAAATGGAAGAGGCTACCCTAGATCTCCAGGAGCATATGCATTTTATTAATGTTCAATAATTCAAAACTGAATTTCAAAACCTATCTGAAATAAAAATTCTTGTACAGGAGATTGTGAGTCTAAGTTGCAGGCTCCCTTCTTTAGATACTTTCATTCCTTAGAGTCCTTGCTAGATTCTTTCTGTTTCCCTCCCACCTCACTAGATGTTCCCTCTACATCACCTTTGCCCCAGTCTCCTCATCCTCCCAGCCTCTCAGAGTTGGCACATTCTCAACCCTCCTCTATTGCCCCATGCTCTGGGTGACCTCATTTAGTTCCAAGGATTAGGATATGTGGATGCCTCTGAAATCAGTATCTCTCCTCAGTTTTCCCTGAACATATTGTCCATTCAACACCTCCATTTGGATATCTAATAGATATATTAAGGTTCAGTTCAGTTCAGTCACTCAGTCGTGTCTGACTCTTTGCGACCCCATGAATCGCAGCATGCCAGGCCTCCCTGTCCATCACCAACTCCAGGAGTTTACTCAAACTCATGTCCATTGAGTCGGTGATGCTATCCAGCCATCTCATCCTCTGTCGTCCCCTTCTCCTCCTGCCTCCAATCCCTCCCAGCATCAGGGTCTTTTCCAATGAGTCAACTCTTCACATCAGGTGGCCAAAGTATTGGAGTTTCAGCTTCAGCATCAGTCCTTCCAATGGACACCCAGGACTGATCTCCTTTAGGATGGACTGACTGGTTGGATCTCCTTGCAGTCCAAGGGACTCTCAAGAGTCTTCTCCAACACCACAGTTCAGAAGCATCAATTTTTCGGCGCTCAGTTTTCTTCACAGTCCAACTCTCACATCCATACATGACCACTGGAAAAACCATAGCCTTGACTAGATGGACCTTTGTTGGCAAAGTAACGTCTCTGCTTTTTAATATGCTGTCTAGGTTGGTCATAACTTTCCTTCCAAGCAGTAAGCGTCTTTTAATTTCATGGCTGCAATCACCATCTGCAGTGATTTTGGAGCCCCCCAAAATAAAGTCTGACACTGTTTCCACTGTTTCCCTATTTCCCATGAAGTGATGGGACCAGATGCCATGATCTTAGTTTTCTGACTGTTGAGCTTTAAGCCAACCTTTTCATTCTCCTCTTTCACTTCCATCAAGAGGCTTTTTAGTTCCTCTTCACTTTCTGCCATAAGGGTGGTGTCATCTGCATTTCTCCCGGCAATCTTGATTCCAGCTTGTGCTTATATTAAGGCTAACACGTCCCCAATCGAATTCCCGATATTCCTCCCAGTTGTATTCCTTAACTAGTGCTTTCCATCTTAGTAATGGCACTTTCGTTCACTCAGTTGTTGAGACACCAAACTTTGGCGTTATCTTTGGCCCCTCTTACCCTTCTTCATCATCCCACCCATCAGCAACTTCCATTACCTACACCTAGGAAATACATGCCAAATATATACCAAATCTGGCCAATTGTCACCTCCTTTATGATGGTGACCAACAATGCTTTTCTAGACCTTTTCAAGGACCTTGTAATAGGTTTTTCTGCTTTCATTTTGCCCTGCCCTTTCAACCTATTTTCCACTCAGTAGTCAGAGTGATTCTCTAAAAATAAGTCAAATCATGTTACTCCCTTGGTTCAACATTGCCAGGTAGCTTTTCACCACACTTAGAAAACAATCCAAAGTCTGTAAAAAAAAATTATTTATTTATTTTTGGTTGTACTGGTTCTTCACTGATGTGCATGGGCTCTCTCTAGTTGTAGAGAGCAAGGGCTACTCTCTAGTTGTGGAGTGAGGGCCTCTCATTGTGGTGCCTCCTCTTGTGGACCGCAGGTTCTAGGGTGCCTGGGCTTTAGTAGTTGCGCACACAGACTCAGTAGTTGTGGCTCCTGGGCTTAGTCACCCCACAGCATGTGGAATCTTACTGGATCATGGATTGAAGCTGTGTCCTCTGCAACGGCAGGTGGATTCTTATCCACTGTGCCACCAGGGAAGTCCAACAATCCAATGTCTTTGTTGTTTTTCAGTCGCTAAATCTTGTCTGACTCTTTGCAACTCCATGGACTGCAGCACATCAGGCTCCTCTGTCTTCCACTGTCTCCTGGAGTTTGCTCAAATTCATGTCCATTGAGTTGGTGATGCTATCTAACCATCTCACCTCTGTCACCCCCTTCTCCTTTTGCCTTCAGTCTTTCCCAGCATCAAGGTCTTTTCCAATAAGTCGGCTCTTCGCATCAGGTGGCCAAAGTATTGGAGCTTCAGTTTCAACATCAGTCTCTCCAGTGAATATTCAGAGTTGATTTCCTTTAGGTTTTACTGGTTTGATCTCCTTGCAGTCCAAGGGACTCTCAGAAGAGAAGCCAAAGTTGGAAGGTGTCCAAAGTCTTTACAGCCTTCGAAGACTCCACATGAATTGGCCCCTCCAACCTTGCTTCCTACCACGTCCTCCTTGCTCACTAAGCTCCAGCAATGCTTGCTGACTTCCTTGTGGTTTCTCAAAGGTTCCCAGGATGCTTCTTGCCACAGGGCCTTTATACTTCCTATTCACTCTGGAATGTTCTTTTTCTTACTTCAGGTCTGCTTGAATATTATCTTCTCAGAGAGACCTCTGACCATCCCGTCGAATATAACACTTCATATATATGTGTGTGTGTGTGTGTGTGTATTCTACTTCAGTAGAAAAGATTAAAGAACAAAAACCACCAGCTGTATTAGGCACACAGATGTAGATTCTGTGGGTTCACTGAAGAGTACTCCTTTTGTTTGGACTTGAAGAATAAACAGAAATGTTTCAGGTACCTATTACTAAAATTTAAGCTAGAATCTGCTTTGTCTTTATTTTAAAAATTTCTCTAATCTTAAAAAATATCTCATTAAGGTTCATATTCTGTTGTTTATTTACTGTACTTAAAACTTTCCTGTTTTTTCTTCTATAACTTTGTCCCTTATCCTTTCGTCTGCTTCCCTCTCTGTTGGGTCCTCTATATCATTTACTCTTTTCTATTATTTTAAATTATTTTTTTTAATTAGTTTATTACACATAGTTAAAGATTAAAACAATACTATAACATTATAATGAAATAAAGCACTTCTTCACACTTTCAGGTTCTGCCTCCCAGGAACAACCATTTTCAGGTTTTTAAGTTGTTTCTAATGATATTTATATCCATGGTCCTAGATAATGTTATTATACAGCTACCTCATGGTTTTCAATTTTGAAGTCATTATCTACAGATTTCATAGACTCAAAGATGAGGATTTAGCTTCCTATTTCAACTCTTAACAGTTGTTTCACCTTCCATTAGGAGATGTTTCTGCTCCCCGAGGAGAGGCTTCTATCACAATTTTATTGGAAAACCTTCCCAACTTCTACCACAATTTTTAGTCAAATCTATATTCCACTTTATATGATTATAGTATATAAGTATATGTACACCTTAGCCGTGCAGTGTACTATGATTACATTTCCTTTCTTTCCCAGTTCCCTTCTGGAGTTTATTATTATCCCATTATTTATCTGCTTAGTTTTCTAGGTGTTGATAACCAATTTTTCACCAAACCTACTTACAGAAGTGTAAATATCCTCTCAACATGTTTAAGCACCCCATGTAGTCTATCCATTCTCTTTTTTTCCTCAGAGACATCCTTCTAAAAATCTGCCATTCTTTTGCTGAACTCAGCCTGGCTATTCTCTAAGTCTGCTGCACTGCTGCCATCCGTGGATTTCTTCCCACCATCGTCCTGGTCCTGGGGATTCCCACTACCTCTCTCCTGTGTTGGAATGCTCATTTCCTGATTCCTGCGTCTTCTCCTTTCTTAGTTTACGCCCTCTTTGTGAAGCTTCCTGAGAAAGGCTACAAGGGAAGTACCAGTTTTGAGAACCCTAATGTCTGAAAATATCTCTGACACCTGCATTTAATTGATCATTTGGCAGGATATAGAATCCTAGATTGGAAATAATTTTCCTTAATGTTTTTAATTCCTTATGTTTATCCTTAAGGTAGTGACATTTCATGATGAAGTGCTTTGCTGTGTTTGCTTTGCCATCCATCATGCTGAGTGGACTTGTTCAATATAGAAATCCCCTTCAGTACTTAGAAAATTTATTGGATTAATTCCTGGATAGTTTTCTCCCTTCCATTTTCTCTGTTCTCTCTTTCTGGAACTCCTATTAATGAAGTATTAGATATCTTGGCTTGATCCTCTAACATTCTTTTCTTCTCTCCATCTTTTGACCTTTTTCTTCTACTTTCTGTGTTATTTCTTCATCTTTATCATTTAAGCCAAATATTAAATTTTTTATTTCAATTCTTATACTTTAATACTCATTCCTGTTCTCTTTTTATAGCCCTCTGTTCATGTTTCATGGATATAATATCTTTTCTTTTGTCTCTAAGGATATGAATTATACCCTTTTTTGACACTTTTGTTCCTTTTTTGCTTATTTGTTTGATCCTGATTCTGTCTTTCATATTAGAAGTGTTCCTCAAATGATTGGTTATTCTTTGCTTTTTGTGTTTAAAAAACAAGTCTTCAAAATGTTACTGGAAACTCTGTGTGTCTACTAGGTAAGGGCTTGTTTACTGGTATATGTTTCATTGGACATGCATATAACTTTTAATTAAAAGTTAGTTAGTGCCCAGAGGTACTAATAGTTGTTGGTACCCAGAGGTATTTTATTTTTTAAAACTTCTTTAATCAATTAATCAGTGTCTTAATAGTTTTTAGTGTATAAGTCTTTCAATTCATTGGTTAAGTTTATTCCTAAGCCAGAGGTATCTTCTTTTGAGCTAGCTCATTTTACCACAGAGGGCTCCTCCAATTTCCTGGGTATTGATATATAAGCTTGGTTGTCTGTTCTGGGAAGTGAGTGGGTGACAGGGACTGGGAGGTATCACCCTGAAATATACAGACCTTCACTCTAGCTCTTGCCTTATATCATCTCCTGCTTTTGTGTATCCTCAAGTCCAAAGTCTCTTGCATTCAGGTTTTCTAGAGTGTAAAACTTTAGTATCCTGCCAGGATGGTAGGTGGGGGCTGCCTGGGGTTGCAGAGGGCATCTAAGCATCTGTTTGCACCTTTAAAAAACATTCAAACAGCCCTGTTTTCAGATCTACTCTTCTCTCCCTCTTTGAGAGATATCTGGTGAGCCTTTCTAATGTGATTGGGTTTGCTCCTTTTTAGGATTCCATGCACTCCCACACTCTCCACAAGTATTAGGTTTCAATATCCATAGCCTGCTGATTATCTCTCATCCATACCTTACTTTCCATTTTCCAAATTTTGGTCAACATTTTTTTCATCAAATGTCATCTCCTTTCCTGTTCTTTTTTCCTTATGTATTTATTCACTTTTTATTAATTTACTGTCATTTTAGTGGTATTTGGGGATGGACGCAGAGATAAAAATATGCATTTAATCATTCATGTTTAACCAAGAGCATTACCTTCTATTTTTGAATATCTTTCATCCTCATTAGATAGCCACAGGAAGTGGGAGAATTTAAAACTTCTGCCCCTTATGTTTTCCTTATCTATAGTTTCAAGTCAACAAAAATATTGAACTCTCTGTACTGGCTTTACTTTGATCTGTTTTTCACATTCTCCTTTTGAATCCAAGGCCCCAAACAGTGGAGTCACACTGTCTTGGTAGAGCTCATACGGAGCTAGTAAGGAAGGAAAACTGGCAGCAAAAAGCATGGGATCTATTTTAAGCTGGTTTTAAATGATAATGTCCTGTTCTCTAACATATTATGTTTCTTTTCTGGCTTCTTATTTTTTTTAAACTGTTCCAATTTTTGATGTTTGTGTCTTTTCCCTGTGAAGAATTTCAGGAGCCCCCCTTTTTACATTTACATTTCCCATATAGTTTTACTTCCTGTTTTTTCTCTTCTTATTGACCTGAACCTTTTGTTGCCTCACCTTCTTGACCCTTGTTTCTGTGGCAGCACTCCACTCACCCCTGCTCCATGGAGGAATATCCATTTTGCCCTTTTGAGGCTATGGCTTTCCTCCTATCCTTGAGAACTTTCTTTACACAATTAAAAACAAAGTCCTACCTATTTTCTGGCCTCCTGAATGAGAGTGGGGTTTTCCTCTCCTTAATTAGCTTTCTTATTAGACCATTAATTTACCTTCTTTCTAATGGGAATTTGTTCTCCACTTAAATGATGCTTTTTTTCCTCCAGAACCTGAGAAATTTCAAGTGTCTGGAATGCATGGTCACAAAAAGTAGTGCTTTTTACTTTACATGCTAACAACCTCAGTTCATTCTGGCTCATAATTCCTATCACTTGTATTAATTCATTTCCAATTTAATAAGAACATTCTGGACTTTAGCATTCTTAAACCGAGAAGCAGTCTTAATTATTTACTCTTACAGTTCAGTTGTAATTGTCTAACTTCTAATGGGAAGTCTGCTCTCAGCCATGTCCCAAGATAACTTTACTTTTGCTACAATCCCTTTCTATTTCCCAGTAATGATCTATGATCATTTATATACCAACTCAGTATCTTGTATCTTTCCAAAGTCTGCATGTAAAAAAATTTCATCTCTGAGTGGCTTCCTGTTACAACCAACAAGCAGGAAGAATTCCAAATGTAGCTGCTTTTGTGTGAAAAAGATATTCATTCTTCACTTGTAGTCTAGCTTCTCTTGCCAAAGTTACCTTCAGAGGCCCTGAGTTGGCAACCTATAAACTGGCCCCCACTTATCCCTCCCTTCTTGCTATTCACAGCCTTCTGCAACCCCTTTGAGTTGAGTGTGGCCTGGAATTGTTTCATCTCTAATGAATAGAATGCAGCAAAAGCAGTGGGATGCCACTTCTGAGATTAAGTTAGAGAGATTGTGGCTTCTATCTTGGGCACCATCTCTTGCACTCTCTCTTTCTTACTTGCTTGTTTTGAGAGAGACTAGCTACCATGTTGCCAGGCTCTTCTATGGAAAAGTTCATGTTGGAAGGAAGTGAGGGGGTCTTCTCTTCCCCTTCTTCAGCCAACATTGAACTGAGGCTCTCAGCCCAACCATGAAGAAGTAAATCCTGTTGACAGCTACATAAATGAGCTTGGAAGTCAACCCGCCCCCAGTTGAGCCTTTTAATGAGACTGCAGCAGCTGACACCCTAACACCAACCTCATGAGAGGTACTGAGCAAGAGGCATCCAGCTAAGCTGCACATTCAGATCTCCGACACTCAGAAATAAATGTTCGCTGTTTGAAGCCACTGATTTTGATGACAGTTTGTTATATAACAATACATAACTAATGCAAGTCCTATGGCCAGATTCCTAACTTTTAGTCTGTGTTTTTACATGGGAAGTTTCTTTTTAGATCATTCTTGCCTCTGGATGTCACTTTAACTGCTCAACATAATATTTTCTCTAAATTCCTCTTTGAAAGCAGGGAATGGCAGTTGTCAGTCATGTTCATAATTGCATATTGATGACTAGCACAGTGCCTGGCACTTGAATACAGGCACTGGCCTATTATATATTTCCTGGATTTGACCCTTTATAGTCTTGTTCTAGTTTATAAATTCCTAGAATAAATAAATGTCCTAGTTTATAAATAACTCATTACTTTCCATATTGCCATTTCTTGGGGAGATTTGAGAGTCAGAAAACCTGCTGGTCTAGTTACTTTGGCCTTTCTCTCCTTTAACCTGCTGTCCCTACTCTAGAACTTCAACACTGCTGTCTTAGTTGAAGTATCACCTCTCTCCTGCTCCAGCAGAGCTGGGTCCATGTGTGTGCTGGCTCTTCCCACTCCTGCCTGGACTGGAGGAGCAGCCCCTTTTCCAAGGGAGGTTGTGGTGCTGTGTTCCAACGGGAGACATTCAATCACACAACACCTAGCCATCTGGTGGAGTAAGCATTAGTGTGTTTATTATTATTCTAAAAGTAAGAGAGAGGGTGTGTGTGTGTGTGTGTGTGTGTGTGTGTGAGTGTCCTGGAGATTTGAGTGCCAAGCCTTAGGTCACTTTGAAATTTAGAAGCAGAATCACTAAGATTCAGGTATCCTAAAAGAGGAAATATAGAGATTCATGGAGATGAAATTTAGAGATCCAAATCTTAGAAATTCAAATTTGAATCTTGGCTCCACCATGCTGGGTCATCTTAGAAATTATTCAAACATCTTGAGTCGGTTTCTCACCTGTAACATGGAAGTAATTTCTACTTTAATAGGGTTTTTGGGTATTATTCTTGATCCAATATTCTGTTCATTCCACATTTTAACTTAAAATTTCTTTGCAATAGGTTCACTATGTCATAATTATAATGATGGTATACACTTTGAATTTTGGTTGACAATTTACAAATAGCAAGAAAACATGGTGTATTTGTTAATAATCAATATTACTACTAGCACTTTCCTTTTATTCATCTTTAAGACACCAATAAAACCAAAAAATTTATCACTAACATTCAGAATCTTCCTCCATTTGCCTTTATCTGCTATACTGTCATAAATAGGATCAAATATTCTAATATGACAATATTCTAATTCCTGGCTATTGGAAAATTGCCCCACTGTTTTAATAAATTTGGGTTACTAAAACAAAATACCAGAGGCTGCACAGTTCAAACAACAAATATTATTTCTCAAAGTTTTGGAGACTGTGAAGTTCAAGATCAAAGTGCCAACAGATTTGGTGTCTGGTAAGGACCCTGATTCAAAATAGCCATCTTCTTACTGTGTCCTCACATGGTGAAAGGGGTGAGGAAGCTTTCTTTCATAAGCGCACTAATTCCATTCAGGAGATTAGCTCATCTCTCAAGACATAATCATCTCTGACAGACCCATCTCCACACATCATACTAGTGATTATATTTAACATATGAATCTGGGAAGACATTCAGTCCATAGCATCCACCATTTCTAAAATGGTCAGCAGTTCAGAAATAAGATTTTGTTAGGAAAAAAAAATTCAAATCAAAATAACTCTGTTGTTGTTTAGTCACTAAATCGTGTCCAACTCTTTGCAACCCCATGGACTGTATCCTGCCAGGCTCCTCTGCCCATTTCCTTCTCCAGGGGATCTTCCTGACCTAGGGATTGGACCTGCGTCTCGTGCACTGCAGGTGGATTCTTTACCACTAAGCCACCAGGGGTAAGTATGTTGTTGTTCAGTTGCCCAGTTGAGTCTGACTCTTTGCGACTCCATGGACTGCAGCATGCCAGGCCTCCCTGTCCCTCACCATCTCAGAAAGTTTGCTGATGCCATGGACATGAACTTGTCTACTCCAGTTTAAATAAAATACTGCTGAAATAATCATGCGTACACAGGAAAGAAGACCAATACATGTAGATTATCTTACAACTTTGGAATGACAGAACAATAAAACCCTAAAGAACAACTGTATTTAAAATATACAGTCTAAAATACAACTGCATAGATCGATCTCTCTCCTCTTGAGTCCCCCTTTTTCTCCTCCTACTCATCTCTATCTCCCTCCTCCCTCTCCTCTTCATGTAACTCTCTGAACCTCTCTGGGTGTCCCACAGGGGGGAGAATCTTTCGCCATTAACCTAGAAGTTTTATTAACAGTGCTATATAGTAGGAGAAGTCTTGAGACTACTGGAAGAATAAAACTGAAATCCAAAGGCAGGAGACTTAAGCCCCAAACCTGAGAACACCAAAAAACTCCTGACTACATGGAACTTTAAGTAATAAGAGACTGTCCAAAAGCCTCCATACCTACACTGAAACCAACCACCACCCAAGAGCCAATAAGTTTTAGAGCAAGACATACCACGCAAATTCTCCAGCAACGCAGGAACATAGCCCTGAACGCCAATATACAGGCTGCACAAGGTCACACCTAACACATAGACACATCTCAAAACTCATCACTGGGCACCCCATTGCACTCCAGAGAGAAGAAATCAAGTTCCACTCACCAGAACACCGACGCAAGCTTCCCTAACCAGGAAACCTTGACAAGCCAATCGACCAACCCCACCCACTGGGTACAACCTCCACAATAAAAAGGAATCACAGACCTCCAGAATACAGAAAGCCCACTCCAGACACAGCAATCTAAACAAGATGAAAAGGCAGAGAAATACTCAACAGGTAAAGGAACATGAAAAATGCCCACCAAGTCAAACAAAAGAAAAAGAGATAGGTAATCTACCTGAAAAAGAATTTAGAATAATGATAATAAAAATGATCCAAAATCTTGAAAACAAAACGGAATTACAGATAAATAGCCTGGAGACAAAGATTGAAAAGATGCAAGAAATGTTTAATAAAGACCTAGAAGAAATAAAAAAGAGTCAATTAAAAATGAATAATGCAATGAATGAGATCAAAAACACTCTGGAGGGAACCAAGAGTAGAATAACGGAGACAGAAGATAGGATAAGTGAGGTAGAAGATAAAATGGTGGAAATAAATGAAGCAGAGAGGAAAAAAGAATCAAAAGAAATGAGGACAATGTCAGGGACCTCTGGGACAATGTGAAATGCCCCAACATTCGAATCAAAGGAGTCCCAGAAGAAGAAGACAAAAAGAAAGGCCATGAGAAAATACTCGAGGAGATAATAGCTGAAAACTTCCCTAAAATGGGGAAGGAAATAGCCACCCAAGTCCAAGAAACCCAGAGAGTCCCAAACAGGATAAACCCAAGGCAAAAAACCCCAAGACACATATTAATCAAATTAACAAAGAGTCAAACACCAAAAGAACAAATATTAAAAGCAGCAGAGGGAGAAACAACAAATACACACAAAAGGGTTCCATAAGGATACAGCTGATCTACATAGAAACCCTCCAGGCCAGATGGGAATGGCAGGACATACTTAAAGTAATGAAAGAGAATAACCCACAACCCAGATTACTGTACCCAGCAAGGATCTCATTCAGATATGAAGGAGAATTCAAAGCTTTACAGACAAGCAAAAGCTGAGAGAATTCAGCACCACCAAACCAGCTCTTCAACAAATGCTAAAGGATCTTCTCTAGACAGGAAATGCAGAAAGGTTGTATAAACGTGAACCCAAAACAACAAGGTAAATGGCAACAGGACCACACCTATCAATAATTACCTTAAATGTAAATGGGTTGAATGCCCCAACCAAAAGACAAAGATTGGCTGAATGGATACAAAAACAAGACCCCTATATATGCTGTCTACAAGAGACCCACCTCAAAACAAGAGACACATACAGACTAAAAGTGAAGGGCTGGAAAAAAATATTTCACGCAAACGGAGACCAAAAGAAAGCAGGAGTCGCAATTCTCATATCAGATAAAATAGACTTTCAAATAAAGGATGTGAAAAGAGACAAAGAAGGACACTACATAATGATCAAAGGATTAATCCAAGAAGAGGATATAACAATTATAAATATATATGCACCCAACATAGGAGCACCGTAATATGTACGGCAAACTCTAACGAGTATGAAAGAGGAAATTAATAGTAACACAATAATAGTGGGAGACTTTAATACCCCACTCACAACTATGGATAGATCAACTAAACAGAAAATTAACAAGGAAACACAAACCTTAAATGACACAATGGACCAGCTTAGACCTAATTGGTACCTATAGGACATTTCACCCCAAAACAATCAACTTCACCTTTTTCTCAAGTGCACACGGAACCTTCGCCAGAATAGATCACATCCTGGGCCACAAATCTGGTCTTGGAAAATTCAAAAAAATTGAAATCATTCCAGTCATCTTTTCTGACCACAGTGCAGTAAGATTAGATCTCAATTACAGGAAAAAAATTGTTAAAAATTCAAAACATTCGGAGGCTAAATATACACACTTCTGAATAACAACAAGTCAATAGGAAGAAATCAAAAAAGAAATCAAATATGCATAGAAATGAATGAAAATGAAAACACAACAACCAAAACCTATGGGACACTGTAAAAGCAGTGCTAAGGGGAAGGTTCATAGCATTACAGGCTTACATCAAGAAACAAGAAAAAAACCAAATAAATAACCTAACTCTACACCTAAAGCAATTAGAGAAGGAAGAAATGAAGAACCCCAGAGTTAGCAGAAGGAAAGAAATCTTAAAAATCAGGGCGGAAATAAATGCAAAAGAAACTAAAGAGACCATAGCAAAAATCAACAAAGCTAAAAGCTGGTTTTTTGAAAAAAAAAAAACAAAATTGACAAACCATTAGCAAGACTCATTAAGAAACAAAGAGAGAAGAACCAAATTAACAAAATTAGGAATGAAAATGGAGAGATCACAACGACAACACTGAAATAACAAGATCATAAGAGACTACCACAGGCAGCTCTATGCATACACATGGAAACTGGATGAAATGGACAAATTCTTAGAAAAGTATAACTTTCCCAAACTGAACCAGGAAGAAATAGAATATCTTAACAGACCCATCACAAGCAAGGAAATCGAAACTGTAATCAAAAATCTTCCAGCAAACAAAAGCCCAGGACCAGATGGCTTCACAGCTGAATTCTACCAAAAATTTAGAGAAGAGCTAACACCTATCTTACTCAAACTCTCCAGAAAATTGCAGAGGAAGGTAAGCTTCCAAACCTGCATTTCTTGACGGGCCACCATCACCCTCAATTCGCAAAACCAGACAAAGATGCCACAAAAAAAGAAAACTACAGGCCAATATCACTGATGAACATAGATGCAAAAATCCTTAACAAAATTCTAGCAAACAGAATCCAACAACATATTAAAAAAATCATACACCATGACCAAGTGGGCTTTATCCCAGGAATGCAAGGATTCTTTAATATCCGCAAATCAATCAATGTAATACACCACATTAACAAATTGAAAGATAAAAACCATATGATTATCTCAATAGATGCAGAGAAAGCCTTTGACAAATTTCAACACTCATTTATGATTAAAACTCTCCAAAAAGCAGGAATAGAAGGAACATACCTCAACATAATAAAAGCTATATATGACAAACCCACAGCAAGCATCACCCTCAATGGTGAAAAATTGAAGGCATTTCCCCTGAAATCAGGAAAAAGACAAGGGTGCCCACTCTCACCCCTACTTCAACATAGTATTGGAAGTTTTGGCCACAGCAATCAGAGCAGAAAAAGAAGTAAAAGGAATCCAGATAGGAAAAGAAGAAGTGAAACTCTCACTGTTTGCAGATGACATGATCCTCTACATAGAAAACCCTAAAGACTCTACCAGAAAATTACTAGAGCTAATCAATGAATATAGTAAAGTTGCAGGATATAAAATTAACACACAGAAATCCCTTGCATTCCTATATACTAACAATGAAAAAACAGAAAGAGAAATTAAGGAAACAATACCATTCACCATTGCAACAAAAGAATAAAATACTTAGGAGTATATCTACCTAAAGAAACAAAAGACCTATACATAGAAAACTATAAAACAGTGATGAAAGAAATCAAAGAGGACACAAACAGATGGAGAAACATACCGTGTTCCTGGATTGGAAGAATCAATATTGT